>NC_137205.1:4633138-4638138 GCF_960531495.2 Zeus faber
TGTATATGCGTATGTTTAATGCTCCATTTCCAAAGTGTGCGTGCGTGTGTGGTTGTATGTTGTTGTTGTGTGTATTTGTGCCCCTTGGCTAGACTGAAAGCAGTGTGGCATTTAATGCACCCTTGTATTTTTGGAATCAACAATTTAGATAGATAGATGGGTAATGTATTCAAGGGAGGAGTGAGGTGTGTGTGTGTGTGTGTGTGCGTGTGTGTGTGTGTGTGTGTGTGTGTGTGTGTGCAGTATATACGTATGTGTGTGTATATAAATGTAGATATTTATGTGTGTGTGCAGTATATATATATGTGTGTATATAAATGTAGGTACGTATGTATATATATATATATATATGTATGTGTGTGTGTGTGTGTGAATATATAGAGGTGTGTGTGTGTATATGTGTATATGTGTGTGTATATACTGTATATATATATGTATGTATGTATACATACATATACCCACACACATAGATAGAAAAAAATATAAAAGAAAATATAAACCTTTATTAATCAGGAAATTAAGCTGTCCTTCTGTATTGAACAGAGTGAGCATGCAGCCTGTCATTATCCCAGTTCTGGACACATAGGGGTTAAATTGAAATTTGACTGTCTCGTTTGAATCTGAGTAAAATGTACTCAGTGAATTTCTTCCTAAAATGAACCACATTTAGGCAATAAAAAAAACAGCCTATCATCTCAAAAAGAGGCTGACACTGAGGGGATTCATGACAATACAATATAAAACATACCCATGCCAGTAGATATCTAGTAGGATTGACTACTGCCCGTCTCCAAAACAGAACTTGGACAGCTGCAGCTTATTGTTCGAGGTCTAACAACGACCATGAAAGCTGGACACATTACACCAATTCTCAAGTCTCTGTACTGGCTTCCAGCATGTTACAGAATTGATTTTGAGATACTGCTGCTCGTTTACATATCTCTCAATGTCTTAGAGCCAAAATACAGCAAAAATGTTTATCTTTATTCATATCTTAATATCTCCAACTGACTTTCAGTGAATAATCAGCCTGTTTCAAATGGCATTTTTGTGACTATGCTTTTTTGTTTTGTTTGGTTTTCGGTTTTTGGCTTTATTTCTGTTAATGTTCTTGTTTTCCTCATATACTTCGTATATATTATATTATATTATATTCTACATATTTTCGTTCGTGCCTGAAATGTGGTTTAGACAAAAACTTACCGTGCCAAATAGAACAATAGCCAAGGTTTTGATCTAAAATCCATTTTGGTGCATCAACAGTAACAACTTTTAAATGTTTATATGTGAGCATATGTACTGCATGTGCGATGAAGGTGGCAAACTACTTCCTGTTTTTTTGACTACAATTCCCACCCATATTTCCTCAGACATGTGTTGGCATCTATAAGGATCTTAGCTTAAAGGGATACTGTAGTTTAAAGGGATACGCCAGTTTTTTTTCCGGAAGTTAGCTCTTCGTTTAACTTTCCCCGTCTTGGATGAGAAGGTAAATCCCAATTTCATCCCTGCTTGTCCAGAACTGAGATAGCAACTGACTGCATCTCAAATGTGTTAGTTCAATGTAAAGTAAAACAAAATCATAGAAATTGACTACGTCAAGTACATTTGTCACAATTGGCAAAATCATGTAATGCATCCGAAGAAGCAGGAGTCGGTTTCCCATTTTGCTCTTTTTCTACCAAATGTGGACCCTGTCTCTCTCATGTTACCCCCCCCCCCCCTTTTTTCTTTTTAGACTCAGACAAAAACACATATATAATTAACCACTTGTGAGTGAAAGGCTCCCGGGATTTCCAGAAGACACCAAAGGCCTGTTGGAATGTTGTGCACGTGAAAAAGCAGACATGCAAAAAACATACACCAAGAGCACAACACAACTTTGAATTGCTACTTCCAGTAAACTAGCACGAGGGGTCTTTTATATGGTGTATCCAAAATACATTGGGTTAAGGTTGGTGGAACCTGCAGCTGGCTTGGGCCAGACGGGTCCATACATTATTAACAAACGTGGTCGCGCACACAGGGCAAAATGTAGGGCGAGCTAACTCCATATTCTACCTACCATGAACCCGTCTTGACCTAGAACCGAGGAAGATCCAATCTGTAGACCTTCCACCCCAGAGACCGGCATGTAATTCTAAGACTAAATTTAAATGTCGCATTCTGTTTAAAACAAGGAAATCTAGATAAACACTGATTTACTACTACCTGACGGCATTCGTCAATTGTTTTTTCACCTTCAGCTACTGTTGATAGTATATAGGGTACATACAATAAGTGCTATTTCATTCACTCATTAAGCAAATTCATAGTGATAGCACGGCAGGGCTTTCCCAATGACCTGTCAATCTCCGCTCAATCCCGCCCCCTGAACTACGCCACTTACTGTATATCCCTGGAGTGGTTTTATCTGTGTTTGTTCAAGCAATGTAAAAGCTCAAGCATGGATGAAGATTCAGCTCCCAAACAGCCCTCTGCTACGGGGTTAAGAACCCTTTGGCAATGTTGGTGTGGTTTCCATGGCTTCCTTTAGTGGTCGCGATTTGTCACTAATGTTTTTATCAGTATCATTGAGGCATTTAAATATAGAAAAATGATGGTTATGACCATTCAAATATACTCTTTTCTAACTTGGCAGAGGGAAAGTAGTTCTCCAAAAGTACGTTTCTTTGAGCCACAACCAAAAGTCGACAACAGCAAGGAGTTGGCAAGAGAGATGTGACCAAACTATTGGCTGACACATTCTTTTACACTGTTCACTACACACTGTCGAAGAACTTTCGATGCGTGGTCTGTGAGATAAATCTTTGTTATCAGAAATAGACTGAGAGCTTTGTTAACGAAAATGTATTTTGCAAAATAGGAGAGAATAAGCAATACAGCATACACTTCAAAGCACCGGCAACGGCTTCTTTTATTAGGAAGGAAGAGAGCCGGACATTGTTTAATGACACAAGCTTGACATCACACAAATTAGGAGGTTGTTAAAACATTCTGGAGGTTACGAAGAACATTATGTTCTGGAAATTCCTAGGAACATTGTGGACATCTTCACCTACACCCAGCATATCTGTTTTGTGGTCACATAAGTTGACACCGGCTAAACTACAGAAATATGACACATTTATTCCATGATCCTATACTTTATATCTAGCATATAAAGTATCACAAGCATCAATTATTGTATTTTCCATCACAACACACTGATAAGTCTGACAAAAACATTACTGTACAGATATTGACTTTTATATTTTATAGAATCACAGTTAGGACACTTTGTGGAGTCAACCTGGCAAGACTTGCGAAGTGCGTTCCATATGAACAAGGGTGGCTCTATTATGGGACTGGCGACCCCTCCCCAAATGTACCTCAACACACACTTGTTTGTTTCTTTCCCTGGTTTGCTCTCTTCATCCATCTTCTCCTCCTATCTCGCCTCCTCACGATGTGTAGATCATGTGACATCATTCATTTATATTCATGAAATTAGTGGGTTTAATCCGACAGCAATGGCAGATTAACTACAAAATGTTTACCTACGTCAAGATGTCCTTTCGTTCACGGTCATTGAATGGTCAGGCGATTCACTTGTTTTTACATTCATGTCATATGTTACCTCACCTCCCCACATCTTTAATTGTTTTATCATTCCTTGACTCCATAAGACTAGACTAACAAATAAGTGCTTCCTTTGTGTGTGTGTGTGTGTGTGTGTGTGTGTGTGTGTGTGTGTGTGTGTGTGTGTGTGTGTGTGTGTGTGTGTGTGTGTGTGTGTGTGTGTGTGTGTGTGTGTGTGTGTGTGTGTGTGTGTGTGTGTGTAGAACTGTGAAGCCAGGCTGGCCCCCCCTATCATCATGTGCACAAGGCCGTATCCAGAGAGCACTGACGGGGAGTGTGACATGGACAGCAGCGCAGAAAACGCAGACAGACCGGACGCAGAACAGAGGGACGGGTCAGTACAGCCAGATACCGAAATGTTAAATACTAAACTGCCTGTACAACTTTACGCAGTATGCGGTACAGCCGCATAACTGCAGCCTGAGAAGTGACTGTCAGTCATTATTGTTCTTTGTGTCATGTCTGATAGCAAGTGGACAGCTCTAAATACTGGCGTGAATGTACCCAAGACAGGTTCAGACCCAATGGGGTCTGAAGGCTCAGGCCCCGTTTGGAGGTGGTCAGGGAAGCATGTTATTATTATGGGTCCAACCCTCTGCAATTTTTTTTTTTTATTCTCTGCATTTTTCGGTCAAAAAGTATCTGAAACACAATAACGGCAGTAAGTATCTATCTACATTTGGAGCAGAAATTAGTGAAAAACTGTAATTTCATTAGTTCCGGGAGCGGGCCACTTTGTGACATCATCATCCGAAGTTATAATAAGTCCAAGCTTCGTCTTTCAGAGCCCATTCCCCTACAGCCTCTTATGAGTGCGACACCTAAACATCTTGAGCTGTGGCTCGAGCCGAGACTCTGGAACTCATGCTGGAAAACTGCAACTCATGCTGTGTTTTACAAACCCCGGAAACTATAATCATTCAGAGAAGATGTTTTCGCACCGCAGGAAGTTCTAAGAACCATTGGAGAAACTGACCTTGTCTTATGTGTCTGCACTGCGTCATCCAGAAAAGACCGTAATTCTTGAAACAGGGCGCCAGACTGTGACCAATGAGTCACATTTTGCGATCATTTTTGCAGACAGGGCTACAAAATGTTATAACTAGGAGCACCAGCGCGACTTGCAAGTATGACGACTGTTTTATTTTTAGTTTTTAATCAAGATTCAAGATTCAAGAGGTTTATTTGTCAAATACATATATATACTTTCATACATGCAGTGAAATGTCTTTGCAACGCTCCCGGATATTATGCATAATAGTTTCTAAACCCAACATAATAGCTAACCTAATTTCTACCTAGTTAACTAACTGAAACTGATTCCTAAAACGTCGTGCAGTTATGAAATAGAATAATATAAATTAAAATAAAATAAGACT
>NC_137205.1:4643138-4665638 GCF_960531495.2 Zeus faber
AACCGGACCAGACTGTCTGTCCATCTACCCTAAAGCACTGTGCTGAGCTGTCTCTGGTGTTTACAGACATTTTCAACACCTCACTGGAGACATCCCATGTACCAGCCTGCTTTAAATCCTCCACCATCATCCCACTCCCAAAGAAGCCACGGACCACAGGACTTAATGATTACAGACCCGTCGCCCTGACCTCTGTGGTGGTGAACTCTTTTGAGTGCCTTGTGCTTTCCCACCCCGAATCCATCACAGAGCCTCTCCTGGACCCCTGCAGTTTGCCTACAGAGCCAACAGGTCTGTAGACGATGCAGTAAACTTGGCCCTCCACTTCATCCTCCAGCACCTGGACTCCTCAGGAACCTATGCCAGGATCCTGTTTGTGGATTTCAGCTCCGCCTTTAACACAATCATCCCAGCACTTCTGCAGGCAAGTTCTCCCAGCTGAGCGTGCCTGACTCCACCTGCAGGTGGATCATGGACTTCCTGTCTGACAGGAAGCAGCATGTGAGGCTGGGAAAACACGTCTCTGACTCCCGGACCATCAGCACCGGTTCCGGTTCAGAAATCATCACCCTGTATGAGTCCCCAGTCGACTCTGTGGAGTCCTGCCATTTTCTGGGAACCATCATCTCCCAGGACCTCAAGTACGAGCTGAACATCAGCTCCGTCGTCAAGAAAGCGCAGCAGAGGACGTACTTCCTGCGGCAGCTGAGGAAGTTCAACCTGCCAGAGACGATAATGGTGCACTTCTACACCTCCATCATTGAGTCCGTTCTCACCTCCTCCATCACCATCTGATACGCTGCTGCAACCACCAAGGACAAGGGCAGACTGCAGGGTGTCATTCGCTCTGCTGAGAAGGTCATTGGCGACAATCTGCCATCTCTCCAGGACCTGTACGCCTCAAGGACCCTGAGGTGTGTGTGTGTAAGATTGTGGCTGACCCCTTCCACCCCGGACACAAACTCTTTGAAACACTTCCCTCTGGCAGGAGGCTGTGGTCCAACAAGGCCAAAACCTCTCGCCACAAGAACAGTTTCTTCCGCTCTGCCACTGGCCTCATCAAGCATGGGTGTACATTATCCCACTTATTTCATAGCTACTTCCCAAATAATTGAATGCATTGGCTTAGAATATTGATTCAAAATTATTTGATTACTAATATGCCAAGAGCTTCTGTTCAGAAAAATAATTCATAGAAATGTAGCTAACAGTGTGCAATGTGCTCCACACATGACATTATTTACTCTTATAAATTAATTAATTGTGTAATTAGACATACTGTCGACATTGGGGAGTTTAGTATTGATGTCTGCAGTGTTACAAGGGATGTGTGGTTGCCTGTTTCAACAGTGACTAGTAACAGATCAGCGCTAACAGAATGCTGGCATTGTCATATCGTAACATATAATTGTGCAGGTTGACTTATCGAGAAAACACAGCGACATTAAAATAATGATGAAAGAATGATAACATTACCATTATTTTTAATGCTCTTAAAGAAAAATTATATATATATATTTTTTTTTATATCTAATAAATAATAAACAAACAAATTTATAAACATTTACATTTATAAATATATATACATATATCATCGATTCATTTCAAATTTGTGGGACCACTGACTGACACTGAATACTGCCACTGTTAAACCTCTCCATCCCTGCAATTGCCTCGACAACACCGCAGTAACAATACCCATATTCGTTTTTTCACACACACACACACACACACACACACACACACACACACACACACACACACACACACACACACACACACACACACACACAATCCCCCATAAATCCCCCCGCCTCATATCAAAGGATGAGAGGTTGCCATAGAAACTGTATCCCATACTGGTGTAAGATTTTTCGTGTGTATGTTGTTTTGTTTGCAGTGTGTGTGCAAGAGTCAGCGTATACATCATTAAACTGCTGTGACGGTAGGCTGGATTTAGGAGGATGTCACTGGATTATGGCTCACACATCCACGTCTGTGAAAGCAAACTGATAAATGTCAAATGACGGAATTTTATACGCAACACACCTTTTTTTGCATCTACAAATTAAAAGTAAACACAGTACATTTGCTAACCATCAACCAATAACATTTCTATCATCGATGTTAGAAATGCATCGCATTTTGATGAAACCTCACAAGACTGGACTGAATATTCTTACGTACATACTTGATGCATTTAGAAGAAACATGAGCCACGATCACACACACACCCACAACTTGTGATATATGTGTGTCGTGCATGTGTATGTGATTGCTTGAGTTTGTTATGTGAAAGCATGTCATGTTATAAGGGGAGTTGAGGACAGGTCAAGTGGACCAATAATAGACAGGCGGTCTATAGGAAAACACACACACACACACACACACACACACACACACACACACACACACACACACACACACACACACACACACACACACACACACACACACACACACACACGCTGGACTCTCAAGATGTCTCCTGACCTAAATTCGCACTCACACATAAAGCTAGAAAAAGACGCTGTTATCAGTGTGCTATAATGCGCTGGATCCATTTGGATTTTGGCCTCAAACACGTCGGGGCTCATTGATTAAATTTGGGTACCTATCCAAGCCACAAACGTTGTGCCCCAGTGCTGAAAAAGGTGCAATATACTTTTTTCTTTTTATATTATATTATATTTTTATATATATATCTATCGTTTATTGTCAGGTTTATTTTATTGTTAATTTTAGATGTACTGTATTGTATATTGCCACATTTTTCCATCCATCTATCTATCTATTGAATCAGGGGTGCCCACACTTTTTCGGCTTGTGAGCTACTTTTAAAATGACCAGGTCAAAATGGTCTACCTGCATTAAAAAATGCTAACTATATTTATTTATATATATACTGAGTATACTTCATATATACAATATTTGTTGGCGTACCTTGCATCACTGCATAAAACCTTACGGCACAATATAATTAAATACATTTTTGGTCACTACCTTAATGTGATGACTTGCACTGAATGGAGTTGGCCAGAGTTGCATAGTCCGGAGTGTAGCTGCTGGTAGCCAGCCTCAAGCAGGCTTCCAAATGATCATCCGTCATGGTGGAACAGTATTTGGACTTAATAACCTTCATGCGGGAAAAAGCTGACTCGCATAAATAAGTAGAGCCGAATAATGCAGTCAAGGAGGTGGCACATTTCCCTGATGTTAGTGTACTTTTCCTCTGTGAGTAAGTTCCAAAACTGTCCATGAGCCCTGGACTTAGCTGAATGTCAGCCTGTAGTGTCACATATCATCCTCCACTGAAGAAGAGTTCAGGTGAAACAGTGTTGCAATTTTTGATGTGAGTGAATCAACCTCAATATCTTCCCTAAATGGGTAGCAATTGGCTTGAGGAAAACAAAGTCTTGAAACTGTTTGTCAAGGTCTGACAGACAATTTTCAATCTGCTCTGTGTAGCACGCACTGTCAAGCACTACCTTTGCGATCTACTGGTCGATCAACCGGTCGATCACGATCGATGTATTGGGCACCCCTGATCTAAACTGCACTTCAGCTAATGGCCACTAGATGCTGCTCCAGAAAACCTCCTACTGCATGCTAGTCAATGGACAGTTTACATCTTCCAGTTAGTGTCTTGGTTGTGATTTAGAAAATTGTTCCATAAGGAGGATATGAGCTTGAAGTAGTTGAAAATAATCACACTGTGGTATTAAAGATACATGTATCTACTACACAAATACACAAATATCCACCACCAAATATCTTAAAAAAAAAACACCAATAGCTATAAAAACACACAACAGGAATTTAGGCTGCTCTGGGAGCAAAGGGTGAGGGGGGGGCGGATTTTGCGGAGACATATTTCTACTGTGTGTGCGTGTGTGCGTGCGTGTGTGCGTGTATGTGTGTACTCATATGTACACTGAAGAGAGCGATAGTGTATGATCAACCATCTCCTCTTCGGCCCCAGAGAGCAGAGGAAGAGAGCAGACGACAACACTCTGGACAGCTGTTATGCACGGTTTTAAAATTTGCATTTTGGAAGCAAACTGAAAAAATGTACCACCATCGTGAAACAAATATATGGTGAGGGGGTGGTGTGGTTTAAGCAGCCACACCTGTCTTTGGTCTAGGGAATTTGGCCTGGGATCAGAGGTGGCTGAACGCCTGTTGCTCATCAGAGCAATTAACGGGCAACAGGTAAATCGCCTATCCCCACACACACATGAGGAGAGCCTCTGCCATGACATGTGTGTCCATCTGCTCCTGAGAGCCCAGGCCTTTCATAACTTTGCGCTATAGTGCGCTTCAACAGAAAGTATAAACTTAGCAATACTAAGTGATTTCATGTTAATATATCGTTTTGCTAGCGATCTTAAGCATTTTGAAAAAGTCAAGGAAAATCGTGGCGACCTATATTTCTCGTGTTTTTGCGGACTCCCTGTTTTAGAACCTCGAAATCTCAGTAGCCCTCAAGGTAACTGCTATCAAGTACTGATCAACATTGAATGATAAATATATATTTTTTAATATTAAGTCTTTGTTTAGGATCTCATTGGGTAAATGTGAAAATTGCGATTAATCACACCAACTAATATCGGGTATTTTATCGCAATTAATTTTTTGAAACATTTGACAGCACCCTTTTTAATAAAAAACTTGGCTTTTTCCATCACTTTAATTTGCTTGTGTCCACAATCTTTCCACAGGTATGGACAGTGAGGGTCGTTTTCCAGCATTCCAGAAAACAAAAACACAGCGACTTTTCAGCCTTTCAACCTTGAGTTTGCGATTCCAAATGAAAATGACTGGCCAACTGGTAAAGCCACTGTTCTATTTTGCCATTGTTCATTTAGTTTGTTCATTTCCTCTCTTCTGTTCCAGCCCCAATAGGAAGATTTCCAGCCGAGCTTTTGGACGGTAGGTAACCTCAATCACTGTTGAGAAACTTGGCACTCTGCTGCACCTTCTCCCCATGTCTTTAGTCTATTTTTTTTAAATGTGTTCTCTCTCTCTCTCTCTCTCTCTCTCTCTCTCTGTCTCTCTCTCTCTCTGCCTTCTTCATCCTTCCTTCAACCGCCCAGTCAGTTGTTCCAGGCCAACCACAGCATGTTCAGCTCCAGTCAGGGCAGCAGCATGGAAGACTTGTTTACTGACAGCATTGACTCCTGCGACCTGGATATCACAGAGAAGGTATCAACACACACACAAAAACACAAAAATCCACACACACACACACACACACACACACACACACAGACACATACACACAAATGCATACGGTACCTTCTCACACACATTGAGGGATGGATGGATAGTAGATTTATTACAACGAATGCACTTTCCCAATGCCTTCTCCTAATTTTGCACGTTTTCCTAATACGTTTTTTATTTTATTTTATAGGCAGAGTGGCCAGCTATTCTTAAGCTATAATGAAATTGACGGTCGGTCATTTTGTTTTACCGCAGGTCAGCTATCTGGAGAAGAAGGTGACCGAGTTGGAGAGCGACAGCCTGGCCAACGGAGACATCAAATTGAAACTCAAACAGGAAAACATACAGCTGGTGCACAGGTACCGATACTGTTCAGTGTTTCCCCACAGACTTTACTTGGGCGGGCTGTCCAGGTGTATTAACAGCCACCAAAGTATATTTGGCGACCCATTTTAGCATTTTAATTTATTTAATTTTTTATCTGTCCGAGAGAACAACGCCATCTGTGATTGATTAATGCCATGGGCACATTACACAACTTTCGAAGTTGTCAGATCGCTGTACTGTTCATGCTACACAACTTTCTGTCCCTGTCTCTGAATCTTGCAGTCTTGTGCATTTTACACTACATGAGTGATTGGCGACAGGGGGTCACACATTACAAGATCTTTCACCTGGAGGAATCCCCGATGAGTCTGTCGAGTCTCTAAACTATGTTTTGTCAAGAAAGCACACCGAGAATTGACACCGGGAATGACGCAATACCGTGCATGGGATTATTTATTTTAAAATATATTCTTGATCACTGTAAGAAAACAATTAAAAGCATAATTTAAATAAGAAATATATTAAAAACCTAGGGAAGAAAAGTAAAATAGTATGTTGTGTGTTTCTGGCTGCCGCCAACCCACCCACCCACCCACCCACCCACACACACACACACACACACACACACACACACACACACACACACACACACACACACACACACACACACACACACACACACACACACACTCACACTCACACTCTGTCTGCTCTCTTTTTTTTTTTTTTTTTACCTGTGCTGTCAGCATGCTGGGCATACAACACAGAGTATTTCTATGACATTGCATACAGACAGACATATATGACAGAGTTAGTCTGCAAGTGAAGTTCTCAACCTGCAATGCAACTCTTTATTAATTCTTAAATCATCAAGAACTGCTGAATTAACTCTGTCCTGTGGATGACCTGTTGAATGACAAGAGCCCAGGTTTTGGTTTTAGAGAACCACCACCAACCCCCCTCTTTGGAGAACGATTTATCATGTTTGGGTCTAAAAACAACTGATGACTACTCCTAGAGCGGGAGAATCACCATGGGTGAGACAAATAAACATAGAACCAAACAACATTGACACAAAAACACCAATATTGGACGACAACATGGATTGAAAAACAGTTAATTATGTCCAGGAAACTGTAACTACAACTGGTCACGTGGCCTCTTCCTGTCATAGTTATGACAGTAAATGAGGGAGGAAAGGAGAGGAATGCAACCAAGGAGGGTGCTGGGGTGCACTCCAAGCAGGTGTGGTGGTGTGTGCGTGTGTGATGGGACCACCTCTGTGTGTGTGTGTGTGTGTGTGTGTGTGTGTGTGTGTGTGTGTGTGTGTGTGTGTGTGTGTGTGTGTGTGTGTGTGTGTGTGTGTGTGTGTGTGTGTGTGTGTGTGTGTGTGTGTGTGTGTGTATTTTGAAATAATATTTGCTATTTTCCGTCCAGATTAAAATGTTGTTTTTTCATCTTTTCTTTTTAGAACTCTTCATAGCACAACTTTGTTCTCTTCTTAATTATTGGGAAACTTACCATTATTCTGCGGCGTCTCGTTGTGCTTAAATACAGGGCAAATATATAAGCCTTCCCGATTCTTGTCTCGTTCGCTTGGATGTATCCAATAAGAGCTGTTTTGCCGAAGTGTAAAAGACTCGATAAAACTCTGGATGATGAAAATACACGGTTTGCGACAATGTTGTTAGCTTCCCTTTTTCCCGTGTTGTGCGTATGTGTGTGAGCAGGGTCCATGAGTTGGAGGAGCAGGTGAAGGACGCCGAGTCACGGGCGGAGCAGAACCTAGAGGAAGAGCTCAGGAGGCACAGGGAGGCCTACACCAAGATGGAGAGAGAGCGCAACATGGAGATAGACATCCTGAGCAACAGGTAGACACACACACAGCCTCCCGCCAATGAGCTTACTACTTTATACTACACCGTAGTGTTTGAGTTGACAACGATTGCCGCATTCCAAATGGCGTATTAGCATGCTATTTAGTATGCCCAGTTAGTGCTTAGAAATATAATGCATGTTTTCAAGACAGTGAGATCTTGGAGCAAAGTGGTAAGTTTCTCAATAATAAATCGTTCAGTGAGGTTCTGAACAGAAGGCCTGGGTTGAAAAAGCGTGTGTGTGTGTGTGTGTGCGTGTGCGTGCTCTCTCTCTCACAGGGTTCAGCAGCTGGAGGATGAGAACGGAGAGATGAAGATTAGCGTGTGCAGACTCAAGTCCCAGATGGAAAAACTGGATCAGGTGAGATTTGTCAGAAAGGGTTGGGGTCCTAATTATTTCCGATGATTATTTCTCCCTTGTTCGTCGGAATGACAAACTGGCGAACAAGAACGCAACTTCTAAATTCTGTCGCGTATGTTCACGGCTCCCATCTTGGCAAATTCTGTTTTTTATTTTATTTTTATTTTTTTACGTATATCTTCCACAAATTCAGACCTGAAGGTCAATACCAATTTCATCTCTGTGTGTCTCTCTGCTGAGATAGCGACTGTCTGCACGCTCACTGTGTTAGCACAATGCATGGCTGGAGGGGGAATCAACTAGCCTAGCTCCTGTGAAATAAGGGAAACAAACCTTTTCAGCATCTCAAAAGGTTTTTCGCTTACGGGAGTTGTTGTTTTAAATGCTGTTGCATTCTATACAACTATTTTTGTACGACTCTCCATCCAATGGAACGCCTGTGAAACTCAGCAAGTTGATGCTGTGAGGTTGCCAGTGCAGTCAGCTGAGTTTTGTTGACAGTAATGTTCTAAAATTCATTTATTGCTTTTTTTACACTGGGGGAAAAAAAACATCCCTTTGAAAGTCTTCTCAATTTAATTTCTTATTTATTCTCTGTCCGAATCCTGAAACCCTGTATCCCCCCCCATCAGGAAAAGCAACGGATGACGGACAAACTTGAAGACGCCAGTTTAAGGTTAAAGGACGAGATGGACCTGTACAGGAAAATGATGGACAAGTTATGGCAGAACCGGCACGAGTTCCAGAAGGAGAAGGAAGCCATGCAAGAGGTGGGACGCGCGCCAACAGTTAACCTGGGGAGGGATTTATTTTTTACCTAGACGACCAGTTCTACCTCTCAGGAGGTAGAGCTGGTCGTCTAGTAATCTAAAGGTTGCTGGTTCGATCCCAGGCTCCTCCTGCTAGCATGCTGTAGTGTCCTTGAGCAAGACACTTCACCCCTAATTGCTCCTGATGGCTGCGTCCGTCGGTGTTTGAATAATTGTAAGTCACTTTGGATATAAGCGTCCGCTAAATGTAATGTAGTGTATATGATAGGGGCATGACCATTTATAGACAGCAAGTGAACTGTCAGTTCTTGAAGTTGATGTGTTGGAAGCAAGAAAAATGGGCAAGCTTAAGTATCTGAGCGACTTTGACAAGGTGACAATGTGGTGATTGTCAAGACTGGGTCAGAGCATCTCCAAAATGGCAGGTCTTGTGGGGTGGTCCCGGTATGCAGTGGTTAGTACCTTGCAAAAGTGGTCCAAGGCAGGGCAACCGGTAAACCGGCGTTATGGGACATGGGCGCCCATGGGCTCAATGCACATGAGGTCCAGGACGTTAGCCTGTCTGGTCCAATCCCACAGAAGAGCTACTGTAGCACACTGTTGCTGAAAAAGTTAATGCTAGTAATAAATAATGTTATGATAGAAAGGTGTCAAAACACACAGTGCATAGCAGTGCAGACCATTTAGAGTTCCCATGCTGACCCCTGTCCACCATCGAAAGTGCCTACAATGGTTTGATGAATCACATTTTCTTCTACATTATGTGGATGGCCAGGGTTAGGGATCCGATCGAGCATTTGTGGTATGTGCTGCAACAACCAGCCCGATCCATAGGAGCCCCACCTTGCAACTTACAGGACTTAAAGGATCACCAGAAAGACCTTCAGAGGTCTTGTGGAGTCTACGCCTTGACAGAGCTGTTTTGGTCACACGAGGGGGAGCTACCCAATATTAGTGGTGGTTTTAATGTTGTGGCTTAATTGGATTACAACAAACTAAGTCAGATAATATACTAGGCTATATAATAGTATATGATCGAATAGGCTTTGCAATTATTAGGTATTCAAGATAGTTTGAACAATTTCAGTGTTT
This sequence comes from Zeus faber, assembly GCF_960531495.2. Taxonomy (NCBI): domain Eukaryota; kingdom Metazoa; phylum Chordata; class Actinopteri; order Zeiformes; family Zeidae; genus Zeus; species Zeus faber. Next base: position 4,652,792 of record NC_137205.1, read on the forward strand.
TATCTTAAAATAATTTTAAAGGCATTATGAGATTTTCTGTATTAACGAATCAGTGTCAGTTCAGTTCTTAAACATTTACATAACCAAAGTTTGAAAATGACAAATCAATTCATGCGTATATTTTTTTATGTCTTTTAACTGATACTACCTCATTGCTGTATATCTCACAAGCTTCTAATGTCACCTTAAATCCCAAACTACTTGCATGTGTCTTTAAATCCAAACAAATGACTAACCTTTTATAGGTTGTTCTCATCTTTTGGACAAATTAATGTAACTGCTGGTAAGTGAAGTGCATTACCAAACATTTTTTTCTCTTAAGAAATGCACATGTTTAAGAAATTGTGTTTAATATTGCCATTAATGTTGCATTTTAATCTTAAATGTATTAATTCAGAGCAATGTTCTTAAACCATTGTGCACACCAGCATGCTGTGAGAGCTCACCGGGTGTGCCATGAAAACGTTTCAAATTCCACTTTATAAAAATAATAATGGAAATTGGCTGTTTGGTGTTGCTAGATCAAAATTGCAAGGCTGCACTAACTCATGTGATTCATCAGTTCCAGCCAGAATAGCAGCTCTGTGTTCCTCAGAACAAATTTCACACCTAAAAGCGAGCGTCTTGAAGCGTCTTTTTGAGATTCAGTTCTTGACAAGTCCTTCGCTAAAACAAGTAGATTTTTTGTTCATTTGATTCATAATTATAATTATAGAACAATAGAATTTAATTGCGTGCCGTGACAGAAAAAAGGTTGTGAAAACTCACAGAATCCTAATTTCATAACTGTCACAGTGGGGCTAATCTTCAAAAGTTAATTTGTGTCTCAGGGCTAGTCCAAATAGTGAACGGTGATTTCCTGATTGTGAATCTTAACTGTTGTCTCGTTAATCCCCCGCCCTCCAGCTGATCGATGACCTGCGCCGCGAACTGGAGCACCTGCACCTATTCAAGATGGAGACGGAGAAACCCGGGTCAGGCAGGGTAGAGTACAACGCCAGGACCCGGGAGATCGAAATGGAGCACGAGGTCAAGAGGCTCAAACAGGTCCGTTACACACACACACACACACACACACACACACACACACACACACACACACCTTAATTAATTTTCCCATTGATTAGAATGCAAAGGCAAAAAGTCGCGTCAGTTTCACTTCATCATCAATTTAAAACTATTTTAAGCAATATTTCTGGAGTAAGAGTTTGTCTGCGTCAATCATCATTTTCTTGAATTTCGATTCCATTTGATGGTTAACGGTTGGATAGAATGGGTGTTCCATGGGAATTCATCTGAAAACGCTTTCGGCAACATGCTCATAAAATAAAACCCTTTGGATGATTTTCATTTCCGAAAACATCCATTGCCCCCACCCCCCCACCCTCCCTCCCTGGCCCTCGCTTATCTCCTTGTCATCATCTCCTCAGGAAAACTATAAGCTTCGGGACCAGAATGACGACCTTAATGCCCAGATCCTCAGCCTGAGCCTGTATGAGGCCAAGAACCTGTTTGCCTGCCACACAAAGGCCCAGTGCCTGGCGGCCGAGATTGACAATGCGTCCAGGGACGAGGCAAGTGTTGGAAATGGAGTCCTTTGGGGAAAAAAACATTTGGCCCTCTGTTCATCTGCGTCCATCTGTTGATCAGCTGGGAGGTTTATTTAAAAGCCACGTGTAGCCAATTTAATTTTCTTCATTCCACCTCAGTTTTTCTCTCATGTGGAAACCGTCGATAAATACAGAAGATTCTCACCCACAACAGGTTGCTAGCGAGCCCATATATAGGCCGCTAGTTAACCTTTTGCTTGGTGAACCGGTCAAACAAAAGGTTGTTGTGGAGGATGTTTCTACTCTTCTCACATTTATCTCTGGAACATGTGTTAAATGACCGTATTATCACATTTTATTTAGAACTACTTTTTGCTATTGCCGCAGTGCATCCGACGCCTAACATTGGCTACAGTAGGTTGCCTTTACTCTTGGGCGGTGGGGAAAAAATGAAGCAGCGCAACTTACTGTTTCTTGTCTCTTACGTATGTGTAAATGTAGGCAAAAGAACCGATTTGCGGTGAAATTATTTTTTGTTCCAAATGTTTTCCATGTCATCATCCCCAACTTTATTGCTCTCTCTCTGTCTCTGGTTCTCCTCTCTTTGCTCTCTATATTAGCTGGTAGACGCCCTGAAGGAGCAGGAAGAAATCAACTTTCGTCTGCGGAAGTACATGGACAAAATCATCCTCGCCATTCTCGACCACAATCCCTCCATCTTGGAGATAAAGAATTAATACACAAGCACGACCACACGCACACTATCCTTGTGAGGACCTGCCATTGACCCATTGACGACGATTGTTCCCTGTTTCGATGCTCCTTTCCTTAGACCTTACTCGACTCCAACCTTAACCCCAGAAGGGACGGGGGGGAAATGTAGACACCTTCAAAGCTAAACTTTAGTCCCCCATAGAGTTCTTCCAGTGGTTACAAGTAATCCAGATGCCATTCCAATGGTGGCGAGTGCCCCCCCCGACTGCATTTGAGAACTGTTGACAGTGAATTATCAGAGAGAGAGGTGCACATGTTCATCTAAAACGTTCCTCCTCCAACCCCTTTAGAAACCAAATAGAGAGATTAACAAGCTCCTTCAATGAACGGTTTGTTATCTTGAATGACTGGAAACGAGTAATTTTGAGAGTCCAAGCCACGAAAAAGCACCTGGGTGGACGTATTCTGTGTGTTCTACGTCTTTCACGTGATGGTTAGTCGTGTTGCGAAAGGTTTGAAAGATACGAATCGCCCAAATGAAAATTGAACCCCTATATTAATTCACTTAAGACCAAATGGTGGATTAAAAAAAAAAGTAAACCTTGGACTTGATCACGATTGGTCAAAAAAAAAAAAAAAAAAAGTAAATAAATAAGTGTGAGGAAAAGCCGTTCTTCTTGTTGTGGTAGAGTTTGGATAAACCACTATGAACGACATTGAGAGCGAAAGCATAAATCACAACGTTTCAATGTGTTTTCGAAATGAAGCGGCGCAATTTCAAGCGATGAATTGACAATCGATGATGGGCCTGGATTTATTTTGTACAACACGACTGTCGATGTGCCGATTTCAATTGGGTAGTAGAAAATGTACGAGTCCTCTCCTGAAATCAATCTGTTTCACACTCCTATTTAGGCAAAAACATTTCTGAGCATACGCCCGTGTACAAAAAGTGACAATGAAAACATGAAAATATGTATTCTGATTAGATGTGAATTTGGCGTACCTGGGGGTAAAGGGGGTAACAAAAGTGATTCCACGAGAGGTGGTCGTATACGGTTTAAAAAGAATACACAGCCACCGTCTTGCTCTTTACTGTGTAAAATCCCTTCTTGACTTGCACCTTGTTCCTGTATCTGCCGCATATAAGACGCCATAGGCAGGTGCTCACTCGATGTAGGCGTTCACGTTGAGTGTCACAGGCCCGTAATAATCACACCCAGGGGCGACTGTTGCGAAAGCACCATATCATTCGATGAACACAAAACTAGTTTTGCTCAGTTGCACAAATCACCTCTGTAGTTCCTTTTTTGTGGTTGTTTTTGTCTTTTGACCTTGTCACTCCCCCACTGTCTTTCTGCCTGTGCGTCAGAGGTGTCACACAAATCTAGATATATTTTTTTTCTATTTGACTGGTACAATATAGATTTCTACCATTGTATGATTTTGTTTTTGTATTTTTTACTCAATATCTTGACATTTTGCTTTCTTTCCATGCATTGTAAATGTTTGTACAGAATCTTGTTGCTATTTGCATTCACATGCCACTCATTGAATTAATGAAGCAAAAGAAAATGTTTCTTTTTACAATGTGAAAAGCAATGGTTGGCCATCAAACTATATCTTACAAATTATACCGTATGTGTTACCTGTGTATAGTATAGCACATTTGAGAGACGTTGAAGCCAAAACATTTACTTTAAAGCTTCCTTTAAGTATAGATTTGCCATTGTTCAACCCAAGCCAGAACTGTCCATGGCACAACCTCCTTGAACACTTTACCACTTTGCTGCAGCTTCTCACTGTGCTTAAATGCAGTTAAACAAAAGTTTAAGCCTGCAGCAATTGAATGAAATGTGATTTGCCCTCACTCAACACATACTACAAAAATGCACTAAGACACTTGAGTTTTCCATTCAACATGTTTGGGGTTTTCTTCAGGCTTAAACGTTTTCCCCATTGGACGGCATTTAAACGCAATGAGACGTTGCAGCAGAGTGGTATGTTTGTAGTAGTAAAGCTCGTTCGTTCGTGTAGGGCTACACAGGCAAGTAGTAAAGCGATGTTGTTCTATGAATCGTTGTTAATGATGGGAACCAACATTTTAATAAGGCCTGAGCTAAAAAAAATACCCAACCTATTCTATAAGGGGTTCAAAGCGAATGCTTAAAAAAAAAAAAAAAAAAAGCTTAGATGCCTCAATTTAAGAACTGATGGTCGGCCTTAGATGTAGAGTTATTCATAATTATGTCGGAATCACGCACATTTTACAGGAGCTCACTGATTTATTTGTTCTTTCACTTATTGTACTTGAGATGCGGCACTTGGTAGCCACATTGTACAGAAACTACATGTGTAAATAAAACTTGGAATATGCTTTGGCATGACTACGTCTGTTGTCTGCTCAGTTTGCAGCATTCGGGTGTGAACAATGATGTGCTGAGCCCACTAACATGTACTTATTATTAGTTTTTTGGACAAAAGTGTCTGCTAAATAACCATTGTAATATAATGTACGACCTGTTAGACTATCGCGTGTTAATTGAGAGGTGTGATATTCTTGAGTTAGGACAAGATGTAAAGCCAAATGGTTGAGATTTTTTGAAGGCACAGTTCTATCTAATTACTGCCAAATAGCAACCACTGAAAGAGGGCCATAGAAACTACACCAACATTGTCAAATGTGGCTGCTCCAAGGCTTCATAGCCTATGTGTTTATCTATTTTTGTACAAACTAAAATGAAAACCCGTTTGGGCATATAAGCAGTGTAATTCACAGGGCAGGAATTGTGGGGATTGGACAGACTGCCTGGACTGCAAACCCTTGCCAAAACACTTAAGTTATTATACCTTTTAAATAGATTTATGTCACCCGGGTTGGGAACCCCCCTGTGTGAACAACAGATTATATTAAACAAGAGAAAACCAGTAGATGTAAAAAGAACATTATGCGTAGGCTCAGGAGCCAGTGAGGATGGGGTGGCAGTTTACCACCACTTGAGGGAGTTAAAAGACAATTGCCAGGGCCGCTGATCCAGCTTTGCAAAAATGCCTACTGTTTGCATCACTGAAATGCCGATGTCCACACAAACCGCTAAAGGTGCGTTCGTCAAAGAAATATCTGAAAAATTATAGAAGATTTTGACTGTTGACTGCTGATCACATTTTTCCCCCTTTAAATAACAAACTTTGTTTCATCCGCTCACTCCCCAAATCCACATTCCATGACAAAGGCATACAGGAAAATATAGGGATGAGCTTATTGGGTTATACTTATAACCCAATACCGATAAGTAAGCAGGTTAAAATAGGCTAAAAAAGGTCGGAATGCCTATAGCTTAAGAAAATCTATTTTATTAAAAAGGAAAAAATCCGATAAGTATTACTAATAAAATGTAGTCAATACCACATCAGGTTCTTCATTTTGATACCTAAAACACAAATTTATCCCTGTGACCGGCCATGCGAAAGGGGTGGGTCTTTTTCATATTTACATTTGAAAATATGTGTAAATATGAATAAAGATTCACAACATATTCCTAAAAAAAGTTATATTTTTATTAGACGGGGTAGGTCTCAGCTATGGGCTTGAACTACGAGATCTCTAACAACTTAAGAAAAAATTGTTATAAGTGCGCGTTTGTATTTTTGTGTGCTATGCAGAGCTCCAAACAAAGGCCCTTTAGCCCTTTAGCTCCCCTCTCTCTCTCTCTCTCTCTCTCTCTCTCATCTCTCTTCTCTTTTTCCCTCCTCCTCTGCCAGCTAAAAATATCGTATTCTTTTTTTTTTTTTTTTTTGCCACGTGCATAGAGGCCTTTCATGTTGCCGGCCACTCCGGAGTGCGTCAACCCTGACGTCAATACAGGTCAGAGAAAAGGGGTTTCTGTGGGGGAGGAACATACTATGCGTGGGAAGGAGGACGAAGAGTTGGAGGCATGAGGGGGTTGCCTGGCTCAGGGGTTTCCAAACTGCAGTCTGTGCGGTCTTTAATGGTCATCGAAGGAAGTGCCCTATACTGTATATAGTGTATGTCCTGCAAAGTTAGAAATTTCTCACCGTATGTCCACCAGGGGGAGTTGCTTCACTGAGCACTAACTTATCCAGTGGAGCCAAAGGACCCAGCCTATGTCGATGGTGTATACCAGGGGTGGCCAACCAGTCAGAGACTAAGAGCCACTTTTTTTACCGTGTTACTGCAAAGAGCCACATCATACACATGGGCACACATGAACATCACCCCATCCCTTCCTCACACACACACACACAGACCTCCGCTCAGCCAGATTTATTGTAAATGTCACACACCAACATGATAATGACAGAAATTGACTCCTAGCCCCCGCGACCCGACTAAGGATAATCGGTTGAAGATGGATGGATGGATGGAGTACTAAGACCACAGGCCAGTTATTTTCAACAATTAACATTGTGTGCACTGTCTCACACACACAAACTCTCAGTTCAACCAAGTCCACAAACAAAAATATAACATTGTGTGCACTGTCTCACACACACAAACTCTCAGTTCAAAAAGTACTGTTGTTTATTTATTCATAGAGGGGGGAATTGGACTTCGAGTTTAATGATAAGGATGTATTTTTTTCATGTTGGGTCAATTTATTCAATAGTGTCCCTTAAACCCTAACCTTTAAGAATCAGTTTTGGCTCTTGCCTACCATACACGATCTGATGCTTTGGCCATCCACATATACCTGGGACTAGGTGTTCCGGAGTCCTGGCCACATTTTTGAAAAAAAAAAAAAGTAAGTACTGTAAGTACTGAAAGTACTACGTTTCCGCGGTATACCTCTCAGTTCAACCAAGTCCACAAACAAAAATATAATAATTAACAATAGCGTTTTTCTCTTACTATGCATGTTGCTTAGTGGGACTTCTGGCATTCCTTGTCTTGAACAATGCTCTTCAAATCTGGCTTGTATTCCGTTGTTGCCACTCGAAGCAATTCTTTCACATGGGTGTCATTGACAGTATCTTAAGCGCAGCCCGTTTGACATTGGGGCATTTTTCCATTGGCACACTTCTCCAGAACTCAATGGTCCCTTCCCTTAAAGCAGCTTTCAGTCGGTCCTCCTCCTGCAGCTCGCGAGTCGCGACACACACACACACACACACACACACACACACACACACACACACACACACACACACACACCCCTCCAGCCCTCACAGTTCTCCATCGGAGATGTTCGATACGCAACGCAATTCACCGGCCGATCCATCTTATATGTTGACTACTAACCATGTCAATAGTGTTGAAAATAAACTTCCAAATTTTTTTGAATCTTATTTGGTGTTTTATTAGTCCTAATGCCGCGTTGACTTTGTATGGAGGCGCTTTTGGTGTAAACGCGGCATTTGGACTAATAAAACAGGCGTTAATGGGACATGACTCCTGCTGCTGTTCGCTTTGAGTAAATGAGGAAGTGATCCGCGGTGGAAAACGAGTGATATATCATAGCGATTTTATAATCACAATAGGGAATGAATGGCTGCGCTTTTTTTTTTCTGAGTTTTTGACGCTTGTTATGTGAAAGAGCCGCATGAAACCAGCCAAAGAGCCGCATGAGGCTCGCGAGCCGCGGGTTGGCCAGGCCTGGTGTATACTTTTTCAACTATACACAAAGGGAATGTCATCGCTGTAATGTTCTTGAAAAATACAATCTTTCAAACTCTCTCATCTCTTACTTCAGATTTATGTCTTCTGATGCACGTCTTCCGGTGCACGTCTGACATATACATTACGTACGTATATATTATTATTTAAGCGTTTTCCCCATTAGTTGGTTAGTTTAGCTATTCCTTTGTTTTGTTTTTTTGTTTTTCTCTCCCTTAATCTGCCTCCCCTCCTTGCCCCTCTCCTCTAAAGTGACCTTGGGTTTTTTTGAAAGGCGTTATATAAATTCAAGTTATTGTTATTATTTATTATTAAGAGTATTTGTTACCAAATTTTCACTGTCTATCCCTTCCCTGTTCTTACAACAGCAAAATAAACACTGGGTTTTATGGGAAAACTGCTTGAATGCAAAGGCCCATAACATGTAAGGAGCACAAAACCTGGACATACTGTATGGCCGGATGAGTCATATTTTGACTCCATTTCCTACAATTACATTTGTAAAAAGCCAAAGGATGCCAATGTCGGGCCAATGTCTGAAACCCAAACACAGTTAAGCCGACGGCCACCAGGGGCTGGAAATGCTGTCTGGTGCGTTTTTGGATTCAGTGTGAAGGGCAGTCACTTGTGTCTAATGATTCTGGGTTGTATAATGGCCAAGCACTATGACTTACTAAAACACTCTACTCATAATGTTCCATACCAGGAGGATGCACTTACCATGGCCTCTCTAGTCACCTGAGGGGACTTACAGTATGGGAGGTTCTGGAGTGAAGGCGATTTCCACCTCCTTCTTCACCCCAAAGAACTGGAGCTCTTCTTTTCCAGGAACGATGCGATACCCAACTTAGACTCAGTTCAGGACTTTATCACGATTTTTCACTGCATGTCAAGAAGGACTGCAGCTGTTTTGAAGGCAAAGGGTGTCCTTACTCATTATTTCGTCCTTAATATTAAGATTTTACTTTCCATTGTTTTGTCCACCCTTTGTACATTTATAACCAGTATGTATTCAAATCATAGACACTGCTTTGTTTTCTATCGACCTCTTACCTCAGCCTGTATTTTTGATCAAGAACCTACTGCAGGTAACCATTCAAGGAACAAGAACATGAGTTCATTCTGCAGCCTGTAGCCCTTGACGATTGTACCTCTCATACCCCTTTCCCACTGTACAAAAAACCCACTGACACCCACTAACACCTGGCTTTTGCCTTTAGTGGGAAAGGTTACAATCGACATTCATTCCCAGGACTAATGTCTCTGCAGTAGTCACAGATATTTATTGGCTCCAGTCCGATTGGCAGTGTTGGAAACATGACACGCTAATTTCCGCCCTTTTTCCAGTGCAATGCTTTGACACGCATTGAAGTTCTGGATGTTGGCGCATAAATAGATAGGGATAGCTGTGTGTCATTTGATCATTTCATATCCGATTGAGGCGTCAAGCCTCAAGCATGTCGATTGAGCATGTGAAGTTTGGGTGCATGCATGGAGAACCCCCATAATCCCCACTGGGATCCAAACCACTCCTGCACCGCCCCAAGCCGGCCTCCAAACTTGAGGAGCGTTTCTGCTCCCCGCCGTCAAAGGACCAGTGCTGTAAAAATGGTGGAGGGTTGGAAAAAAAGGGGCGGAGAGCTGGTTGCGGAGAAGGCCAGCTCTCCGCCCCTTTTTTTGTCCCTCTGCACCTTTTCCAGTGCGTTAGTGATGTTGAACGTGACACACCAGAAAAAAAAAACCAGAAAGGCACACTTGTCTACTGGCAATGGGAAAGGAGTCATCGCCTATTTTAGCGGCTTTTCCTGCATTTAAAAAAACCTGCATGTACACGCAAATTTTGGTGGAAAACCAGCATAATGCTGTGTTGGAGGAGCTGACCTCTACCAATTGTACCACGATACCTAATGAACTTTGCCATGGGAGACTACTGCAGCTCTATTCCTAAAATATATTTGTTGATAACGTCAATAATTGAGGGTTATATTTTAATAATTGAGGTGTCCCAGAAACAGGACAGAACATTTCGTAGGTCAACAATATGTGACAAAGAAATGAGTTGTTGCGACCGGACGGAATATTTAACAAACGCAAAAACACCCAAATTTGTCATCTAAAGTGTGAGTTTAGAGGCACACACCCACCCGCCCACCTGTCTCACAAACTCACTCATTCCCTCCCTCCCTCCCTCCCTCCCTCCCCTCAGTGGTACCCACATACACCCACACAAAAGCACGCACACACATAAAAACGCACACAAACACACCCTGGCTTCATACACAAGAGCCACATAGTTGCTAAGAGACTGATTGCAAAGAGGCAACGTTTCCATGGTAACGGCGGTGGCTGAGTCATCCGCACTGCAGTGTGTGCTCGTAACAGTGCATAGCTGCAAATGTTTGCGGATGCGTGTGCGTGTGCGTGTGCGTGTGTGTGTGCGTGTTTTCATTCATACAGACATTAACAGAGATTCTAGAAGCCACCAATTGCTAAACCTCAAGAAGCAATTCATGAATTTCTCCTGTTGTGTTTTTTTTAACCTTGGTGGTTTGGTGACCACAATTATTTATGTTCCTTTGGAAGAAAGGACCAGCAAGCTGAGGATGCAGTATTTGGCCTTCAAAGCCTTTTGACCAACTATGGAAATATTTGGTGTGTGTTTGAACATGAGAAGGTTTGTGTGACATAAACTTAAAAGGGATACGTTCTGAGGGGGAAATTGTCTATCTTACCCAGGTTCAGACGAGGGTCGATACCGATTTCATCCATATGCGTATGAAGTACCGACTTGTCGACCGCTGCATGCTAACTGTGTTAGCTCACTGCAAGGCTGCAGATGGAATCGACTAGCCAGCCCCTGTGAAATTAGGGAAACACGCCTTCCAACATCCCAAAAATAATCTTGCTTGTTTTAAATGCAGCGACATTCAGAATTTCTTTTTCACGCATGACTATTTATCCATCCACTGGGTGCAATTTATTTTTAATTAAAGATTTTTTTTAAATTCTTTTACTACAGCATACCCTGCTGCAATAACCCAATCCAACAGCCACCACCAAGCGTTTTGGACAAACGATTTTATCGACAAAAGTCACATTTTAAATCAATCATTAAATTCCAAGCTCCAGTAAAACTGTACTTTTGCAAGGGAAAAGGTGGTTATGATGACCCTAACGCTAATTCTAACCCTAACCCTACTGACCGACACTCAAAATCTAATGTTGGCGTTGGTTATTGGTGAGAATCAGCTTTGTTTCTCACGGGTTGCCATGGTTATTGTGACTAATGAGACAAATTGAAACAAAAAGCCCCCCCACAAAAAATAACCCAATATAACTTGATTACAAAACCCGAATGTTGTTAATGACATCACTGTAAATACACAGAATTAGAATTGGATTCCATTTGACGTCCATTCCTTAAGACCTACCTTAATGGAAACGTGCGTGCATTTCCACGGATACTGAATTTGTCATACCAAATGTTATGACTCCCCACCCCCACACACAGACACACACACACACACACACACAACCCCCCCCCCCCCCTGCATTATTAATAAGTGGGGGGTGGGAGCCAGCGCCTGCGTGCCGTTATCCTTATTCCGCCTTATTGCATATATGGGTTTTTTTTTTATTGTGTGTCAACAGGCGGCTTCCTTTTGTCCTTGTGTCCCTTGCGCACCGATGAGCTCTCTGTCCAGTAATGTGTGTGCAACGCGTCACGCCGGGCCCTTCTATTTAGTGGGTTGCTTTTTGTGTTTGCGTCTTTCTTGCGCTGGGTCTAGTTGCATTTTCGCGCGTGTCTGTGTCCACACGTACACGTGCGTACGTTCTCCGTGTGGGTGTGTATCTCCTTTTGTTGCTGAAGGGGCTGGGAGACCGAAAGCGCGGGTATGTCTCTATAAATAGAAAGACTCTCCAGTGCCCAGCATGAAACAGCGAGAGAGAGAGAGAGAGAGCGAGAGAGAGAGCGAGAGAGAGAGAGACATGGAGGACGGGGGTGAGAAACAGACGCTCTGTGCTTCGCCTTGCCTTGCTGTTTCTCTTCCTCATGGCCTTACCTCCCTGCCAATTGTGGATCAGAAGAACACATAAAAGAATTTGATTCAAAAACGCAAGACACCCAATGACGGAGACAGAGAGAGAGGGGGGGGGTTACCTCCGTGCCAATGTAAACAAGGGACTTAAAAGACGTTGGGTCTTTAAAATTGCGCGTGATGCCGTTTTCTCGATGTTGATGTCAGTGGGTGAAACCAAATCAAATCGATGAGTGCTACATGACACGGTGAACCCCTCTGATGCTAGGATGCTATTTAGCACCCCCAAATTTGGTATACAAACAATGTTTAGTACATCCAACACCAGGGTGGCGTCACGTATAGAGATGCAAGGCTCACCATAGATTTGTTCCTTGCGAATAAATCGTAAGTCCCATGCTGCATACTAATAATACTGCATACATAATAATATAACATTGTAGCATGCAAACACTGCACACTACACTGGCAAAACACGCTACACTGCAAAACATGAAGAGTTGAAGGTTCTATATGGTTTCGCTTTGTTACAGGAAGCGGTGCAGTCACTGAATTGTGATGACTCAAATTTGTTGGGTTTTATGACAACAGCGGAAGATTCCAATTACAAGGGAAAGAAACATATAGTGCAGTGGAGCAGTGCAAGCCTCTCGCTACACTGTATGTCTAGACCTTTCTCATATTCTGAGCCTTTTCCCTTTCGTCTGGCATTAACAGGCTGCTAAAACAGTACAAGTACAAGCAAAATTAATTTCAGTGCCCTACTGACCAATAAAGTTGTACCGTATCGTAAGTTGTCCTCACTAAACAACTAAGACGAGTGCCGTTCCTAGGACTAGGTCGTTAAGTGAATTGGTCGATAAGCGAGGACCCGTGTTATTTCACGTAAGGGGGCTTGGTGATTGCGA
>NC_137205.1:4670638-4735638 GCF_960531495.2 Zeus faber
TCTATCTATCTATCTATCTATCTATCTATCTATCTATCTATCTATCTATCTATCTATCTATCTATCTATCTATCTATCTATCTATCTATCTATCTATCTATCTATCTATCTATCTATCTATCTTAACTTGTTTTGGGGTTGTTTAAAAAAATCAGGGCCTTTCAGTTATTTTCAGATCACATGTGTGTGTGATGTTGTCAAGGTACAATTTCATCTTCTCATAGCACGCAGGAATGCATAGCCCTCTTTAATTACACTTCTTCCCAGATCTTAGAGGCTATATAACAGTTGTTGTCATTTCAAGAACTCTCTCATGTTTATTATTATTATAAGGGTTCCCTATTGTTATCGTTCGGATTTTTATTATTATTATTCTTCTTGGCACTTTTCAGGCTAAAAGTGTCTGGAACAGGACAACCACTGGACACATGAATATGGTTGAGGTTAGAACCGATCGTTAGAACCGGGACATCGCAGACATTTCGTGGTTCATCCATATTGATCCACATACGGAGCAGGAATTAGTGAAAAACCGATTAAATTTGACCGGAAGTAGCCGAATGTTCATGCATTGCCGACACACCAGCGTTCGAAAACTACCGGTCGGGTGGTGGAGCGAGATGAGTTTGTGGAGTAACAGGGTTTGTGACATCATCATCCAATTTCTACATATGTGCAGGTTGTGGCTACGAACGCGCATTCCCACCGTGCAAGCTGTGTGGTGTAGACTCCATCGCTCTGTAGTGGTTGCAAACTGTGTGTGTGTGTGCGTGTGTGTGTGTGTGTACATGTGTACGTGTGTGTGTGTGTGTGTATCGCCTTACTTACTTGATGTTGGCGCGGCGTTTCATTTGATATTTTATTCTTTTGCTGTTTTTGTAAATTTTAACACATTCTGTTCACCTCTAACCCGGTACTGTGTACCTCCTAACACGCAAACTGTCGGGGGCTAAAACATATTGCGTGTTTGTGTCCTCACACATGGAGATCGGGTCCATTTTATTAATTTTTTAGTCCATAAAGTTGAAAAAGTTGATGAAATGTCTCTGAGGGACATGCAGTGTTTAATCCGTTTGAATGGAACCGTGTTATTGGGAACTTCCACACTGAGTTATTTCTTTCCACAGAAACACTGTGAGGCAGGACTCCGATGACTACAGGTGGGAGACAGCCACCTTCTAATTTTTAGGATAAAGTCATAACACACAACAAGTGAATCAGCTTGTATTAGTAATTCAGCCTGTAACCAGGACTCACCGCGTCATTACGTCCGCCGATGCTGCTTTCAAGGGAAACTCAGAAAATTTAACTCATTTTAGATTAAATGCTAATGTAAAGACAAGCGTCAGCATGAACTGATGCTACGTTCCATGGGAACTCAAAAATTTGTATTTGGTGTTGATATATATATATATATAGCTGCTTTTTTTTTTTAAATTAAAGATAGATCCATAGATACTTTATTTATCCCCTGGCGGAAGATGCAATTGTCTCAGCAGCTCAATTCAAAATGGTAGGCAAAATAATAATAAAGTAATACTATAAAAATATAAAAAAGAAAATGGCAATATATTGAAAATGTTGAAAATATACAATTAACATAACAGTAGACTGTACACAATAAAAATATAGCAATATACACTAATCCTACTAAACTAAACCAAAACATTTTGAAATCTTAAGCGAGACAATCAACACAGGACATGGATTTAATGATCTTTTGCACTGTGCACTTGCAACAGATGTCCCTGGATGAAGTTCCCAAAAGGCCCCTTAGTAAGTTGAGCAGTGCTGATCCCTGGAGAGGAAATAGGTTGATTGGTCCTTAAAGAATAGAAAACAGGATACAACAATGAATGAATGAATCAAAAATGAAAATGAACACAGAGATGGTATAAACATGCTTAAGTGAAGACAGGAAGTGTTCGGAAATGCCCCTGAGTCAACCTCCTGACACCCCTATAGACCAATCTGCTCCGTCACTTCAGAGCAAGACACCTCCGTACTTATGGTGAACTAAATTATGGATCTTTTAACAACAGGTTTTGGGGCTATTGACAATCTGTATCATGATTGGGCAGATTGTTTCTCATAATATAGCATGACTTGGGGCGCTTCAAGAAGAATAATCAGTTCTATAGTTTTAGGTGGAGGTGAGACCTGACCAATAGTCCATGGTCAGGTCTCACATTGGCCTAAATTAAGTTTGAAAAACACTGGTTGAAACCATTGCAACCGTTTTTAATGTGGGCCGGGCCCACAGTTGAATCTGGGGTGCTAGATAATCATCACGCAAAATGTGAAATCTTGAAAATAAACAGTAGTCCCCCCTGAGATAAATCCACTGGCACTTTGTGGACACATTATTATACAGTTAAGCATTTAGAAAGTGTCTTTGACTGTCTTACGTAAAAATACAAATTCTGTGGATTTTTTAAAAAGTGAAATAAGTTGATTTTAAATGAGAACCGCAGCCTTTTGATGCTCTCCATTTGAAGACATCTTTCCTTGTTTTAAGGACAGTTTTATTAGACTAACTTCTCAGACCAATATTTTTCTTGTTTTAAGAAATTATATCTTGTAATTTTTTCTTTGCTCAATTGTGTATGTATTATTACTTTTTAAAATATTCTTATAATTTTTTTAATGTATATATTTTTTTATTATTTGTGTGTTTATTTATTTGTGTAATTATTTGATTCATTTATTTGATAAATAAATGTCTTGTTATGGTTTGTTAACCGTTGTCATCCCTCGTAATAACAAGTCAAGAACGAATCAATGTATCAGGAGTGGATAGCGCACATTTCTCTGAAATACATGGCAGACCAGACCGCTCCTCTGATAAGGATTGTGATTTTCTTTCTTCCGATATGCAGTGTAGCTTGACAACTTTCTATCATTTGCGGCTCTCTTACAAATGGTTTTGTATTGGATGGGCAGTTTTTTCCTCCCAGGATCTCTCCCTTTACCCGTTAACCTTTCCACAGCTTGTAATTGTCCATTTCGCTGTGGTAATTACGTTGTGTAAGAGCACACGGTATTTAGCAAATTGAAATAATGAAACGTTCTCATCCTGTGGCAGAAATACCAGACGGTGTGCGACATTCCTGGGTGGATTTATCGCAATTTAACGTTACAATTCATTGACAAAATAATGAACTTCATGCATCTGAAGTGCTGTACTACGTACTAGATATTCGCTGTATCATCCAGCGTGCTTCAGTATGTTTAGTTTATGTGTTTAGTATACACTCTTTGATGCAAACTATGGTGACGTACATACTATACATAAATTTCGCGTACTTAATAATGTGTTAGTAAAAGGCCCTCCCATGTATTTATTCTTTACTGTATTTTATGCCTACGTTCCTCTTCATTTTCCCTCGCCCATCTGCTCCCAACATCCCATCTGTCCTCGCCTGTCATTTATTTTGCTTTTTGTTTCTCAAGACATCATCTACACCATCCAAGCCATTTCTTTCCCCTCTTAGATGTTCTGCAGCAAATCACCGCATAGCTATTGCGGTGATAGCTGAGGAGCCATCTTCTCCCCCTTACCTTAACTCTCTATTTCTTTCTGTGCACCTGACGTTGAGTTGAAAAAGCTTGAGGTGGTGGGGAACCTTTCAGAGAGAATTAGGGTTCTCGATAACAAGAAATTCACGGGGCGCCCCCAGCCAATTTTGCATCCCAGCACTGGGGGTCGCAGCTAGCAAGTAAACATCATGCATGAGCAAATTATGAAAGAAGTATATGGCGGTGATTGGGGTATCAAAAATGCGTAATATAGCCCAGATTTGCAAGAAAACTCGAGGTGGTCTCTAATAGTTTTCTTACTTGACCATAGCACTCTTCTGGTCTCCCCATTTATTACAGAGCAAACGGACAGCATAAGCTTTTTATTAGCAATGCAACATGTTGAGGGAAAACACCTACCTGCAGTGTGGAACATAAGATTTCTCCCTTCAAACCCATCCGTTCGAAAGTGTTCAAACAGCATTTTCAAAGGACTCGACATCAAGAGCCTGTCACCTCTGATGCATTAAAGCCTCCGAATCGGAAGAAAACGCAGGGACTTTGAACAGCGTCAATGATGTTTTATTTGTGCTTGAAGGCAACCTTGATATTGCATCACATGAACCTTGAGCTGGGTGTACCTTTTAGAATAAGGCAAATACATAGGGTGTTCAAACGTTTGGGGGAATATTTATCAAGACAATACCAAGATTCAGGTTTCCGCAAGGAATGTTTTACACAGCCTGGGACTTTGATTGGTGTAGAAATGTGTTGGTTTTAGTCTTGTTAATATTGTATTTATGTTTCTATATATTTTGGTGCTCTTCAGTTGTCCTAGGTGGGCAGTTGGGGCGGATGTTTTTGTTTTCTGTATACAAATCATGGAAACCAACTTAAAACCCTAATTACAATAAAATGTTGTATTAACAGCAACAAATTACAACATTTTTTGTCAAGACATTGAGGAAAATGGTGGATTCACTCCTCAGTTCTCCACAGAGTACACAAAATGGTAAAGTAGAGGTAGGGTGTGAAACAACAGATATTGATTCAATTCCATATTCCTTTTGGAGCATATCTGCTTATTTTCCAGGAGAGGGAGTTTAATCTGTGACGTCATCGTGGATTCCCCTCATCAATTCCTTCGGTAACAACAAATGATAAATAATAAATACCATTTCCTTGCATCTGTGTCACATTTCAGCGCCACATCATGGCAAAGACCCGAATCTAACACCAGACTACCGGAGAATAGAATTATTTTGTTGTTCATTTGGCCCCACCCATCAAAATAGTTCCTCCAAGAAGCACCCTTAGCTAACAAAAGTGTTGCAGAGCAACACATCAACTGACAACTTGTAGTAACCTCTAAAGCCTGGTGTTTACAAAAAGCAAAAAGTCCCATTGCCCTTTTACTGTAAACGAGCACTTGCTGGATGACTCTCAACCAATCAAATTACTCGACTGGATTAACTGTTGTATAATCTGTATGTCCTGAATTTAGGTTACGCAAGCTGGTGTTAGTTTGAAAAGAGAACTGGAATCAGCTCCATGTCTGTTTGTCTGTCTGTCCCGCAGGATAGTTTTCAGATTCTCCCCTGATAGTGATCTGAAGCGTTGTATCCGAAGGGGCGACACACACACTCATCATCAGAAAGAGACAGAGATAGATGTTGACTTTCTCAAGCCTCTGGAGTCTGGGGTCTTTTTTGTTTGTTTTGCAAAATTTTCCCTTTTGCTTTGGATTTGCGCCTAAATAAATGGTCTTAGCCCTAATGCAGTACAGTGACGTGTCAGTGTATTTTGTCGACATGTTTTGATTAACAGCGATGTTGTTTTATTTAAAAATACTTCCAATCACTGCGTTGTACTGTAGGTTGCCAGTAGGAAGTGGCACAACTTGCTGTTTTTAGTCTCTAGATTCTTGAAGAGTCAAGAAGCCCTCAAAAACCTGACCATTTTGGTTTGGTTGGTTTTGGTTTGGTTTTCCTGGTATAATACAGAAAGACTGTCTGACAATGTTGTGAGCTTCTCGTTTCAAAAAGAAGATTTAACACTTTTTTTAAGGCTTAAATGTTTTGGCATTTAAGCACAGTGAAAATCAAATTATAGGTGTGTTACATATCCAGAAGAGTCTATCATATTTCTGAAAGGATATTTATTGAAGGAGTAGGTAGAAACTAGTCCTTGTGGTCAAGTTTTTTTTTTTTCAACAAGTCATTTGAGCTGCTGATATAATAAAGGGGTAACGATTATTTTGGAAATTTCTGCCCACCTGCGTTGCTGGTGAATAAAAAATCTTAAGAAAATCAAAGAAGAATCACAATATTAAATGACTTAAAGACAAACCACTAGAACTTAGGTTCTGTAAACAAACTTAGGGAACTTAGGGTATGTTAAGAGTGCTGAATAAGAGGAAGTAGTTTCTGTATGTGTAGTTTCTGTGTTTTCTGATGCAAACAAGTCTGCCTGTGTCAGAAAAGACAGAAACTCGACATTTGAAGAATGGAAATCTATCTATCGACTTAAATGGGAATATATGAGTACAACCACAGAGTATTTGTAGGACACAGCGAGTGTGAGCACATGAGTTCTGCATTTCTGGTTTCCACCGTCAAGCAGGGAAGAGGTAGCATCATGTCAGTGTTGGTGATCTTTAACAAATCCATGGCAATCTCAACCATAGCATAATTCTGAGGCGTGTCATTCCATCAGGAATACGAATATTTGGGCACTCTTTCATTCTTCAGCAGGATAACGACCCCAAAACACACATCATAGCCATGCAAGAGCTATCTGGGGAAGAAGCAAAGTGAGGGACAACTCAAACAAATTACCTGGCCTGCCCAGTCTCCAGCGCCTCAATCCCATCAGAACTTGGTATGGGGCGAACCGGACAGACGAGTCAAATCAACACAACCCTACAGAGATGCTCTACAGAGATGCTCTACATCTCTGGCAGTTGCTGCAGAAGGGCTGGGAAAACGTGTGACGTGTTAACGCCTTCTGTTTGTCAGACAAAGGGGAGCGCTTTTGAGGAATCAAGATTTAGAGACGATTAAGAATTTTCTTGAACATTGCGATGACACTCCTTGTTTGTATATTTTAACATATGTTATCATTTCAGTCAGAGCCTAGACTGGCAACGGGGCCATGCCATAAAATAGTCAGGAATCTATGTGTTATTACACAATTCTATGCCTATACTATTATAATAGTGGCATGAATGAACAAAAATATATGGATTGTAAATTGCAATTATTTGTCCGTCAATTACAAATATTGCACCCCTACAGAAACACCCAGCTCATTGCAACAGGCTCTGATATGCTGTACATCCAGACTTGCTGGGCCTATTGAGTGTTAAAGCATTACTGAATGCACAGCCCGCATTTGAACTATGGCATGCTTGGACTTTGTGACAAAATGGATGACAAAAAAGATGCTGTATGGAGAGCTGGAGTTGGCTGAAAGCCACCCGTTCTTTGTCTCTTGGCACTTGTCCGGGGACATTGAGTGCCTGGTCTCCGTTTCGGGCCAGATTGTGTATAACTACAGGTTTGTGTTGACGGGCGTGTGTGTGTTGTGTGTGTGTGTGCGGATGCGCATTTATGTATGTATGCATGTATGTATGTATGCATGTATGTATGTATGCATGTATGTATGTATGCATGCATGTATGTATGTATGTATGTATGTATGTATGCATGTATGTATGTATGCATGTATGTATGTATGTATGTATGTATGTATGTATGTATGTATGTATGTATGTATGTATGCGTACCATACTTTTGTACTGTCAGATGACCCAAGTCACTATTTTGTGGCTATTATAATGATAACAAAATAAATACTGTGCAATGTGTTTTAATGTTAAAAATAGGTCACAGCAATTTCCAAATTTAAATTCCATCTAATTTTTGCGTGAAAAATGAAAAAAACAAAGAAAATCACAACCTGAGTACTTTACTATCGAGACAGGAACGGCTCTGCTGCAGCTTTTCACTGTCTAAATCCAATTGGGCAAGGCAAGTACTCTATGCATATAGGTGTGTATTTATATGCCACATTTTATACACAAGGGCAATCTAAAGCGGTACACATAAAGCATAAAATCTTTTTCTTCTTCTTTCGTGTTAAAGCAAAGACGAATTAAAGCATAGAAATAAAACACTAAAAACAGATAAAGGACATTATAAAATCACAGCGATAACAGGTCAGTGCAAAGTGCAAATTGAAACAGGCCTACATACTTAAATATGGCAGCACCCACACCCACGTGGTCTTTGGGATTTCAGGAAATTTAGTGGGATATAGATTCAAGATTTAAGATTCAAGAGGTTATTCATCACATACATATACATAGGGTCATACATATATGCAGTGAAATTTCATGACACTGGTGATTACGCACAATAAGCTCCAAAAATCCAAAAAATACTAAAATGTGCGTAATCAACACAAGGTGTTTACAAAGCAATTTAAAACAGGCTGACGTTAGGGCAAACGCTTAAGTCATAAAAACTTTAAAGGAATAGTATGAGTGGGTTAGGGTCAAGGAGTTCTTTGTTAAACGAAATGTTTGATTTTATTGTTAAATTCACCGTTTCCTGGTGTGATATTTTCATTGCTGTACTGCAGTATTCTTTCCAGTGTTTTCACCAAATTGTATGACCTGTGAGGCTGAAGATGTACCGGCTGAAGTGACCCTGAGAGCTCAACGCACTGCAACTTAAGAAAACACATGCAAATAGAAAAAACACAAGCAAATTCCGAGAAACACAACCGCATTTACAGAAAACACAACCACATTAACAGAAAACACAAATACATTAACAGAAAACACAACCGCATTAACAGAAAACACAACCGCAATAACGGAAAACATTAACCCATTAACAGAAAAAACTGATTAACAGAAAACACAACCGCATTAACAGAAAACACAAACGCATTAACAGAAAACACGCAATACAACATTATGGAAGTGAGCCACATAATTGCGGAAGTGAGCCACACCTGATGCACTCATTTATCTACAATAAAATTTATTCAACTAAATTATTTAGTGTCTGTAATTATATATAAGAATTTATACAAATTACAACCCAGAGCCGCAACTATCACGGACAAGTCGAATCGTGCGAGACCACCATGTCCAAATCCTCCAAATCCTCAAATCCTCTGCTTCCTCCGTGCAATTCATTTATAGAAAAAAACAACTTTTATACAAATCCATAGTTTTTATTTAAGCCATTTAAGTGCGATATTCCAAAGAATACAGGTTAAGTTGGTGGGGTGAAGTTCACGAACATTTCTTTCCTTATGGGTGAATGTACTGAACTGAATCACTTCCTGAAACGATCCGTTCATGAGTCAGTTCAGTTGAGTCTCAGGCAGTTGAGAGCAAAGCCCAATGTCCCCACAGCGCACCCCTAATTATAAAAGACATGTCTCGGGTCTTAGTGGCATTTTTAAGAAGAAAAATAATACATTTTACAAATAAAAAGACTTGTCTCTGGACTGGAACTTTTTCAGTTTTTTTTGTATTTGCAGCTGAGCTCCACGGTTTGGATCAGCCTCAACATTTTTCTGAATTATCTTTTCTTCCCAAAAACAAATTACTTTTGAAATATTGGTAGAAAATTAATATTTGTAAAAACCCACTATTTGTGCTTTGCTGCTTTTCGGATTTAGCTCCACCCCTACATTACATTCTTGTCCCCGCAATGTTACTGCTTCCATTCACACTCACCATTCATAGCCGTACCGGCATTTTCCCTGAAATGATACTGGGTCGAGAGCAGGGAAGCTTACAGAACGACTTTTACGGAGCATTAAAACCGGCTCCTGTTCCCACATTCCCAAATACTTAATGTGATGAGAAAGTACACCATATACAATGTATAAAAGTAGAAAATCCTGTATTGTATTGCATCTACCTCCATGTGAATTTCTTTCGATGCTTCGAAGGATTTTTTACTATTTCATCCAGATAGCCTGTGGATGTCTCTCTTTTTAAGTGGGCCAAGTTAATATATGTCTCTGATGTCCCCAAAACATGTTTTCGATTTTTTTTTGCTGAAAATACCACTCAGATACTACAGATTATGCAGAACTCACATAATTTGTGGCCCAAGGAGGAACCTTACAGTGAACCTTACAGTGATTACTATGTAATTATTTTACCTCATTATTTGATACTTTGGCAACATCCCACATTGTAAGATTATATGTAAGACAGAAAATAAGGAAAAGCATAATAGGTCCCCTTTAATCAAATGCGTCAGTATAGTGTGTGAACATTCAGGTGTTAATAATATAAAATATTTCAAGACATGAAAGCACTCAGGTTTTAATTGTACTCTGTCACACACACCACAAGCACTCATGACGACCAACACACATGCTTCAAATGGTGGCTGGAGAAATTAGTTTTGTGATGAGTGAATGAATGAATGAGTGATTCATGTGCGGGGGGGGGGGGGGTTACTCTGTACTCAACGGTTAGATTAAATAACAAGGCCATCTGTTTATTATCAAGAGGCAAGCTACGCAAATTTCCAATGCATTTGCCTGAGATCAACCATATTTCAGCCAATTTCAGCCAGTTCTCAAGGATTTTGTGATTGTTTCATGTAAGCCAACAACATTGGAGCGTACACTTGCATTACCTTAAGTATCCACTATGTAGCGGTGGCTGCTTTTTCATGAATTACACTAATATAAAAACACAGTTATGGCTTTAAACATTGTAGAATAAATATAGAAATGCATTCATGTACCTTTAAATGCTGTCCGTTGGCCAAGTGTATTTAAAGCGAGTTTAGAAGATTAGTTAGATGGCGCGCTGTTAACAAAGTGAAACCTGATTGGCAGCTTTGGAGGGAACGAAGCAGCTTTGAAGCAAAATGGAACATGATTAGCGTAAAAATGCGACAAAAATCTGATTGACTGAAGCCGGCTCTCAGCCTTTCATTTGGTCCCAGAATGCAATAATGTGGCAGTAAAATGTCAACGCTGTAACAGACGGCTCACACCTATAAACCGCTTCAACTCATGTAATGGGTTTTCTATGGACAGGGCTGTGTCTATTTTTATGGGTTTTACGGGTAAACAGTCTACGCACCCCGTTTCATTGAACGGCCTGAGAGAGTGGAGCACGTTGTGTCTAGAATCAGCCTTTTATAGAGCTCAAAATACCACCTCTTACTATGTGTGGTTTTGTGTGGGTATAGCAGTCCCTGTAGCTTTTAGTAGTAACTTTATTTTGCATGCATACCTCATGAGCGCTCACTTGTACAGGAGTGATCCAACCTCCAATTCACACCAAATGCGTCACATCAGCGGTGCGTGGACACTTCAGACACGCTGCCATGTAAATCAATGTTGCATTTCACACCGGCTGTCAGGTGCCTCGTGTCATGTTGGAGGCTCCTGTGTTTATTTATGCCTCAGCTCTATTTTTTCTTTCTTTTTTTGCTTCACGGGCAAACTGGGCCCTAAATTGCCATAGAGGTCCATTCAAAATATGTAATTGGTGAAAATATTTAATTACCAAGTCTGGTATGCATCAACCACATATATAAAATCACTGATGTGTACGCGGATTTCTGAGTTAATTTAATAAACTTATACATTTTACTCCATATCAAATTAAACCTCTATGCAGTGGTGGAAAAAGTAGTGGAAAGCCACACTTGAGTAAAAGTAGACATATCTTGTGAAAAAAACGACTGTTCTCTAAAGTGAAAGACACTCATTAGAATACAACTTGAGTAAAAGTTCTGAAGTAGCTGGTAGTAAAGCTACTTATGTATCAAAAGTAATTGTAAAAGTAAATTCTGTGGAGGGAAAAAAAACAGACTTTAGTTGAGAGGGGTTTTTTTTTTGCTCTATTTTATTTTGGTTGCCAATATTTCCGTATTTTTCGGTAAGCATAAGAGTCACTTCATTCGGTAAGATGCATCTTTCACTCTGACTTTTGAAATTGAAAACATTCTTTGTAAATATGGCCGCGGGTGTTGGTCTCCATTAGTTGTAGCAGGTGCAGGTGCAGGTGAGCAGCATCACAGTTGGAGGAGGCCGTTGCTGTGGTCGTCGCTCTCCAACATGCTGCTCTAGTGGTGGCTCTCTGGGACATGCCCATGCCTGTTCAATAGCAATACAGCCAAAATGAAACTATACAGGCATGCCAGGTCTCCATGACAAACCCAGCCATCCCCGACTCGTGGAAAAAAAAACAATCCGCTTCAACACTTAAAAGTATCCCGATTCCAAGAGAAAACTGCAGATCTGGCAACTCTGAACACAGGAGTGTGTTTGTTAACACTTGGATATGACCATTGAATCGCCAACATGAACCTTGTGATAACTGGCTTTCACACTAACATCATTGGCTACAAGTCTTTCTCAGATTTTATTTTGAAGCGAGTAACGAACATGTTCAGGAGAAATGTTTTGGAGTAAAAGTATACTTTTTTGGGTCTAACTGTAGCTAAGTAACAGTAAAAGTTGACAGAAAAACGGTAACTTAAGTGAAGTACAGATACTCCCAAAGAATACTTAAGTACAATCACAAAGTATTTTTACTGTTACTTTATACCACTGCCTCTATATAAAGAAAATATTACCATTCCAGCAGGAAAACAAATATCAGGGCCAGGAATAGACTTTAGATTTTACTTCATACTTGGGAAGTAGTTTTATAGACTTTATTGGTCTGGTATACCATACATGTCGGCAACATGGAGGACAGTGGAAGGGGGGGACGGTCTCCTTGCTGCTTGGAGTCAACTATGTGGGGTCTCTAGTCAATCTGACTTGTCAAGCAATAGATTTTTGTAGTAGAGAAATCTGTACATTTATTTATAGGGTATTTTTAAGCTATTAATGTTTTTTTAACAAATTTACAAGGATATATCCATTGCATCTTTTTCTTCATTTAATAATCGAACCACAAATATCTGATAACAAAAAAGAACCATAAAACACTTTATTACAGAAACAGATCAATGAATACACATTTATACATTGTGAAAATCTCTCTGCATCCTCCTCCTCTGGTTAATGGGACCAACCCACCGCTGCCTTCCCTGTGCTCTCCTTCGGACCCACGGAGAAGAACCGGCACCGCATTCCTCCTGTTAAAAGCCGCAATGAATTTATAGATTATTACTCATTCCAGTGATAAATGTGTTGTGTTCAAGCCAGAGTGTGAAATGCTGTGTGAAATATAAACAATGAACGCTAAACTCCCAAATTAATCCAACTACATTAATGAACACAAACCAAAGATTCACTTTAACCCATTAAAGGTCGATACATTCCACAATTTGTAGTTTCAGTAGAAAGTCTGGAGAAAGCTGCTTTCGGTAGTGCGTCATACTGTATATAAAATGAAGACTCGACAAACTGCGAGACGTATGCATGACGTGGAGCTTTTGGTGTGAATTGGGGGTAAGACATGCGTCTATGATTATTTTATTTGTACCAGTCACAAAGCGCTTAAGGACCAGCGGTTGTCACGCATATCCATCCTCCTCCTCACCACCAAACTGGAAGTGGCTGAGATGTAGGTAGATATCGCTCTATATGCGACTAGTATCGCGGCTACTTAGCTGCATGAAAAGTCAAGCTCTGCAGTAGTCTTTAGTTGCTGCGCTGATCGGCAGAGGACAAAAATTATCGCTATCATTCATGGGGTGTGCAGGTTTTCTTCGTGTTGTTCAGTCAGTTTGTTGTTGGAAACCACGAGTCCTGTTCTCTTGGCACTCTTCTTCAGGTTCGTCTCCGGTTAATTTAACATTACGTGCGCTCACATTACCAATTGTAATTACCATGAATTGTTGGTCCTGGCGATAATGGATTCAGGAAGGGAGCTTGAATCTTTTCTTTTCTTTTTTTTAAAGAGTAAATTTGAATAAAATGGCAAAATGGCGAGTCGTTCACAGAGCTTTATTATGCACTACCAACCAGACACTGTAGCGAATTCCCCCCGATCCATAAAATGTTCTTCTTATTTCATATTTTTTGTTACATTATATTTATATTCTAGACCTTGTACATTTCAAAGCATCCGTAGTCCAGTATGCAACCGTTGACAAGGTGATCAAGGTCCATCAAAAGTGGAATAATTCGAAACAGAAGTTTGAAATATTACTGGGTATTAATGTTTAAAATGAGAGTAAATCCCACTTATGACTGCTTTTGTTTATTATTTGTGAGCCCTAAACAACATAAGTATATGTCAGGCTTTTATTTGCCGTGGTAATAATTTTATTGATATGTACCTTTTTTGTGTGTGATTCTCTAGCCACGTTTCTAGGGGCTTTCATAAAAAGACAATGCGGCCAAATGCTTTGTTTGAATGTGGCTACAGGGTCAGCTCTAGGGCAATTCAAACTGGGGACCGGGGGCTATTGGAGCTTTTTTTTTTGTTGTTGTTTCTTTTTTTTGACTGGCTCATTCACTTGACTCAGACATTGTTGCTCGTCATTCGTTTTTGTCCGAACGATGAACACACACTTTGGTTTACAAGCAAAGGTTCTTATTTTACACTTTTCTAATTAATTAAAAGTGTCTTTATTTTGTATTATTATTTTTGATATTATTTTATTAAGGCCTCAAAATTAAAAGTGTCTTTATTTTGTATTATTATTTTTGATATTATTTTATTAAGGCCTCAAAATGTCTGCTACTGTAGCCTGTGGCTTACAATACTGCACAATACTGTGTACCATAAAAGAGAACGTCGTTGCTCGGGTCTGCTCATATCAACACGATTCTCCATTGTAGGCAGTTCTGCTAAGAGAGCATCAAGGTTTGCAAATATTTATAATGAATAATGTCCTATTTAGGAACGTCCTTATTAGAAGTCTCTCTTACAAGATATAATGTAGCAGACAGATAACATAGGCCCATAGACTACAGGTGGGTAAGCTCACACAAAGCAGAGGCAGACGGTGGAAGGACAGTTAGGTTTATATAAAAAAGGAATATTATGTACCATTTCCAGACATGTCAGTGTTTTCTCACAGTGCCTGAATAAATATACATGATAACTATTCCTTTATTTAAAGTGCAATACATAATTAATACATCAAACAAACAAACAAATTCATAGCCATTAAAAACAGGGTTCTACTTTACTGCTATGTTACCTTTTGTTTCTCTTGTGGAACACTATCCTACCCTTCATCTTTTTGATTTACTGATTTGTTTTGCACTCTCTCTTCATCTGTCTGTTCACCCCAGGTTCCAAATGTTGAACATGTCCACCCCCAGCGAGCTCAAGTCTCCCTGCGTGACTCGCAACGGTCTCGTCAAGCTGCCCCCCAGCCAACCCAACGGCCTGGGCAGCGCCAGCATCACTAAGGGCACTCCTGCCGCCAAGAACCGTCTGTGCCAGTCCTCCTCTGTGCCATCCATTCTCCCCCCTTCTCCTTCCTCTCTCCCCTACCACCACCACCACCACCACCACCACCACTTGGACCCCCTCAACCCAGCGGGCATGCCCCACTCGGCGGCCTCCCTGCTGGTCCCTGACCTGGACCCAGGAATGCCCTTGGTGGGCCTAAAGCCGACCCTACGCCAGCTGCCTCCCCTCACACTCCCCAAGCCCCTGCTGCTGGAACGGCAGCTGGTCCTGGACGAGAAGCTCTTGAACCGCCTGCTCTGGTACTTCACCACGGCCGAGAAATGCATGCTGGCCCAGGTGTGCAAGATGTGGCGCAAGGTTCTGTACCAGCCCAAGTTTTGGGAGGGCGTGACCCCCATCTTGCACGCCAAGGAGCTGTACGCCATGCTGCCCAGTGGAGAGAAGGAGTTTGTCAGCCTGCAGGCCTTCGCTCTGCGTGGGTTCCAGTCCTTCTGCCTGGTGGGCGTGTCAGACTTGGATATTTGTGAATTCATTGACAATTACCCGCTGTCCAAAAAGGGGGTCCGCTCCGTCAGCCTCAAGAGGTCCACCATCACGGATGCGGGCCTTGAGGTGAGTTGAGGGTGGTGGGGGGCAGGTGCTTGGAGGGTGGGATGCATTATCACCTTACCTATCAGCCACATCTCAGCCTAAGCCTTGTGGAATATAATCTCTGGACACCCAGTCCAAAATTCACATTGTTGATCAGCACTGGCAATGTTCTTTTCCACTTTGTTTCCTCACTGTATTGTCACAAAATAGTAAATATTAAGCTATGAGTATGAGTACTGCTTAATGCTTGCAAATGTAAAATTTTTGTTTCATAGTTTGTAGTATATTAGCCTACTTGATTGATGAGGTTATGGTTACATGCTATATTTGGTAAAAGTGAAATTTAAACAATTTTGTAATACATTAGCATCAGGTCTAATACTAGCCCCCAAAGTATGGATAGAATTCTGTGTCACAATGGAAATGGAAAAAGATGAATAAAATACTACAATCCACAAATCTATATTAACAATTAATTTTTAAATGCTAAATAAAAAACAGACAGAAATACCTCTCGATCCATTAAATTTGTATTGATTTTATTATATATTTGTAAATTGAGAGAGAATTTCTTCCATATAGAAACATCAGTGTTGGATGTGAAAAAGTGCTAGATGGGGATGTTTTAGATTATTTTTGATGCAACTATAATAATAACAATAACAACATGTCTAAAAATACAGGAAATCAATGTATCTTTTTAAATGTTTACCTGCGTATTTATTCATCATATCAATAGCTCGGTTCTTTGAAGCTTTTGAAGCGCTCAGAATGCTGCTCATACCTGCTGGTTTCCTATTCTGGGATAAGTAGTTGGTTGCCATAGAGAAGGCTGATACTGTCAGCGGAAAAATCTATATATATTTTCCTACACCAGGGGTGTCGGCAAGTTTTACAGTTCCAGGGATAAAAGCAGCACAGTTGCAATGACACTTAGTTGAAGTTTCATTATTTAAACCCCCGGTAAATAATGACTGGTATTCAAATACAAAACGGGCCTCTTATAAATGCCGGGTGTGTGGTCTACATGAACAAATATAAGTCTGCTTCAAATAAAGACCAGGAAAAAAACTGATTGGAGTTGCGGTGTTGTTCCGGTGTGGAGCTCTGGTCCCAAATGAAGTGAAGAAAAACATTGTGTTTTTATTGAAGATGTATTTAATTTACTCCATTTCCTATAGCTGCGTAGCAGATTGCAGATCGCTTCTTGGGAAAATGCCCCACTATGAGTGCTCTCACTCTCAATTCCCCCGTCAGCTACAAACCACAAGTGCGACTTTTAGTGTAGCTACTAGCTCTCTTTTTTCACCATACATGTGTTTGCATGGCATGACACCCAGATGGAAGTATGATTTAAAATCCATACTAAAATATGATCAAATATACTTATTAATCAGAGGGAATTAGTATAAGTTAGTATAATTAGTAAAAAAAATGTTATATAGTATAAGCCTGCTTCCAGTAATCGCCTGGGTACCCTCTGTAGTTGAGGTAAATAAAGGCCCCGGTCACTATTTGAGGAAATATGGTAAGTATAAAAAAAGTATTAAATTGTATTCATTACTTCATACGTATTACTTATTATGTATTCTCAACATTATTCTCGATCATGTGAATTTGATTCTACCTTCTTTAGGACTTCAGTACTGCTGAAGGTTCTCAATTTTTCCATGTCTGTGCGTAGAAAAATAGAGCTCTGCAAGCTTTTCAGGGGAACGGGAACCAAGATTCAAGATTTGAATGGAGTTGGTAATACTATAAAAACGCAAACTACACGAGAATTGCCCAGTACAGTGACTGCCATTTTCAAGTACTAGTAACCAGTTCACTTAAATGGGACCTATTATGAAAAACTCTAAAAACTTTTTCAGTGCTTGTGCCCATTCATTTGGGTCTCTGATGGGCCCGCTATCAAACAACCTGTTAAATAAGAAAACCCAGTGAGTTTCTTGTGAGCTGCCTACTTCATAAAACCTGATGAAACAAGCCGCTCAGATCTTTGTCTCGTTCCTACGTCACATTGAGACACATTAGAATTAGAACTGCCACCATCTGAGTAACTCCACCCACGGCTTGACAACTGCCACGCGCAGCGGGGAACTGCTCTGTTGGCATCACAGACCAGCACAAATCTTTAAAAAGAAATAGGAATTAATACTAACTATCAAAACTGCAGATGAGGGAAATTTAAGTATTTAATAAATAATTGTTCTCGATTCTAGATATATTTATTTTTATTCTAGATACATTTTTTTATTGTATATATATTTATTATCGTATTTATTTTTTTTATATGTATTGTGTGTTGTAGATGTATTTATTTGATATTATTTTATTTTCCGACATTTACTAATTGAACGGAACAAAAAAGCCCTGTGCGGTGTCCCCCACAAGCTTGAAGAACAGCAACAAAGGTCGGAACAAACTTAAATTATAAAGTGGGAAGTGTGAAGATTCAGCAACTGGATTGCTTATTAACAAATACAAATGTACACATTTGTTCAGAAACAGAGTTTGGTGGACTGCTAAGTTGAAATCAGTGAATGTTTATGTACGTCATACATCATCTCACAGAACTGAGGCAATAAATTCCGGAGCGGCCATGGGGAGCGGCAGCATTTTCATTTAAAGCAACACACACACTGAAACAGAGCGTCATGAACAGGAGGGATATAGAGGCATGTTGGCTACAATGCATAATCTGAGTGGTATTTTCAGTAACACACTTCAAAGACATGTTTTGGGGACCTTGGAGACCTTTATTAACTTATTTAAAAGGAGCCCTTTAAAAACTCACTGCTTACTTATAGTACTTGCTTACCCTTGCTACTTTTGTTTTCTAAAAGAAAAAGACAGTGACGATCGCATGTCGAAATTATGTATCAAACCAAGCAGTCACACATTCAGCACAATCTCCACCTAATTTAGTTCCTGTACTTTGGTGGAAAAGCAGTTATAGCCTCAACATCAACAAGCGTAACTGTTACATTTGGAATCATTTTATTTGCTCAATTTTATCCAGATTCAGGTTCCCAGCATTTGGCTTACATTCAATTTGTGCTGTGGCTATGCAATGATTACTGCAGCTTCTCACTGTGCATAAATGAAGTTCTGACTGACAACTCTTAGATTTAATTTGAAATGATCTTTATTCAGTTGGCATTGTTCGAGTTTTGGCGTCTGGGCTGCTCATTACTCCCGGCGAGTTGTACAGCAAACATAGGCATAGTTAATGAGCTAGAAATATTAGAGTGATGAGCACGAATCCCCCCGTTGGATAGAAGAGTGTAGCCCAACAGGTGGATGCAGGGGAGGTGGAGGGAGCGCGGCAGCGAAGCAAGCAAGCAGGCAGCGAAGCAGGAAGCAAAGCAGGTGGGGCAGGAGGGATTGGCAG
Source organism: Zeus faber (assembly GCF_960531495.2). Lineage (NCBI taxonomy): Eukaryota > Metazoa > Chordata > Actinopteri > Zeiformes > Zeidae > Zeus > Zeus faber. The sequence goes on from NC_137205.1 coordinate 4,689,526, forward strand.
CTTAAATAGCATGTGGCGCCGTCGAGTTGTCTGATAGAACTAGCTCCACAAGCTACGCTTCACTCCAATGGGCGAAACGTTCAACCCTTTAAGGAAACTCACTGGAAGTAAAGCGTTCCGCCAGGTTGTGCAACAGCTATAAATGATGGGAACAAACATTTTTACAAGGCCTGGATTGAAAGATGGCAAACCTATCCTTTAATACAAACTCAATAACTTTTTCTTTGTACAGTATTTTCACGATTAAATTCAAAGCTTAAAGGAGAATAATATAATGAGAATAATGATACATTGCAGTTGACTTCAATGTAAAGTGCTGGCACGGTTGTTGTTTAGCTATATTTATCTATATATATATATATATTGTGTCTTGGAATTCTTGAGTCTTTAGTCTTATAGTTTTTGATCCTGTTGTTTCTCCAAACCCACAGGTCATGCTAGAGCAAATGCAGGGCCTGATGCACCTGGAGCTCTCAGGCTGCAATGACTTCACAGAGGCGGGCCTATGGTCCAGCCTCAATGCGCGGCTCACCTCGCTAAGCGTTAGCGACTGCATCAATGTGGCAGACGACGCCATTGCGGCCATCTCCCAGCTTCTGCCCAACCTCTCCGAGCTCAGCCTGCAAGCCTATCACGTCACGGACACCGCCATGGCGTACTTTACCGCCAAACAGGTGGGGGACCGGCTGGGGGACAGGTTGCCCCTGAATTGGGGATCTAGGTAGTGGAGACACTGGATCATGCATAAGTTATCCCACAAAACACACAAAGGGAGAGTCGAAATTATTACATAATTGTTCTGAATGACAATTTTTAGATCAGATCCTTTTTTGACAAAAAAGCAGGCTCTTTTGTCGAGCAATGCTTTTTAAAGACTTGTACATCTGTCTGGGATTCATAAAACATTGCGTTTTTCCACTATAGACAATACCATTATTTTAGCTACTGTTCATGCTAATCAGTACACATAGGATTTCCATTTTCACAGCAGATGTTCTTACGATGTGAGGGACGCTGAATCTCTCAGCTTTGTTGGTGCTTTTCAATTTGCGCCTTTGAACAATACATTCAGTGTTATCAAAATCATTGGGCCTGCCACAAATTTTTTGGTTGGATTAAGTTAAAGTTCATTTATATAGTGCTTTAAAAAACCAAAGTGCTTTGCAACAGTGGTTGAAGAGATGCATAAATTGTTTCAGCACACACATTTTCTTACATAGCAAGATATATGTATATTGTAAATACTGATAAATTGTAGCACAATTTCCATTTGAAACAATGCAAATACCAAAAAACTGAGGAAGAGGTAAATCACAGTTGTATGCAAGGGAGTAAAAGTATGTTTTAAGAAGATTTTTGGAAACTGCAAATTAATCAGACGATTTTATTTTATAAGGCAGAATCCGAGCTGAAAAAGGCTGGACTTGATAACTGAGTTGATTTACTTCTCAAACTAAAGAGAGCCATCAAGAATCACACCCAGATTTTTACGTGAGACCTGGTCAGAGGAGTAAAATGTAATTCTTATTTTGGTTTATTTAGAGAAAATTATGAACCATCCTGCATTTGTCTTGTAAGCAGTCAATCCGTTTTCTTATTTCAACCAGGCTTATGGATTTGAGTGGGGGATATATTGGTGAGTATCATCTGGATAACAGTGAAAAAAAAAAATTATAAAAAAAATTATAGTTATAATGCTAAATAATTTTCCTGAGTGGAAGGATATATATATATATATATACATATATATATATATATATATATATATCTCCCTATATTATAGGGAGAACAATATTGGGCCCAAGATTGAGCCCTCGGGGATCCCCAGATTAAATTCTTGTGGGAGTGGAAGATGAGTCGCAGTGACAAGTTTCTCCTCCGGTTCAAGGCCACCATTTCATCCCTTTATTTTATCCACATAACATGTTTTTTGAAAGTCAGGGTGGCTTTTTTGGTATTTTAGATGATCTCATAATTTTATATTATGACTATTATGTGTGTTTTATGATTATTATAATGTGATTAACACATTCTTAAACTGACTTTCTATAAAGTAACTTCAAAGACAACCATAAAAGGTTATCACCATTGGCTGTGCACTTCTCAGCATCCATTGGGATCTTGTATCTTGTTCTTGACCTGACATAGTAAATACCTTAACCTATCAATTTCTGACCTGATACCAAAACTTTACCTCCTCTAACCTTATATCTAACCTTGACCATCTCTATTCTGATGCCTAACAGACTCAATAACAATACTGCAACAAACGGTCAGTTGATACAGTTAAGTATTCAAGTATTCAAGTTGATACTTAGTTATGTATCAAGTGTCGACATATTGTCGTAGTTATGGTCATAGTTCATACTGCATTGAGTAAAATTCAAATTATAGCATTTCTCACATAATGCTGTCCGACCCCTCAGGGCTACACCACCCACACACTGCGGCTTCACTCCTGCTGGGAGATCACCAACCATGGCGTGGTCAACATGGTGCACAGTCTCCCCAATCTGACGGCCCTTAGTCTTTCCGGCTGCTCCAAGATCACGGACGATGGAGTGGAGCTGGTGGCTGAGAACCTGCGCAAGCTCCGCAGCCTGGACCTGTCCTGGTGTCCCCGCATTACGGACATGGCCCTTGAGTACATCGCCTGTGACCTCCACAAACTGGAGGAGCTGGTCCTCGACAGGTGTGTGATATAATTTCTGATTACAGCAGATAATTGCGTTGCGTTTTTTGCCATGTCCATAACATACATGTGATATCATCTTTATCTGGGGTTCCAAACTTTTTCATGAAATGACCCCTTTGGCAGCTGAAGTGAAGTGGGGAAAAAAATGTGCCGGTACTCCATTCACATGTTGGCGGAGGGGGGGGGCTATTTAAGCCGGAGATCGCAGCTCGAGTCAGAGCCCAGCCCAGGAGCAGATGGAGGTGTGTCATGACAGGGGCTACTCTCTTGAGTGTGTGTGGGGATGGGGGTTTTACCTGTTGCTCGTTAGACCAACCAACGAGCCACATGTATGCAGCCACTCTGATCCCAATTAGCTCGATCAAGGTCAGGTGTGGCTGCTCAAACCATACCATCCCCACACCACATACCCCCGACACCAAACCGAGGCTAATGACATGGCCGACCTGTTGTGGGGGCTGCTTTGAAGGGTGGCCTGGTTGCTGGGCTGCTGGATGGTCCCGGCAGTGGCTGCAGGGCGTCTTTGGACTCTGCGTCCCTTCCTCGTGCCATAGAGTCCCTATTCAGGTGCCAGTGTGGCAGTTTCACCTACCATGTGCCACCCAAGTGTCTCTCAGGAGCGGGTGGAGGTGTGTCATGACAGGGGCTTTTCTCCCGAGTGTGTGTGAGGTTGGGGGTTTTACCTGTTGCTGGTTAGACCAACCAATGATCCACTCTGATCCCAATTACCTTGATCCAGGTCAGGTGTGGCGGCTCAAACCACACCCTCCCCACACCACAATGTCAACTTGATCATTTCACTTGAGAGAGCATTTTACAATATGTCCACTTGATTTGTCCACTTGAGAGGGCAGAACAGAGTAAGGGCAGCTTGGGAGAAGTGCTGGTATGCAAGAGAAAGTCACGGTACGTCAAAGAGTAAAACGTAGAAGTGCCACTACTGCGTACCGGTGAGTACCGTCCCACTTCAAACACTGCTTGGCAGACTAGGATCTGGTTGAATAATTTGAAAAGACAATTATTGAGGAAAATGTACTCAAAGTAGTCTCCATTTAAATAAATAAATAGAGAAATTTAAGTCATGAAATGTGAATTTAGTTACAGAAAATAAAAATGACACAGGCGTAATTTCAAAGTCTGTCAATTTTCTTCATTATATCCACGACACTCAATAACAAATCTCTTACTTGAAATGCACAATTTTAGGTGATAAAACAAAATATTTTGATTGTACAAAAAACATAGGTTTTTGTGTGTGTGGGGGGGGGACTGAAAATGTGTCCCATTACACATGGTTACACACAGGGCTTTTTGGTTTTATTCAGTTAGTGAATGGAGAAAATGCATTGTTAGGAATATACAGTATATATAATATACTAATAATTATAAGGGGGGGGGGTCCGGCCCCCATAATTCAAACTATGCCAGTGTGCAATGCTGATGAGAATCAGTAATTGATCAAAGCATATTTTATGTGTTTTTTTTTAAGATGTGTGCGGATCACAGATACAGGCCTGGGCTACCTGTCCACCATGTCCTCTCTAAGAAGCCTGTACTTGCGCTGGTGCTGTCAGGTAATGTGCACACATGCAGATATACCTGCAGACACAAACATAAATGCATACATACATGCATAAATACACAAGACATGTGTGCATGATGTAGAAGTTTTAGAATTTGTGTCATAGGGAGACATTGGAAATTGTTACCTGGCTTGCTCACTTAACTGTGTTTTTTTTAACATAACAGCTTTTCTAACGTACTATTTAACTTTCCTGAGACAGTAGTCAGTTTCACTGTTCTTTTCAAATATTCTTTGATGTTTTGGCAGGACTTTGAATGTAAGGGAATGGAATGTAAAGTAACCTTCAGGGAAAACACCAAAGTCACTGAATTAGAAATCGCTGTCCAATGACCTCTGCTAGAAATGCATTTTTGTTGCATTTTGTCAACCACGCTGCAATGTCTAATTTTTTTAACAAAATAGTCAGGGGGCTACAGTGGCCTACAGGGGCTATAGTGGCCTTGGTATTCGTGTTTTTGCGAGACCGCTCATAGGGGTGAATTCACAAAAGGATTGCACAGCCTTTGCCGCCACTAATCCTGCGCAAATAACACACAAAGCAAGCGTGTTATTCACAAAGCATCTGCAAACGGTGAAATGCACCGCTAACTTGTTTACCCTTATTATAGAACCCAGAATCGCGATTGTGGCGCATCCCCTTGCGGCCGCCTGCGCAAGCACCGCATGTCGATTACGCACATTTGAGTATTTTTCGAGCTTATAGAGCTTGTGCGTAATCACCGGGTGTCATGACATTTCACTGCATATATGTACAACCGTATGTGTATGTATGTGACAAATAATCTCTTGAACTTGAACTTGAACTTGAACTGCGCTGCTAAGCTAATTTTGCAGGTAATTAAATAAGGTAATATGCATACATAAAAGTTCTGCCTAATTTCCATCAACACATCACGTCTGCCACCAGGGGAGATAGAACTTTGGACCACTGTTACACACCGTACAAGAGCGGATACAAGACCGTTTCTCTCTCTACTTTCGCAAAATCGGATCATTCCGCTATCTCGTTACATCCTGTTTACAGACCGTGGAATGGTAGTGACGAGGGACGTAAAGCGGTAGTCGGACCAATCAGAGACCGCACTTCAGGAGGCTGTTACTGACGTAGACTGGGACAAGTTCCAATCAAGTTCCAGTGACGTCAGTGAGTTTACGGAAGTAGCTACGAGCTTCATAGCCACGTTAGCAGACAGCATCATTCCCACGGTGAAAGTTCGGATATTTCCTAACCAAAGGGGGCCTAGGTGAGATTGCTGTTGATCGTCTATAGTTCACCTTTCAATACAATAGTCCCCACCAGACTGGCTGTCAAGCTGGGGGAGCTAGGACTGGGCACTCCGCTGTGTGCCTAGATCCTGGACTTCCTCTCAGCCTGGCCCCAGGTGGTTAGGGTGGGGAGGCACATGTCCAGCTCCCTCACCCTGAACACAGGATCCCCCCAGGGCTGCATCCTCAGACCCCTACTGTACTCCCTGTACACACATGACTGTGTGGCCAGGTCCAGCTCCAACACCATCATCAAGTTTGCTGACGACACTGTCCTGGTGGGCCTGATCAACGACGATGATGAGAAGGCCTACCGCAAGGAGGTGGTTGACCTGTTACTCTTGTGCCAGTACCACAGCCTCCTCCTGAACGTCAGCAAAACTAAGGAGCTGATTGTGGACTTTAGGAGGGGATTACAACCAAGGAAGAACGCGCCGTTGATGATAAATGGGGCTTCTGTCGACAAGGTGAGCAGCTTCAAGCACCTGGGGGTCCACATCACAGAGGATTTAACATGGACTACACACACAGACACTCTGCTGAGAAAGGCGAGGCAGCGTCTTTACCACCTCGGGCAGCTGAAGAAATTCCGGGTCTCGGTGAGGATCCTCAAGTCCTTCTACTCTGGAGCAGTGGAGAGCATCCTGACAGGCAACATCACTGCCTGGTTTGGGAACTGTACTGTTCAGGACAGGCAGGCCCTGCACAGGGTGGTGTGTTCAGCCCAACGTACCATGGGAACTACCCTCCCCTCCCTGCAGGACTTACACACCAGGAGGTGTAGTAGCAGAGCCCACAGGATGATGAAGGACACTCATCACCCCGACAACAGACTGTTCCAGCTGCTGCAGTCGGGCAAGCACCTCCGCAGCCACACAGCGAGGACAGAGAGACTGAGACGGAGTTTCTTCCCACAAGCCATAAGAACTGTCAATGCTGACCTCACCAGGGGTCCTAACAAAAAGCACTGAGACACTCACACAGGCCCCACTGCCTTACTGTACTGTATGTAGCATACTGTACTGCAAGTTACTGTATCACTGTTCTGGGTTACTGCATACTGCGCTGTATTGCTGTTCTGTTCGGTGTTACTGTATTGCTGTGTTGTACTGTTGTATACTGTACTGGATATCTCCATACACACTTTACTCACATACACTTTACTGCACATATCTGTATATACAAATAGCCTATCTAGCCCACTCTGTATTACTTTTTGAGTCTTATTTTATTTTTTATTTTATTGTATTTTATTTATATTATTCTATTAACTAACTGCATTACGTTTTAGGAATCAGTTAGTTTCAGTTAGTTAGCTGGGTAGAAATTAGGTTAGCAATTTTGTTTGGTTTAGAAACTATTGTGCATAATCACCGGGTGTGTTGCAAGACATTTCACTGCATATATGTATGAACGTATGTACAGTATACTGTATGTATGTGACAAATAAACCTCTTGAAATTTTGAAATCTTGATATTGTAGTATTGACCAAAATTACCTAATCCTTATACACTTATTACACTCAGGGACCAAATGAATTAGGCCGAGTAAAATAATGAATAGATAAACTTTTTCCCCTCAATGACATATAAATGTCTTCCCTGAGCAGTATTTGTCATCTCCAAGCTACCAATTCATCCCTACACTTGTGCATATACTGTAGATACACACACACACACACACATACATGCACATCAACACAAAAACATTGGATATCCCAAATCTCTACCATCCATCCGACCCCTTAAGCTGTGATTGTAATATGTGGCACACAGCTGCCATTGGCATTGAAAAACTGGGACTGCCCAAGTGTTTTTCAGTAAGGGAAGAGCATAAAAACCAGGATGCAAGCAAATTTCCTCAAAAATGTTTAAAAGTTGTGACTCCTGTCTGCACTAAGTTGGGTCTTAGAGCGTGTGGGTTTCTGTGTGTGTGTGTGTGTGTGTGTGTGTGTGTGTGCGTGTGTGCGTGTGTGCGTGTGTGCGTGTGTGTGTGTGTGTTCAGGTGCAGGACTTTGGGCTCCAGCATTTGTTTGGAATGAGGAGCCTCCGTCTCCTGTCTCTCGCAGGTATGCACTTTTTCTCCTTATGCTCCTTTTGTACTCTTTTATACTCTCACTTTCTTTTTCTCCATACCATCTTTTTTTGCATATCTCTAATCTAGTTTTTAACCTCGAAATTCCCTAATTTGCCTTTCATTTGAATAGGATGGCTTTTGGCTCCGATTTCCTTTCCTGAGTTTCTGGAATGGATTCGGTCTCAATTTGGAAAAAAGATAAATGTGGATCATGTTCACCCAAAATACATATTTATTTTCACCTATGTGATGAGAATGTGATTATTTAAGACTGATAATTCATAAAACAGGAAAGTATAGAGCAGTGGCGTAGTAAATGCGTAATGAAGACCCTCCATTATGCAATTGGACCCAGTTGGAAAAGAGGTGCCCTACCTCATGCTGAGCAAAGAGCAGAAAGCTGTAGATCACATGTAGACGAATACTTCCGTTATCTCTCATTTATTGTCTTCATTGTACTTCGATTGTATGATGTGACATTTTCCCCCTGCCTCTGCCTCTGCCCAACCCAAACCCCAACACCCAACGTACCATCCAGGCTGTCCCTTGCTGACCACCACAGGCCTGTCAGGGCTGATCCAGCTGCAGGAGCTGGAGGAGCTGGAGCTCACCAACTGCCACGGGGCCACAGCCGAGCTCTTCAAGTACTACTCCCAGCACCTCCCCCACTGCATGGTCATTGAGTAGAGAACTAGACCCCCCGACAGACAACCAGGGGCCCCCCTCCAACTTCAACTCTCCTTTCTCCCGATCCGCACTCCCTTTCGTCCCTCTCTTGTTTGTTCTCGTCAGAAAAAACGAAATAACAACCAACGATCCGCCATCCCCCCCCCCCCACCTAATTCTTCATCTTCGTGGGAATCTGTACTTCAACTGACCAGACAGAAAGACGGACACATAGAGAGGCATGGGGTGGACAACAGCTGGAAACATCCAAAGTGTTCCTTCTCTTGGGGGACGGACGCAACCGGAGCGGGGGATAAAGAAAAGGAACACCTCAGTGTGACGTCACAGTTCAGCATCTAAAAAAAGTTGTTATTTTAAAAAAAAACATTTTAGGAAAGCTGTTGGTGAAACGTTTACAGGAAAAAGTTTGCTGGGTTTTCGTTTTCTTCTTGTCATGGCGGAGGAGATTTGGAAAAATTCACCTAGACCCCCCCACATCTTTTTGACATTGAAGGAGGTCACAGACACTGAAAAACAACTTCAGAAGATTGACTCAACCCCCTCGACCCCCGTTACAGGCACGGGGGGGGTCAAAAGAAGATTTTTTTGGGGGGGGGGGCCTATGACACACGCTCATAGGCGTGACAAAACTCACAAGTATCGCATTGAGATTGCCATTACTATGTGTAAAATATATTTGCCGTCGTTATTCTTTCTGCTCGGAAAAGGAGGAAACGCCAAGTTACCTTCTGTCGCCGGGGGATCTGAAGACGGGAGAGGGGAGGAACTTACCGAAGTACAGCAAGTTCGAATTGCTGGATGAACCCCCCCCCCCCAGTGGACACACTCACACATGATTTTTTCATTGGGGTTATCGCCTCGGTTTGTTTTCTTTTATCCACTTTTGTGTCTTATCAAAATGGAAAATGAACAAAAAACTAAAACGCTGACACAGCAAACACTGAACGGTTTACCGGTTTACACACTGTTTTGTTTTGTTTAGTTTTTTCTGCGTTGGGACTCAAACTCTCGATATAATCTTTTGATTATTTAGAAATACATTTCATTCATCCAAACCCCACAAAATGCCCACTCAGAAGACCGATGCATAAAATCCATAAATCAAACTTTGTCAGAAACCTAACATCTCAAAATCCATTCCACATGCAGCAATATACAGTAGACAGATTATTTTGCGCCAGCGAAAAAAGCTGGTTAGTTTGACTAATATGTTTGGATGAGTGGGGTTCGAATGAAGGCGGTTCTATCGTGTGTGTACAGTATATATACTATTTTGTTGGGTTCCAAAAGGAAATATCGACTTGATGCCTCATATGGAATGCAGCGGGGCAGATACTCAGTTGCCCAGAGTGCACTCACCTGGTAATGCGAGGTTGTTGGGGACACATAGTAATCCTGCATCATCCACACCTTGTGTCAGACTGACTAAGGTCCGGAGAACTCTCGACGTAAGACTTCTGCTTTGCTGGATGCACTCCACATCAAATTGACCCTATAAAGCCTTTACAGTTGCTTCTTTACAGCGTAGCATGGAGTAAATCAGTGGCTGCTAGGAGGACAACACCAGGCTCCGCCCCCTAGCACCAGGCTCCGCCCCATCACAATTTGATGGTTTTGAAGCATGGTGACGCAGCCTGCAGTATCTCCACCCTTTTTTAACCAATTTATTCAGCTAGAATTTCTCCAGAGCTCCATTAGTTGGACACAGAGGTGTGGCTAGGCCAGATTAGGGACAGAGCACATGCTGAGCCACAGATCCGCCGTCAATTACAGTTAAAAAAATATTAAAATTGCCTTGTTTATTTCAATTTACATGTTATAATAATAATAATAATAAGAAGAAGAAGAATATTATTATTATTAGTATGATTATTATTATAAATGTGAGTATTTTACTGTTAATTGGCCATTTTAAAACAAAACAAAACAAAAACACAGTTTCGGTTATTTCCCTATTTTATCTTTGCTATTTGGAAAGTGTAAGGGATTAATTATTGTCTTAATTTCAAATTGCTTAAGTGCGAGCGATCTCTGTGTTGGAAATGCACCTTTTTTCTAAATGATAACTTTGTCATGCAAGTGTCATCACAGTGTCTGTATACACACACACACTCACACGCACACACACACAAACACGCACACACACAAATTAACAAATGCAAATACGATTGCGACCAATGGGTGGCGGGCCAATCGGCGAGCATGAATGGCTGCGGAGTTCGAGTTTGTTTTTGATGAGCAGGCTTGTGCACCGTAGCCAGTGCCTTGTAAAGTGTGAATCGTGAACTGGTTATGCATTGTCTTACAACCCTAGAAGCTTTAAACCGGTTTAAACTGATTTGAGGACCATGTTTTCCTCCTGCACTGTAATTTTTGTGGCGAGTTGGACTTGGCTTCATCTTATCATACGTCAATGGAATTAGAGGATAGGTTCGCTGAACGCTTTATTATTTTGAATAGGGATGCTAATTAAGAATTGTATTTATGACTGACAGCCGACCCTCATTAACCAATCATTAACCATTATCCAACATTATTAAAATATTAAGGCACTGTCCCTAAAACAAAAAAAAATTATTGGACTTTACAAATTCTAATTATAAATAAGGGGAAATCATAAATATATTTTTACACGTGAACACAGCTGTCCGTGTGTTTGCGAAGAGACGTGGAGCCGTCCCTCCAAATAAAACAACCAAAAACAGTGTGTTTTTGTTGTTGACATGGTTTTTACATATTTTATTTGGAGGAACAGCCGAATCCGATCCGACTGACAACATTTTGAGTCGGGTACAGCCCTAGAAATAATTAATAATGATGGGACACACACACAAACGAAACCCCCCATATGTTTAATGGACTATCCCTCCCATTGACGAGCAGAACAACTAAAAAGTTTTAGTTTCTCCAGAAGCCCTTGAACATAGGATGGAAGACAGTCAATGATGATAACTAAACAATGATTATTGTGTTTATATTTCATATCCTCCTGTAACCTTCACCAGCAAAAAAAATGAAATACAAAGAAAGAAAGAAACAAACCAACAAACAAACAAAAGTTAGAAATAGATTGTATAACCAATTTTATTTCTTTTACTATGTGACAAACTTAAATAAAAAAAACATTTTTGTGGAAAAAAAATGTTTTTTTAGCTTTTTAACTGATAGTAATAATCGGTCAAAATTATTGTTGTAAGTTAACGGTTAAATGGTAAATTATGACCAGACTTTCCCTTATTTAGAAATTTACCACTCTGCCACAGCTTCTCTCTGTACTTCAGTGTAGCCTGATGGGGCAAACTTTTAACCTTCAAGTTTCATATTGTTTTCACAATTGGGAAGCTCAGAATATTGTCAGATAGCCTTAATGAGCTATAAGGAAAGAAAATGTACTCAGGTTTTTCAGGATTTTTTTCGACTCTTTCGCGATTCCTCTTTTGGCTACGTCAGCACTAATGTCATGAGACTAGAAACAGGAAGTTGCATCATTGATGATATTTCAGATGATAACCTACTGTAGTTCACATTGCGTTTAGTCGTTTATTTCAAAACATTTTTTAAATAAACCACATTTTGATTTTTGTTTTTATAATACTTTAAAGACTTCAAAATATTTACCGAGTGAGAAGCTGAGCAGAGGGGTACGTTTTCCAATAGTAAATTGTTCAGTAAGTTTGTGCTGTGAACAGTAATAAATGGTGGGAACCAACACCTTAATAAGGCCTGGGATTTCTCACGGCACTTAAAATGATAAAACATAAAAACTTTATATTTTAACCAAAATCCAATAAAATTTGTTCCCACGTGGCCCTATTATCACCCATAGCCCAAGGCCCATTGCTCCAATGCTCCCATTCACTTCTGCCACACACACACACACACACACACACACACACACACACACACACACACACACACACACACACACACACACACACACACACACACACACACACACACACACACACACACACACACACACACACAAACATCCCATAATATGCGTGTGACTCTTCACCACTATTGTATGTGTGTGTGTGTGTGTGTGTGTGTGTATGTGTGTGTGTGTGTGTGTGTGTGTGTGTGTGTGCTTGTGTGTGTGTGTTTTAAACTCCCCTCCACCTGAAGTGGTGGTTAATTGACAGTATAAGGAGTCCATTGGCCTCTCAAGCCCTTCCACTCAGACCTGCAGTGTCCCCAGGGAGGGAGGTGTGTGGCATTTTGGAAGTCTTTCATACGTGGCGATGTACATACTGTAATTTATTTCGCTATTTATTTTGAATCAAACTCGTGTCTTATCTATCTATTATTCATTTATTTATTTATATATTTATTTATTTATTTATTTAAGTGGAATTGCTTTTTGCTTTGGAATAGTCTCTTCAACACGAAACGGGGCCGTCTGAAGCCCATGCAGGGTTCGGTTGTCAGAAGATTTTGCAACCAAAGGCTTTGTGTAGGTTTGTGACGAATGACTACCAGGGCGACTGTTTGCGTTTTCCTGACGTCGTCTGACATGTGTACAACATAAAAGGAGTCATTGTATGCGCCTCCACGGGTTTTCCTCACAAGTTTCCGAACAATTTGCCACGCACCGGTTGTCGAGCGCTACCGAAAAGAAGGGTTAATCACTGGCAACACCTAATGTTCACTGTCACGGTGCATGCATATGGCAAATCATTTGCATAAATGAAAAGCAAAGACGGGAATCTCAACATTGCATATCTGAAGCAGAAATCGATGTTCTCTGGCGCGAATGGAGTGGTTTTCTTGCGCGTTTACGTTTACAGACTCACAAGTCGGAGTCGTGATTTTTCCGAGATCTTACCGTTCTGATGAACAATCGTGGCCTGCGAGGTGAGGTCGGCGGGGGTGGGCTCAAAAAGGGCCGCCAATGCAAGAATCAACCGAAGGACAACTCGGGACTTGCCGTTCTCAACCTGTAACTGGAAGCGCCAACTGTCAATGCTGTTCCTTTGCGTTCCCCTCTGCGTTTTTAGTCACCGCTGGCGGCTGCCAAAACTGAGCGTTTCAAAAGTGGTTGCATTAAACAGGTTTGCTGATGGCGTTAGATTAGACAGTGTTTATTTTGCTTTTTTAACTTATTATATATATATCCTTTTTACCCTGTTTCATTGCAGCTTCCATTTCACACCGGCGACCTGATCCACCACACTGGCTCTGTGACTAATGTGAACTTAAATCGGCTCAAGGCTCCCTCTCTTTAAAGCCATCATCTGTGTGCTTTGATTGATGTGACACTTATCGCAACTTTTGACCCGGCTTTGGTTTTAGCTTTGTGGAAGCTTTCTTTATTTTTTTGTTTTTGTTTCGTTTTGTTTTGAGTTTGTTGTGCAGACAGTGTGCAAAAAAAAAAGAACACTTCCAAAAAGGAGTCAAGGCATTGTCTGACAAACTGACCGCACACCGATTAAAGACTTACAGAACAACGCTAAAGACGTGCCATTGTTTTCATTGGGTACAAGGAGGAACTAACTCGATTTCTAGAGGTTAAAGTTTCAAAGGTTCTCTCGAGCAAGACATCCTTACATTTGTACGCTTCAATAACGTGTGTATACGTACGGTACAGTACATAAGGACTTTATGGAACTATTGAAGTAGACTCGGCGGCCACATCGGCGTTTTAGAGTGTAACTTTGGTCATGTGAAATTAACTTGGGAAGGAAGCAGCAAAGTCACTATGTTTCACTGTGGTTTGCAAAGAATGCTTTTGAGCAATCTGATCAGGTGGTACACTGAAAATGACTAAAGGCTACTAAATTTTTTGCTTTACACACTGTAGGACAGTTATATTTGGTGTCAAAGTAGACGTTTGGTCAAACTGAGGAATTTGTAATTCTGAATGAGGGAAAGCGATGTCGATTATATGTGTATTGGGATTCACAAACTTTTTTCTTCCCATGGCAAGGCCCCCTTCGCGGTTTAAGCTGTCGCTGCGGACCCCCTACTGGCTATACAAATATGAGATTTATATTCTTTTAATAAGAGAAGACGGGCAAAAAGTGCAATCGCTGACCAAATGATGCGCATATATTTTTTGTTTAAAAATAAACAAAACAAAACAAAAAAAAGAAATTCTTTCACAGGTCCACAGTAGGGGGCTGTAGACCTCAGTTTGGGAATCCCATATATATATATATATATTCAAAGTCTGGTTCAAGTCCCCAAACCAGTCTCTAGATCGGATGTTTCCTGTACAGTCACACTGTGTGAATTTCACATTTATCTGCTATGAGGACCAAGTGCTCACAGTTCCTAAATATCTCTCTCTCTCTCTCTCTCTCTCTCTCTCTCTCTCTCTCTCTGACTTAAAATGTTCTTCTCTTCACGTTGTAGTGGCCAGGAAAACACTTTCCGAACCTTTTGTTCAAGAAGTATTGTCTGAACGAGACTTTTGGTTCAATCAATGGAGCGATGGTGGTAAAAAAATAAATAAATAAAAATAGAAGTTCTCACAGAGGAACTTTTTGTCACCCTTGGAATTTGTTTGTTTCAAAAACCTGTATAACCACGGCACCTCATTTTGAAAATATGATACGTAAATAATGATGGTTAGCTTGCTCTAACTCAAGTTCTATGATCGTAGGTGAAGCCTTCTAGCTTCGTCCTTATTGGCTTCCCCTGCACGCATGCGTGTCTTACTGAAAATGTTAATGTACACATCAGCTGTGGCCTGCCCCTATAAAAGTGCCCTGTGCCGTTATTCTACTCCCCAAGTATCTTCAGTGATACCAGGGCAGGAAAAGCTAGAGCTTCGCCTATGATAGAACTTGAATTTGAGCAAGCTAACTATCGTTCTATTTCACATAAGCTCTGGCCTCTAGCTTCGTCCTTATTGGTATAAGAAGAAGCCAGTTCAGTTTACACCCTGCTGGTACAACCCGGTGGTTTAACCAACAATGTGCTGGCACCGTCCGTCCTCCTTGTATATCCCGATGAGTAGGTCCGCGATGTACCCCGACCAGCGGTTAAACCAATCATGTGCCGGGACTGTCTGTCCTCATTTGCATATTGGATAAATGGATCGCACTAGACTAGGGATGCTGTGTGGAACACCGAGGAGGATAAGGATCCTCCAAATACTGTATAAATCTGACATAGGGGTATGGTGTCGCACATGACACTGCCATGCAATTATCCTCCACTGATACACCTCCAAACAGGGCAGTGGACGCCGGGACTCTGTGAGCCTTGATGCCCGGTGTCATAACTTGTCCTGTTTCTGTGTAGGTCTGTGTGATGCCAACAAATAACCAAAAAGCCATTGTTTCGACAGAGCTTTCCCACTGTATCCTCACTGTAGGAGACAAACAGCTGAGTTGTACTCCTTATTGCTGCCGTGCATTGGACATATGCATCAAAGGCATGTATAGGACGTAAGTAATGGAGATGTTTGTCTTCCCTATTAGCGTTGGGTGCCGGGTAGAAAGAGTTAAGCGTTACGTCCCTAGAATGATAGGCGCTCCTGATGTTCTTTAATGTAAAGGTCGATCACTCAGATCGCTATTCATGAAAAGGCAGCTGGGGTGCACAGACAGAGCAGCCAGCTTCCCCATGCGTTTAGCAGATGTCAGCGCAAGCAGAAGTGGCATTTTTGACATTGTAATGTTCATGGGAATAACGTAGGTTATTCCAATAAAGGCAAAATGCAGAAACCGTTGGGTATATGAAAAAACGCATCCTTGAGATTGATTGAGGTGAACCAGTGTCCTGGCATCATGTAACGCAGCGTGCGCTGTGTAGTCAGCATGCGGAACGGTTTCTTTAAAATAAGTTTGTTGACAGCTTGTGAATCCAGAATTGATCTCACTCCCTCGGGTCTTTTTTTGGGAACCATGGAGTAGTGGGAATAAATGCCGATCTGGCTGTTCACTGGCAGAACGACTGATATAGCATTTGACATCACTGTCTATCTGATCCCTTGGAACTGCAGCGCATAACCCCGTCCCAGTGTCCTGTCTAGCTAGCTAGTGGTAGTGAGCACCCCACCCAGGAGGACGCCTCCAAGCGAGGGGCATTCCCCATAAACTCCTTGCCACTTCCCTCTGGCCTCACCGCCGCAGCCAGACAGTGTACCTGTCTTTCCCAAGGGGGTCACTGTCCGAAAGGGAAGGGGCTCACCAAGTGACTGTGTACATCGATGGGAACAGCTTTGATATTACACCACACGATTCTCATCTTGCTCAGCTGGGAGAGTGGGGGATGTGGCTATCAGGGGAGATTCCGCTTGCTGGATGTCAACGCTGGAAACACGGGGGAATCAGTATAGAACCGTTGGCGGAGCAGCTGCCAATCAGCGAATCAGCAACTGCCGTGGAGACATCCGGGGGCTTACCTGTTTCTGATTCGGGGGTCTCCCTTCTCATCCTTTTACCAGGAATAGCTAATAGCTGAAAACCTGTAGAAAAACCACCTTCCTGTTTAACCGCACTGTGGCTCAAGAGAGGCAGAATGTCTAGAGGGGGGTATCATAAGATTTTTGCTCTTCATTGGAGATGTATTTTTGTTTATTAAAATAAAAGTTTTTTCATCACATTTTTAACACCAACTGGCCCACACCAGCAACCAGGTGTGGGCCAGTTGGTGAGGGGTTCTCCTGGCACCTGCTGGTCTGGCTCGAGGACGCCGGTCTGGCTGTTCGCTGGTGGTTGCTGGTGATGGCAGTTGTCTACTCAGTGTGGGGGCCATGTGTTCCCTCCTGGCTCACCGGTTGGTCTGGTGGGCATGTGGGGGCGACGATGCGGATCTGCCAAGGGGACATGGTGGCCCAGGTTGGCCCTCTCCTCCTCTGAGTGGTGGTGCTGGTTGGTCAGCTCGGTGAAGGAGGGTCCGAATAGAGCTGCCCGTCAGTGAGCCAAACCTTTTCAGGCTCTAGGAGAGTGGTCAGGTCCAGCCGCAGTGTGCGTTAGGTCTGTGTGGCCCATGTCATGGCTCTCCCAGCCGTTACCCCCAGGGATTGTGTCAGGTGGAGAATGGTGTCGGAGTTCCTTGCTGCCTCATCCATCTCCTCCGGAGACAGCGTCTTCTTGCCCGCCATCAAGGTACCCAGGGAAGCGCTGAGGAGGGCGATGTTGCTTGCCGCTGCTGCCGAGTGTGCCCCGCACTTGAAGCTCCTCTCCGTGTACCCAGAGAGGAGCTGGTGACATTTGTTTGGCAGGGTGGGCTTCCAATCCCTCTGCCATGCAGCATGAGGGAACAGGAGTGCTGCCAATCTGGTCTCCAGACGAGGGATCTTGTCTCGGTGTCTATGGCTATAAAGGGGCTGTAGGTGGAAACTGGATTCTGGAATGAGCCCGGTGCGGTCCCGGCAAAGACAATCTAGCAGTTGATGGCGGGGAACTGTGGGCAGAGGATGTCCCTTCTGGCCGCAGACGTGGTTTTATAGACCTCCACCACCATTTTATCAGGCGTATCATCGGTGGGGGAGGGGGATGCCCCGCCTTGCCGCTGCCCCGGGCATTTGTGTCAGAGCAGACGGACTGTGGGGACGCTAACCTCTGGCGACAAGGAGATAATTGATGTTCCGGGTGAACCCGCCTCCTCGTATTCATCCACAAGGCCTCGATCGAGCGACGCTCGTGTTGCTCATCTTAAGCTCTTCTGATCTCAGGGTACTTCGAATCTTCGCTCTTCCGTGAATGGTTGCTGAAGAAAATTGGGAGGAGAATGGCGGGCGCAGGGCCCTTTCATAGGGGCCCTGCGCCTATGAATATACCCACAGCTTATAAGCTGATGGGTATATTCAAATTTACAGTAAGACAAGCATGTGTGCGGTTGAAGCCAATAAGGACGAAGCTACAGGGCAGAGCCTATTTGAAATTGAACGACCAATTGTTCAATGTTCGTAGATTTCAAAAGATCTTAAAAGGGGATTTTATTTTTTAACCGCCGCTCCATGGGGAGAATGATGGACTCGGGACGGATTGATGGCAAGTGTTAAAAAACAGAAATGTATCCATCCGTTATCCATACTCTCAATCATGACAGTATATAGGTATATAAAATGACGGTACCATTTAGGTATCAATATATGCTTTTCTATTTGTGACACGCAGGAATGATTTGTTTATTTATTTTGCGAATGGGGGGGGTGGGGAGGGGGGCGCTCCTGAACCACTGATTTTTGTAAATAATGATAATAATAATAATAATAATAATAATAATAATAATAATAATAATAATAATAATAGCAAAGTGGTGAACATATTGGGTTTCTTTGGCAGGAAAAAAAGCAACTTGGTTCAAATCTAATTCTGGCTGCAGTGCCTTGTTAGAAATGCATCTTTGTTTTTTTCTCTTGTGATGGGTTTTGGTTCCAAGTCCGCACTGTTTTAGTAAAAGTTGTACAAAACCGACTCTGTCTCCTGTCCCTGTCTACTCCTTTGATATGAAGAAAAGGGCCAAATAGGCAACAACTGAAATAAAACATGAAAATAAATGAATAAATAAAAAAACAAACAAACAAATAAACATTTTATATGTTATTTGTCATATAGAATGCAATATACATTGGTTTTAATCAATCTGTGACATATCACCCCAACATGTGGGTATGGTGACAGAGTGCATTGCACTGATGCCTCACAGCGAGAAGGTCCTGGGTTTGATTCCCGCCTGCGGCGCTGTTGGCACCGTGCTCCGGCGGGTTATCTCCCAGTTAGGGTCCTTTCTATGTGTAGTTTGCATGTCCTCCCTGTGCTCACATGTGGTTTCCTCCATGTAACATCAGTAAGGACCGCCACCAGAAACATGGCTGCCAAACCCCCCCTTCCCCCCGGAGGAAGGACAAGCCAGGACGGCTCAAATGCAGAGGACCCATTTCACCGGCCACCATCCGAAGCATGTGTTGGTTGCTGTCGATGCATGTGTTGTGGTGTGCTGTGTCAATTAAAGATTATTCCATCTATCTTTATAGGCCGTTTAGGGCGGAGACAGCAGTGTGCTCTAGTGCCACCATGTGGCCCTCCTGTTACTGTATGATTTTTATCATAGCTTACAATGTACTGTACAGCCCACTTATTTTCTCCAGTTCCTGACTCAGTTCACTTCAAGGTAAATGTAAACTTCATTAGCCGTGATGACAATTTGAAGGTTTTCCCTCTACAATAATCAGAAGTACCTAACAGTCGCTAAAACCTTCTCTTCTCGTCCCTGGTACCCACAATACAACGACAATGAACTACACAGTGTGAAAGTGACAATCATTTAATTGCGAGTTGACAGTGTTAACACGTACATAGTTAATATTTTTTTTACGAAAAGGCAAGAACAAGATCATTGTTAAGTAACTATTAATATACATACTCAGTACAAAACATTAAGGATAACAGCTCAGAGCTAGGAGGATTTTCAGTCTGGGTATGTCGACAGTAGTGAGCCTGTATGGAATGTTTGGTAGCACTGTGAAAATGAAGCGAAAACTGTTTTTTGTTTTTTTTTAATTTGTTCCAGGATGGTACCATGCGTCTGGGACTATAGGGTAGAAAGGAAGATTATATTTGTTTTCAAAGTAGAGTCCTCTCACATGTAGTGGTACCTTTTCTCCGACAGTAAAAAGGGATACACTAAAGAGAGATAGAACGGGGGTGGCTGGTATAAATGGGCTAACAGGGCTAAGCCGTCCCTAGAAAAAGTATGAAAAATATGCTTCAAATATTTAAAAAAAACCCTTGTACAGCAGATATGTCCTTTTATATCATGTCAATATCTAACCTTGACACAGACCATGAATTCAAATGCATTACGCTGCATACAACTGAACCTCGGAAATCTGTAACTCCCAGTTCGAAGTCCCCACTTCGTAGCAAAATGGTTTCCATTGACTATGTTCAGGAAAACGTGGATGCCCGTAGTATTTGTTTGGCAAGCTTGTGAGGTCTACAAGCTAACAAAAAAAAAGCATGTTAACATAACATAAAAACAGAGTACAGAATAAAAACAGAGTAACATGGAACTTTGTTCACCAATCTGTGTCGCCATGTTGCTGTGACACCAGGTCTGCCACAGCAACATGACAGATCTGCTACTCAGATCCGAGCGATCTGCCCCCGAAATTCAGATTCGAATGCACATTCCTTTGCACTTGTCCCAGTAAGAAGTTGGATTTTCACGATTTCCGACACAATGGAATGCAGCCTGAATATGAATCGGCTGGACCTTTAAAATGTTTTGTATTTTTAAAGATGTTTTGTATTTCATGGTTTCAAAGCACATTCAGTGATTTATTTAGATTTACTGTTTTGTTGATGTGCGTCATCGCAGTATGTGGGGATATATCAAGATCTATAGTTTCAATGCTGTTACATGGTAGAGGCTGTCTCAAATGTTCTTCTGCAGCCTTTCTACATCAGATATATGCAAAGGATACATGCATTTTAAAACTTGATAAACAACTTTGTGTCTTTCGTCCTGTCGCATGGGCCCAACATAACAAACGACCCAAATAAATAGTAGAAACTATCCAACTATAAGCTAACGCCTTTGTGTGTTCATACCTCCCCCAGCCTCTAGATGGCAGTATAAAGCTACAGAGGTGGTCCTTTCCTCTGATTTCACTCTGATTTAAACTGAATCGTGAATCTGAAATGTGTGTGTGTGTGTGTGTGTGTGTGTGCTGTGTGTGTGTGTGTGCTGTGTGTGTGTGTGTGTGTGTGTGTGTGTGTGTGTGCTGTGTGTGTGTGTGTGTGTGTGTGCTGTGTGTGTGTGTGTGTGTGTGTGTGCTGTGTGTGTGTGTGTGTGTGTGTGTGTGTGCTGTGTGTGTGTGTGCTGTGTGTGTGTGTGTGCTGTGTGTGTGTGTGTGCTGTGTGTGTGTGTGTGCTGTGTGTGTGTGTGTGTGTGTGCGTGTGTGTGTGTGTGTGTGTGTGTGTGTGTGTGTGTGGGTGTGTGTGCTGTGTGTGTGTGTGTGTGTGTGTGCTGTGTGTGTGTGCTGTGTGTGTGTGTGTGTGTGTGTGTGTGTGTGTGTGTGCTGTGTGTGTGTGTGTGTGTGTGTGCTGTGTGTGTGTGTGTGTGTGCTGTGTGTGTGTGTGTGGGTGTGTGTGCTGTGTGTGTGTGTGTGTGTGTGTGTGTGTGTGTGTGTGTGTGTGTGTGTGTGTGCTGTGTGTGTGTGTGTGTGTGTGTGTGTGTGTGTGTGTGTGTGTGTGTGTGTGTGTGTGTGGGGGGGGTGTTCCATGCGACCAGTGGAGCTTTTGAAGGAAGAAAACACCAAAAGAAGGTTCCTAAACTCAGCCAACTGTCAGATGTCTTTTAGAAATGTAATTAATTTGGAATCCCTCACGTATATTGCGTCTCTGAAAAAGAACTGTAAAGATTTATTAGAACAATAAAACAAAAAAGGTATCAACGCGCGATCAAAAAGGCAGCTGTCTTTTTTTTTACAGAGAAAGAGTCTAACAGAATGCCTAACCTATAGAGAGTGGGTTTCCAACGCGCTTCTGACCAAATGCTCTTCTTCGCCACAGATATACTCAGATATACAAAAAATCCGAAGCACCTGATAAAAGCAAAGATTAGTTATTAGTTGAAGTTATTTTAAAAAAAGAGTTGAGGGCATTGCAGGGGGAGATAATGTTCCCGCTTAAATCATAGCTTTTCGTTTCGGGTGCTCCCCCAGTCCGGCGGTCAGTTTCGGTGTCTCTCCGATGTAAACCTTTGGATTTCTCTGTTTCATTTTCAGTGTACGCCTGGATTTTGGGTCTCCAAAAAGCATTTTCTTTATTTTTTATATTTTTAGGGTCGGGGACATACAGTATTTGGTCCTAGCAAAGGTACTGAAAATAACTTTAATACTAACAAGACTGATACTGCCTCTCCTCCCCTCCCATCTCTGCGTAGCCATCGTTCCAGAATGCTCATATGCATACTCATTCTCCAAAAATATATCCATATTTGTTTAAAATGCATTTCTTACAGATAAAACCAACACCATTTCTCCATCTCTTCTCTCCTATGTCTAATTAAAAAAGGATTTCTCTTCTCGCTTGGCCGTTCTGAAGAAATCTAGCCTTTTTCATTTGTAGTCCCAAGAAACTAGACACTGAGTGAGGGATCGGGATTGCCCCCGTGCTGATTTTGTCAACATATTCTGGCACTCAGAGGTGGCTCTCCGATTCGCTGTTATCGCAGGATCCGTTCTCCAGCGGGTGGACCGGCAGGGCCAGTCCGTTGGCGTTCATGTTGCTCTCGTTGAGTCGCTGCACGCGGTATGTCTCGTAGTGGATGTTGTGGGTCAGGTCTTTCAGGTCCTGAAGGTGAGACCTTTTAGGGGTGGTGGGTGGGGCGGGTCAAAGCGGGAAAATATTTAGAACCCAATATTTACAGAGGTCAGGCCTAAACTTAGCCTAAAACACACTTTTAATCTGGAATAACGCAAATGGCCTTTCTCAGCCCTGGTGTAAAATAGTCTCAGATTTAGTTCAAGTTGGTTTTAAAAAAATCTGAATTCCAGAAAGATGATGAGGGCTAATCTAGGTCTAAGTGGAGTTTAAAATTAAACCTGGCCAGAAGCAAGTTTATCTTTAGATTAATGAATATGGGGCTTCCAGGTTGACGTCGTTGATCTGTCCTAAAAGCAGCACCAAGACCAGACAGAAGGAGTTGAGTAGTCCTTAATGACTTTAGTCTAGGACTTCCTAGTCTAGAACTAACTTATCTGAAATTAACCAACGTCTAAGAAAGGAAATTTTAAATTCTGGCTTAATTTAAATGTAATAAACTTAGTCCAGATTGGGATTTAACCCCACCTGCGAAACCGCCCCATAAACATGTTTTATCTAATCCTAGACCAGGGGTTCTCTCAACCTTTCTTTGGCCCATGATCCCTTTTTGGGTTCAAAAGTTCTTTCAAATTGTTTCTTCCTTTTTATTATTATTTTGGAGCCGGCACAACTACATTCCTGCGTTAATATACATAAGTGTGTACATAAGTATACATAAATAATATAAGTAAGAGCATGAAAATCACATAAGAATATCAGTGCGTTTATTCCACATTCCATATTAGAAGGCACGTGCACAGGTAAAAAAGTGTGAATGGACATTGAGGTAGTGGATTTTCTAGGCAAGATATTCATATTCATGAGAAAAGTGTCCTTGGCGCTCCTGCGATGTGCGCACACATTGCACATTGATATTTAATTGATAGATTTTTTAATAAAATTTTGTTAAGTACGTCATAAATTAATAATAATCTCTATACAATCCATTTGGAGCTCCTTCTGTGATAAATGATATGATAAGAAGCCGGGGCGATGCTCAAATTGACATGAAACAATTGCCTTATATAATACAGGTACTTCTCACTTGACGACCGAGTTCCGTTGCTAGGACCAGGTCGTTAAGTGAATTGGTCGATCAGCGAGGACCCGTGTTATTTCATGGTAAGGGGGCGTGGCCATTGCAAACGCCAGTGTAGTGAATACTGACAGACTGCGGCAACGAGACAGAGACTGAGAACGGTGATGAGATGAAATGTCTATAGTGTCTATAGTATATATAGTGTATATAGTGTATATAGTATATATAGTGTATATAGTGTATATAGTATATATAGTGCATATAGTGTATAAAGGATAATGCGCGCTGAGATGCTTGACGGTGAGACACCGCTCACACAGCGCGCCGACACAGTATTGTACGCAGCGTACAATACAGACTGGTCAGAGAGCTGGTTGTAAGTCCGAACGGTCATCAAACATGTAGGTCGTTAAGTGAGGAGTACCTGTACACAATGCGGGATATATCTGCACTTTGACAAATGGTGTACCGTCAGTTTTAAACAATAGGTAAAAAAAGTGTAGGTGGGGCAGGTGCGAATAAAACACCTCTGTAATTAGTTGGGTGTTTATGGCCTTCAGAAAACTGACCGATTTAGTCTGGCAAACACACACACATACACATACACATACACATACACACATACACACATACACACACACACACACACACACACACACGCGCACACACACACACACACACACACACACACACACACACACACACACACATACACACAGAGGCACAGTCAAACTCACCTGATCAGCAGATCCCTCAAGTTGACAAACTCGCAGTGGGCCACATTTTCCACTGAGGACAGAGAAATCGCCATCAATCATCCAAATCGTTATAATCATTATATAATCAATCATTATTCCTTAGTTTTTAAGCTGCATAGTTGTCTACATTTAGCTTTACTTATTTTTCTTGTAAACATCTTGCTTATATACACAGTATGTTCTGCCTACAGCCTCCTCATATTAACATCTTTCTTTAATCGGCACTGTTGCGATTGACTTGAAGATGAAGCATTTCATCACTGGCATGCCACTGGCAGTTAAGCATTTGACTAACTTTAAAACGTTATCATCATAACCATTCCCTGATCCCAAAAAACATAAAAAGAAAGAAAAAAAATCACAATTCAATCGCTTTACCTTCGATAATCCCCCATTTTGTTTTGCGGCCCAGAACTTTGTTGCCGTTCACCTGATGCTCTTTGTCGGTTCCCACCACTGCAAATGGAATGCTCTCCTGGACAGAGCGGAACATAGCCATGTCAGAGTCACTTTTGAGCTTATAACATATAAGCAAGCATCATTCTCCACATATGCAAGGCATTTTCTAAAGAACTGTATAATATCTATGTATCTATATACTTAAAATTGGATGTGGTTATAATTTTACGGTTGCAATGCTTTGGAGGTTGAATGGTGAATACAAAAAGCTGGTGTGGATTGCAGGCTAACAACTTTTTTTCCCTATTTGTATTGGAGTCCCCCAATGAAACCTTTAAAATCACATGACACGTGAGACATTGGATAGAACTCTGCAGGAAATAATATTATTGCCACATGGAGAGAGATGGGATTTTACATATTAAAAATGACAGGAAATCTGTAGCGATCTGGTCGTTTCTATGGCAACTGCAATAACTTCCAATAAATAAATATAAATAAATGTCCATGTACAGATAAGAGAGGTCAGGGTTCAGTTTGGTCGACAAGTTTGTCAATGTGAAGTTTTAGTTGCTATGGCTTCCTTTATTGCTTCATCATTTACTGAATGCCCCTTTAAATCATTATAGATGATAGGTATTCCAGGCTTAAGAAAAGAGGTAACCAAACTGTCTCTATTTGACTGTATGTGATAAAAAAGCACACAACAATATATTTTAATATATTTTTTTATCAACAAGTTACCCTGATCCTGTCGTTCAGCATGCGGTCCTCTTCGTCCTCGTCGTACTCCTTCTGCGGGTAGACGCGGATCCCGTTGGCCACCAGGTCATGCCTTATCTGTTCCAGACAGGGTGAGAAGTCGCAACCGAGGGCATTGTATTAGTTTATACTGTGAGGTCAAAACCTATTGAGGTTCGCGTGGGTCTGGGAGGAAGGTTCTTGGTCCATAAATCCAAATTCACCAAGATTCAAGATTCAAGAGGTTTATTTGTCACATACACATATACACGTTCATACATATATGCAGTGAAATGTCTTTGCACGGCACCCCGGAGATTATGCACAATAGTTTCTAAACCAAACATAATAGCTAACCAAATGTCTAACTAGCTGAAACGAACTGATTCCTAAAATGTTATGTAGTTAGTGAATAGAATAATATAAAAAAATAAAATTAAAATTAAATAAAACCAGACTAAAAAAGGTAATACAGAGTGGTGGTACAAAATAGATGTAAAGGGAATAGAGTTATGTACTGTGTATGGGATAGGCTATTTGTATATACAGATATGTGCAGGAAAGTGCATGTGAATAAAGTGTGTATGGAGGTATACAGTACAGTATACAACAGTACAACACAGAGCAATACAGTAACAACAAACAGAACAGCAATACAGCGCAGTATGCAGTAACCCAGAACAGTGATACAGTAACTTGCAGTACAGTATGCTACATACAGTACAGTAAGGCAGTGGGGCCTGTGTGTGTGTCTCAGTGAGGACCCCTGGTGAGGTCAGCATTGACAGTTCTTATGGCTTGCAGGAAGAAACTCTGTCTCAGTCTCTCTGTCCTCACTGTGTGGCTACGGAGGCGCTTGTCTGACCGCAGCAGCTGGAACAGTCCATTGTTGGGGTGATGAGGATCCTTCATGATCCTGTGGGCTCTGCTACTACACCTCCTGGTGTATAAGTCCTGCAGGGAAGGGAGGGTGGTTCCAGTGGTATGTTGGGCTGAACGCACCACCCTCTGCAGGGCCCACCTGTCCTGAGCAGTACAGTTCCCAAACCAGGCAGTGAGGTTGCCTGTCAGGATGCTCTCCACTGCTCCACAGTAGAAGAACTTGAGGATCCTCACCGAAACCCTGAAATCTTCAGCTGCCTTAGGGGGTAAAGACGCTGCCTCGCCTTTCTCAGCAGAGTGTCTGTGTATGTGTGTCTGTTGAAGCTGCTCACCCTGTCGACAGAAGCCCCAATAATCACCAACGGCGCGTGCTTCCTTGGTTGTAATCCCCCCCTAACGTCCACAATCAGCTCCTTAGTTTTGCTGACGTTCAGGAGGAGGCTGTTGTGCTGGCAGCAGAGTGACAGCCACCTCCTCGCGGTAGGCCTTCTCATTGTCTTTGTTGATCAGGCCCACCATGGCGGTGTCGTCAGCAAACTTGATGATGGTATTGGAGCTGGACCTGGCCACACAGTCATGTGTGTAAAGGTAGTACAGTAGGGGTTTGAGGCCGCAGCCCTGAGGGGATCCCGTGTGCCTCCTCATCCTAACCACCGGGGGCCGGGCTGAGAGGAAGTCCAGGATCCAGGCACACAGCGGAGGGCTCAGTCCTAGCTCCCGCAGCTTGACAGCCAGTCTGGTGGGGACTATGGTATTGAAAGCTGAACTATAGTCGATGAACAGCAATCTCACATAGGCCTCCTTCCGGTCATCCAGTTGTGTGAGCCTGGTGTGCGCGAACTGCAGCAGCTCCAAGGTGCGGGAGAGGGAGGCGCAGATGTAATCCTTAATCAGCCTCTCGAAGCACTTGATGACCACCGACAGTAAGGGCCAACGGATGGTAGTCATTCAGGCAGGCTGGAGAGGCAATCTTCATGACAGGAATGACGGTGGACCTCTTGAAGCAGGACGGGACAACCGACTCGGCCAGGGAGGCGTTCCTAGCGAACACGTGCTAGCTGGTTGGCACAGGTCTTTAGTACTCACCCAAATATGTCATCTGGGCCCGCAGCTTTCCTGGTGTTCACCGGCATCACAGCCCTCTTGATGTCATGCTCTGACACTGAGAGTGCGCGCTCATCCCAAGCGGTGTAATTCCAATTAGCTGGCGAGCTAGCGGAGATGCCAGACTCAAACAGCTTAAAAAAGAGAGGCGTCCACACTCGTGGCTGGGGAGGAGCTGCAGTTATAGTTCGTAATAGTCCGCTGCCCCTGCCACAAGTGTCTGGTGTCCCGTTGCTCCATCTGTCGCTCCACTCTGTCCCTGTACATCTGTTTAGCGTACTTCACCACCCTCAGATTGTACGACGCCGCTTTGTAATTGTATGTATTCCCGGATACAAGGCCGAAGTTGTAAGCGGTCGGATGGATTAATCGACCCATGGTTTCCGGTTAGGAAATATCCAAACTTTCACCGTGGGAATGATGCTGTCCGCTAACGTGGCTATGAAGCTCGTATCTACTTCCTTAAACTCGCTGACATCACTGGAACTTGCTTGGAACATGTCCCATTTTATGTCAGTAAGAGCGTCCTGAAGCGCAGTCTCTGATTGGTCCAATCACCGCTCGGCTTGTAAACAGGGATCAAAGCAATGGCCGCATGGTCTGATTTCCTGAAAGCAGGGAGCGAGACGGTCTTGTATCCATTCTTGTACGGTGTGTAACCGTGGTCCAAAGTTCTATCTCACCTGGTGGCACACGTGATGGTGGAAATTAGGCAGAACTTTTTCGCAGGTTCGCCCTGTTAAAGTCCCCCGCCACCACCACTGCTGCGTTGGGATGTTTGTTCGGGATGTGTTGTATAGGTCCGATAGTGCCGGTGTCCGCTTGCAGTGGAATATGGCTGTGATGATGACCGTTCTGAATTCCCAGAGGAGGTAGAATGGACGGAATGAGATGGTCAGCTGTTTCAGGTTCAGAGAGCAGGAGAGGGAGACGGTCTTGGTGTTGTTGGGGTTACACTAGCGGAAATTGATCATGAGGCAGAGGCCTCCACCCTTGGATTTCCCCGACTCCTCCTACCTGTTGGCACGGAACACGGAAAAGGACTCGGCTGGACGAATGGCTTCATCCGGCACCAGCGGGTTCAGCCATGTATCCGTCAGGCAGAGGACGGAACCGTTTCTTGTATCCCGCTGGAATGTAATCCTCCCTCAAAGTCATCCATCTTGTTCTCCAGGGATGGGACATTAGCAAGAATGATGCTTGGCAGAGGTGGACGGTAAGGTTGTGTCCTCATTCTGACCCGAATGCGGTAAACGTGGCGCGTTTTTCATGGTGCTTCTTCCGTGGGCCCACCCATGGAACAGCGGCTCCATTATTGTTGTTGTTGTTGTTGTTGAAAGTGTTGGGGCATAAAATCTCTAGGGGCCACTCTGGATCCGCAGAAAATAAGTCCCAAAATTGTTCTTTCAGGGAAATTTTTATATCCACGAGTGCATCGTAGGAGATCACTGCCGATGAGAAGGGTCAATGATTCTAAATGAAGTGCGTTTTTGTTGATTATTGGAATTTTGGGTTTTTTATTTATCCAGTGGGTATGATATAGTTACCTGAACATTGTACAAACACTTATATAGCACTTTAATCTGTAAAAATATGTTGAAATGTCAAGAAACTGTAAACTGGCTCTCGAAAACATCGCAATACATGAATGAATCTAAAACTAGATGTCAAAGTAATATTGAATTGGAAGGTCTCCTGCCCAATCCCATCCCAAGTGTGAAGTAAAATTTATAAGCAATTTTTGAATGAATCCGAAGTAGGAAAATAGGAAACCAAATGTAGATAAAGCAATTACAAAATAGAAGAATAAATTGGGCACATTTTGGACCAAGAAAGTGTTGCGGTCGGAATGTTAAGTTTTTCCTCAGGTGAAGTCAATATAATAATAAGACTGTCCATCTTGCACCGCTACCACAAAGGTATACTTTGATCTTTGTGCACCAGGGTAAAGAGTTTTGCACATCGCGACTGCACTGGGTATGTGCATGTAACATAAGTACATTAAAAGTAATGTATTTGCGGGCTCAAAAAAGCTACGTGCGAATTGGTTGAGCAGAGAATTATTAACTTTGGCTGCACCTAATAATGAAAGTGAAAGGAGAAATAGTAGGGGAACAGAGAAGTGTAATTGTTTCTCACTGATGCTGACAGTACAGAGACAGATATAGCTACGAATTACGAGAAAGGGAAGTGGAATTATTGCAGAGAAAGGCAGATAACAGACTACTAAATGTGTGACCTTTTGAGAACTCTGGACAACATGGCCAAATATCGTATTATGTAGTTATACTATTGTTAAATTATATCTGGTTTTTTCATAGTGGTATGTTATGTAGCGGCATTTCAAAACACCAAATACATATTTCCGTCAAGGAATCAAGTGAAATGAAGTGAATACCTTGAAAATAGCCTCTTTCAAACTGAAGTGTTTTCAAAAGTTCTTAACAAAAAATGCGATCTTATAAAATCCGTGATATTCCACTGGTTTTCTGCAGATGACAGCACGGTTCCCTTTCCCGCGGCCGCCAAGCTGCCTTGAATCGGCCTAATGAGCGCCTGCACGTCGCTGGACCTCGTCCATCTCGAGGCAGGGAGATTTCTTAATGTTTGTCTGTCTTGCAGAGGAGAACGGCGCACCAACTCGTCAGCCGACCAGAAGCAAAACTGGAACGTCATTCCTCCTGTGCCCTAAATCATCATCATCATCATCATCATCATCATCATCACCATCACCATCATCATCATCATTATTATTATCTATTATTTATACTCTCGCCATGTTAGCAAACCATGAAAAGAACGACTCTGTCTCCCTCCCTAAACCCTAACCTGTGGGCAGAGATGCTCACAGGTTAGGGTAATGCGCAGGTTAGGGCGAGCAGGCATGGCGGCTCCTTCCACTCCTGGCAGGCGAAGCCCAGTGGCGGCAGATGAGCTACGCTGTTGTCTGGAGGGCGGTGATGGAACACCTGAGGGCCACCGCCTGCGCCTCCGGTCACTTCAGTATGACACCATGGGCCGGTTGCTCCTGCACGCCCAGCAACTCCTGGACGCGGCTCAGCGGTGGCTCGGACCGAAGGAGCGCACGTTAAGGCGGTGGCCACCGAACAGTTCATCAACAATCTCCCGGCCCGCGCTGCTAGCTGTGTAAAATGCCACCGTCCAGCCTCCCGCCAAGCCGCCATAGCCCTCGCGGAGGACCAAGTGGAGGCATACGCCCACACGAGAGCCTACGGCACCGGACCAGAGAGGGCCCACCGAGGGACCTGTGCCAGGACGCGGTGCGGGAGTTGACAAGGGACCGGTCGATACCAGCACTGCGGACGATACGCTTTTGCGTATGGGGCCTTTGAGCGGGTAGATAAAATCGATGTCGTGTTAGTGCGTCCAGAGGCTGCGCTCAGTCACCCATATTTTGAGGTAATTAGGGATAGATTATATCGAGTGAACATTGTTTGTCCCTAAAAGCCGTCGGGATTTAGTCTTCCAGGCGGCTCATTATAACCTGATGGACGGTCACCTATGACACGAAAAAACACTCAAGCGGATAATGGCCCGATTCTAATGGCCAGGCATATGGGCGGACGTGCAGCGGCGTTGTGCTGCCTGTCCCGAGTGTCAGCGGGTGAATCCACCAGCTATTCCCAGAGCGCCGTTGAGCCCTCTCCCCTTAGTCGAGACTCCATTCGAGAGAATCGCTATGGATCTCATCAGGCCATTAGACCGTAGTGCTCGGGGCTATCGATTCGTGTTAGTCTTATTGGATTACGCAACCCGATACCCAGAAGCAGTGCTGTTGCGCAGTATTACGGCCAAAAATGTAGCGGAGGCCCTGTTTCAGGTCATCTCCCGGGTTGGGTTCCGAAGGAAATCCTGAGCGACCAGGGCACTTTGTTATGTCATGCACACTGCGCGAACTGTATGGGTTACTAGGCGTCCGCTCAATTCTAGCGTTTACAACCCACAGACAGACGAACCGCTTCATCAGAATGTTGAAAAACATGATCTGAAAGTTCATCCACGATGACAGCCGAAATTGGGACACATGGCTGAACA
Source organism: Zeus faber (assembly GCF_960531495.2). Taxonomy (NCBI): domain Eukaryota; kingdom Metazoa; phylum Chordata; class Actinopteri; order Zeiformes; family Zeidae; genus Zeus; species Zeus faber. The sequence goes on from NC_137205.1 coordinate 4,721,088, forward strand.
ACCACGCACCACCGCACCACGAACAACCCCTGTTGTTCGTGGTGCGGAAGGTTCCCCAGTCCTCGAGTGCAGTTCTACGTAGCTTACCGGAGGTGAACGCGGTGTCAAAGTTCGATGCCTACCCGATGCCCCGCGTCGACGAGCTTCTCGGCCGGTTAGGTACGGCTCGGATTATATGATGCTGGATTTAACCAAGGGCTACTGTCAGATTCCCTTGTCCCAGCAGTCCAAGGAAAAATCGGTCTTTTCCACACCGCAAGGCCTGTACCAATTCCAAGTGCTTCCATTTGGGTTGTTTGGTGCCCCCGCGACCTTTCAGAGACTCATGGATTGGTCCTGCGCCTGCATGCAGCATTTGCCGCTGCATATTTAGACGATGTCATTATTCATAGAAATACATGGGAGCGGCATATGCAGCATGTGGGCACAGTGCTAACGTCCCTGAGGCGTGCCTCAGGGACGCCTCAGGCGACCTACAGAAGTGCACGTTTGGGCGGAGGGAGATACGGTATTTGGGGTACAACTTGTGGGGGGGGCCTGCTCCGACTACAGGTAGATAAGACCGCTGCAGTCGCGAACACACCCAGACCTAAGACTAAGAAGGAGGTAAAGCAGTTTTTGGGGATGGCCAGATACTATAGGAGGTTTGTGCTGGAATTTGCGGCACTGTCCAGCCCCTTGACTGACTTTACTTGAAAAGGTACTCCAGATCTGGTCCAGTGGTCAGAGCCTTGCCAACAGGCATTTGTTAAATAAAATGCAGCTCTTTGTGGGTAGCTTGTACTGCATACCCCTAACTTTGCTCTTCCTTTCTGTCTGCAGACGGACGCGTCGGACAGGGGGCTTGGAGCCATTCTGTCCCAGGAGGTCGAGGGTGTGGACTGGCCGGTGCTGTACCTCAGCCGCAAGCTGGTAGAGTGGGAGACAAGGTACAGCATCGTAGAAAAAGAGTGTTTAGCTTTAATGCGGGCGGTCAACACCCTCTGCTATTACCTCCTGGGTAGGGCCTTCACCCTGTTCAGACTATGCCCCACTACAATGGCTCCACCGCATGAAAGATACCAACGCACGGATCACCCGTTGGTATCTGGCCCTACAACCCTTCAACTTCCGGGTGATCCACAGGCTGGGTGCCCAGATGGTCGTAGCGGACGTCCTCTCCCACTCTGGAGGGTCTGGGGGAGTCGGCTGTCGGCCGGACAGCGCCCGACCTAAGTGCGACGGTTGGACACAATTCAGCATGGACAGCTGGAGATCCCCGGATATCCCCGAACCATATATACAGTATATATATATGGGCCTTCGAGCCTGGAGTTTGTTTTGGCCAGCGAGCCACCTTTGTTCAAAAGACTTGTTAATAAACACGCCAAGTGGCGCCTGCCTCCTCTTCCTCATTCCCTGGCCCTGAGCCAGAATGATCTTCTACAGGGACATTTGGGTCTCTGGTGGGCGTACTAACACACAAAATGTGAAATAAGACAACCCAGTCAGTTTTTTTGTGAGGTATCTATGTCAGAAAGAGTTTCCTAAAACACACAGTTCACCTCATTGACTGCCTGCTGACGAGAGTGAGAATAGAGAGAACGTGCCTCGTCCTGGTTGGCGCAGAGGGCAGGGCCCCACCTTGGTTCCCGGAGCTGGTCCATGGCTGATAGCCAGGTTTCTGTATGCCATCTCGCAGGCACAGCGAATGATTAAACAGCGCCCAATTCTCGGTGAGCCACTGTTGGCCTGGTAAATGAGAGGTTGCGACTGCAGCAACAGGGCTCGTCATCTGCAGTGATTAATAGGATACAGAGTGCCAGGACAGCTTCTACCAACACTCTAGGAAGAGGAGATCTTTCAAACATTGGTGCAAAGGACACTCCCTCTTCCACTCCCACCTCATGCCCTGTGGAACATATACTCCTATCTCTAGTGGCTATTGGACATGGACATGCCCTTCCCCATAAGGTATATGCATCAGCTATTTCGACCTGTCATGAGGGTTTTGGCGAAAACCAGTGTTTAGCCATCCCCTGATTAAACGCTTCCTACAAGGGGGCAAGATGTATGTGACCCGGTCAAGGTCTTTCGCCCCAAAATGGGACCTGGAATGGTTCTGTGCTGTCTCACAGGTGAGCGCTTTGAACCGGTTGACACCATACCTTTAAAACAGCTGTCAAAACTTGGATTACGCAAAACTGTCAAAACTGCACTTTTGTGCTGTCCACTGCCCTGTTTGAAGGTGTGTCAGTGGAAGACATATGCATGGCAGCATCATGGGCATCACCATGCCCCTTTGTCAGATTTTATCTACTGGATGTATTTGGAGGATCCCGATCCTCTTCGGTACATTACGCGGATAAGTTAGTGTGATCTGTTATCCAATATGCAAATGATGATGGACTGTCTCAGCGCATGGTTGGTTTAATGCCTGGTGCGAATACATCGCCGACCTTCTCTGTTGGGGCGAGTCACGATACTATTTTAAAGTGGGAAACTGTGTAAGAATATAACGCCGTTCCCACTGCTTTGTTATGATATTGGAATTATTATGCCTATTGGTTGGCCAGTTATAACGGCAGAGCTATTGCCTTGTCTCTTGACAGCAGGGAGTAAACTCAACTCACTTCACCATACACCTAAAGGACAAAGCTAAAGGGCTGAGTCTATATGAAATAGAACAATAGTTCTATTTCATATAGACTCATATATACTCTAACTCAAGTTCTATGATCATAGGCGAAGCCATAGCTTTTCATAACCTGCTGTTTTCCTAGGGTTGCTGAAGATCCTTTGGGAGCAGAATAGCGGGCGCAGGGCCCTTTCATATGGGCAGGCCACAGTTGATAGGCTGATGGGTACATTCAAATTTTCGGTAAGATGCGCATGCGCGCGGGCGAAGCCGAAACGGATGAAGCCGAAACGGATGAAGCAAGAGGGCTTTGCCTATGACCATAGCACTTGAGTTAGAGTAAGCTAAATATCGTTTGCCCTTGAACTATATTGGCCATTGGCCCTTTGTTCATCTGGCAGGCTACATTGCTGCGAAGATACAATTATTGTCTTAAATTTCAGACCAACTGTACTTCAGGTGAAACTATCGTACATTAAAAATCGAACCTGGACTTTGATGAAATAAATGTCATTTATATTTGATATTTTCCGCTGTCGATTGCCTTGGCCGTGATTACGTTGCTTTAACAAAGCTTTTGATTGGTTTGACTGTATCCTAGAAGCCCCAAAAAGCAGGAAGGGGTTTGGTTTTTCTGCAAGATCAGTGAAGCAACAACAATATCATCTATAAAATTAATCTCATGCAATAACTTCTTAACTTTGACACCCGTAGAAGTACTCTCTAGAAAATAGTTCATTCCCACTCCATTTACCACAACGCTGCAACATGCAATTGTTGTATGTATTTGATTTAAAAAAATACCTATCTAAATCATTACTTATGGTACTATGCCTCCTGAGTTTGAATGGTGGCTCTCACCCTCTTTTTAAACTCCAGCCTCTCCTCAATGGTGAGCGTGTCTGCTTTGGCGATGACAGGCACGATGCTCACTATCTTCCCCAACCTCTTCATAAACTCCACGTCGATAGGACGCAACCTGGGAACAAAAAAGAAACACACACACACAAACACACACACACACACACACATACATAATTTACGGGATCTTCACAGCAACTGCAATCCTTTAAAAAAACAAAACATGAAAAATTAAACATGAAACAGGAATTTCATGCAGCTAGATGTGTATCGTATTAACATTTGAGCACAGTATCGGACCTGATTTCCGATGCTTGTAACATTATCACCTGTATTCTTAATAGGAAACTCATACTCCTAAACTAACTAAATTAACTTTATATGTATTATCTAAAATGAAAGGGCACTTGCATACTAACATGTCTTGCACAGATGCTAATTACCATTAGCATCTTGCCTTAGCTCAGCTAATCTTGGCCAATACTGAAGACATTCATGTGAGTCAAGCTTATTAAATCCTCTTGTTGGACCAACGCTAATCCAAAGCATTAACCTTCCAAATGTAACCTGACTTTGTACGCAAAGTATATAACCGATTGGACTGCAGCTTAGCAAACTGAGAGCCTGCAGCAGAAATGGTAAACCTGTCCTTTGAGAAAAACACATTATTCTTCTTCTATTTTCTTTCTTTACTAATTTTTTCTTTAATGACACTGCGTAAAAGAAAACAAGACAAAGGGGGGTTTAAGTGTCTAAGCAGGTTTCGGCAGAAACTTGAACGATACTCACCAGTGTCCGGTGGCGGGAAGGAAGTAGATACAGCAGTGGACCCGGCTGTCTGGAATCCTCCTCTTACGACTGACATGCAGCTCCTCCATGAGGTACTTCTCATACTGGTCGTTGACATACTTCATTATGGGCTCCCAGCTGGACGGGCGGGGACACAAGGGTCGACGTCAATTCAACATACAGATAAAGTCAACATGACACGAGGGTCGTGTTGATGCTTTGATGGCAAGTGAGATGTAAACCAAATTTCAGGAGCAAAAGGATTACAACTTTTACAATATTTCGGATAGACAACAACGGCAGCACCCGATGCGCGATTCGCTCACATCGGGTGCGTAGGTGCTCCTCTGGTTGGAAACCAGCTTGGGGCAGTGCTGAAGTGGCTCGGAGCCCGGCGGAGAGCGTGGGGGTTCTCCGCTGCAGTCCCCACTGAGTGGTCCCCACACTAAAAACATTTCATGGTCCCGTATGCCGGAAAAAAGTAAATAAATTCTGATTTTGGATTCTTTGGATTCTAATTCCTGTCTATTTACGCGCCAACATCTGGGACGTCAATGCGCGTCATGTGGGTAAAGGGGTGAAAATTACCGTGTCTACCTGGGTTTCATGTTTCCATACCAGCCGATCGCTGCTGGAGCCAATAAAAACCTGTGACTATTGCAGGGCCATTTGTCCTGGAACCGAATGCCCTGCACTAAATAGAAAAGCCAGATGTCAGCGGGTGTTAGCAGATTTTTGTGCAGTGGAAAAGAGGTATTAGTGAGTTAGAAATATAGGAGTGATGACTTTCAATCTCCCCATTGGATAGAAGAGTAGAGTCCAACAGGTGGATGCAGGGGAGAGAGGGGAGGGAGCGCAGCAACACAGCAAGCAATCAGGTGGTCAGCAGGAACTAAAGCAGGAGGGGCAGGAGGTAGGGCTGCTTAAATCGGCTGGCCCATAAGGTTTATTTGTCTGACAGAACTAGTTCCGCAAGCTATGCCTCATTTATCGAAGTCCAATTAAAAATGTGTTTCAGCCACCGCATAAACTTGACCGAAATGTTTTTACTTTAGAAGTGACTACTATGTTGTTATAAACAGCTGCTACACTGCACAAAATACAATATTAACAAGCCAGAAAAACTAGAAAGTAACAAACAGACTGGCCTAGAACTGTGTATAAGAGTATTCAATTATATTACATAGGAAAAAAAACAGGTAGTTCTGGGGATTTCAGAATTGTATGCCCTCACACTTAAAGAAGACACTAATTCTTTCTTTCTTGTAAGTTTGACTAGGTTAGCGCAAATTATTTGTCTGAGTGAAATGACTCCTTCGCTTGAAAATGGTTACGGAAATCAACAATCTTTAAACTTTGGTAAAAAATGTTTTGTAACATTACGTTTGAAAGGTCTGCGTTGAAGGTGCACATTTGGGCAAGGCCGATGCCATTCTCGCACTCACCAGTTCTCGTTGTTTATCTGGTCGCCGAACCCCGGGGTGTCTATCACAGTGAGCTTCATCTTCACCCCCTTCTCTTCAATCACTTTAGACGGAGGAAGGAAAAATTTGTTATCTTTGGATCCATTTTCAAGTCCGACTGCACATTCTTATGATTTTTATGGAAACCAAAACAAAATTCAATTAGTGCCACATCTTGCTCCTTTCCTCCATTCCTCCCATATAAAAAAGGGCTATTGTATCGCTATAGTTAACTATAAAAAAATGTTTTAGGTCTTTACTCACTATTCCAGGTCTATAAATATATATAGGTCTAATATAGTCTGTTTGTACGGTTATATTATTAATTCTACCTATGGTCCTACAGTATTCTAGGTAGCAGTCTATAGTTTTACTTACATTTTATTACGATATTATGGTATTCGTTGTTTTTCGATGATAATCCTGAATCAAAGTGAATATATAATTACTTAGACTATGGAATATGTTCTATTCTAATCTGTTGATTGTCTCATGTGAAAGGCCACTAGTTTAGATGGGATTGGTGTTTAAAGTTAACAAATACTTTTAAATTAATATAACATGTGTGTGTGTGTATGTGTGTGTGTGTGTGTGTGAGAGAGATAGAGAGAGAGAGAGAGAGAGAGAGAGAGAGAGAGAGAGAGAGAGAGAGAGAGAGAGAGAGAGAGAGAGAGAGAGAGAGCCTGAGTCATTGAAAGACCCTGAGTCATAGAAATACAAAACAGCACAAAGGGACAAACATATACATGTCTGCAAGTGATAGAGAGTTAGTCACTAAAGACTATCACCGAAGGCGATTCTCATTCTTGAGTAAGCAGCCAGGAATTCTCCCAGCGGAAGACATAGGAGAATGCCACCTGGGAACGGATCATTACAATTTTTGCAAACCTAAAATAAAAGCACCTGCCGTTGCTAGGGTTACACACACTTTTGCATGTATGGATCCTCCCAAAGTCTAATGTAAAGTTACATTAGCGCACATACTGGCTCGCATTAAGGAGTCAACCCTGGCACTACCGGTTCAAGCCTAATATTAGCGCCATGTGGAACAGGTTTCCAGAAGAACCAAATACAAGATGTCTTCTGCTGTATTCCACTGGCGACAGTCAACATATTGCACACATTTTGCAAGCCTGTTTTTTTTAAAGGTTGTGTATGGAATTTGTGCTGTGTTGTACCAGTAAAAAATGGTTAGCATTTACTGCGGCCTTTACAGTAGCTTCGGGAGAGGAGGGTTTCACAAGTGTCCCCCCTAAACTCAAACTGACTTGATTTATAGGCAGTGAGGTCAGAAGACCTCACTAAGTTGTTCGGTCAGGAACAGTAGGAGAGTTGGCCATAAAGGGTATTGTGAGCAGCTAAATAAATGATCTTAGATCGCACGCTCAGGCCGGTAGTTAGAGGTGCCTAGTTAAGAATACTCATTTGAAATAATTGTTTTACTAGTATGCCTAGTTTAAGAGGTTACGCAGCAACTTGCCTAACCCTGAAATTAAGTAGCAAAGTATGACTAACAAATTTACTGTGAATGCTAAATAACACATTTCCATTAATCCCGTCACCATGGAGTATCCTTGCACCCTCAGCACCCGATGCCAATCCTTGGTGAGGAGCTGAGATGGCTTGGGGCAGTGTTGGAGTGGCTTGGAGCCCGGTAGGGAGCGTGGGGGTTCCCTCTACCCTGGGAGCTCCGTGAGATCGAAGCATCCCCACGGAGGAGTCCTCACACTCAAAACATTTCACGGTCTCGCATGCAGGAAAAAAGTCAATAAATTCTGAGTTTGGATTCGCACATTAACCTGCTGCTAACGTCTTAGTGGCAGATACCACAGAAAACCTTCAGAGTTCAGAGTCCATGCGTCGACTGGTCAGAGCTGTTTTGTTGGCACGAGGGGGAGCTAAACAATATTAGTGGTTATTAGTGGTGGTTTTAATGTTGTGGGTGCTCGGTGTATACAGGTCTTCTTGTTTTTCGTTTTTTTTCTGGGGGCCTTTTCTTGTGTTTTTTACACCGAGTGGAGCATAAAGGTGACAAGAATTTACACGTTCACAGACTCGTGTGAAAGTGCAGGAGTGAATGTTTATGGAAGAAAAATAAGTCACTTTTTTTGCAGGATCCCATTCTTGGAAGTGGCGAGAAAGAAAGAGCATTCCTGCCTTGAAGTATGTCTGCAGATCAGTGCCTTTGTTTGCGTATTTGGCTGTCATGTGTACAGTTTGGCTTTCATATACAGTGTGTAAAAATTTAATTTTACAAATTATCTGAGATTTACTCTGAGATTTCATTAAAATGTATCTTTATTTATTTTGCATTATTTGAGTTTTGGCGTCTGGGCTCTATTTTTTATAAAAAAAAATATTTAACCTTTATTTAACCAGGAACAGTCTCATTGAGATTAAAAATCCCTTTTACAAGAGCACCTGGCCAAGACAGGCAGCACCACAACTAACAGGGTTGCAGGCATAAAGAAATATCTATATCAATTTACAATGAAAATGAAAAAAAATTACAGACTCATAAATAATATTCATTGCAAGTCATTAACATCAGGGATCAAACAGGTGCAATATAGCATTACATTTTTTTAGCAGACGCTTTTATCCAAAGCGATTTACAATTATTCAAACACCGACAGACGCAGCCATCAGGAGCAATTAGGGGTTAAGTGTCTTGCTCAAGGACACTACAGCCTGGGACCGAACCAGCAACCTTTAGATTACTAGACAGCCAGCTCTACATCCTGAGCTACCATCCCTTATATAAATCAGTCAAAACATCTACAGCCAGATGTGCCTGCCTACAAGTCATTTAGAATGACTTTTAATGCATCCAGTGAGATGAGCCTCCGAAGAATGAGGGAATTTTGCAACTGATTCAAGCAGAGGGAGCAGCATACTTGTGTAGACAGTCCTACACTGATACGTTTCTGCTTCACACAAGATAAGTAAATGAAAATGGCTGCACAATATTGCTGGTTGTCTCAAGATTCAATAAAATAATTTACTACTTTTAGGGCCGCTAGAGTTGTGCTGTGTTTTTATTTTCCAAAACCTGAGTGAAAAACTCTTTCAGTTGTTCACTCACAAGGCATTTCAGAACCTTAGCCAGGACAGGCAATTCAGAGATAGGCCTATAATTGTTAACAGTTCACCCCCTTTAAACAGGAAAAGAAAAAAAGGCTGATTTCCATTTAATGTAAGAGGAATTTCGTTTGTGTCCAAGGAGAGATTAAAAAGATGTATCAAAGGTGGTGCGATAAAATCTGCTTCTAGTTTTAAGAAGTGAAGCTCTGAGTTACCACAGTTGCTGATTTTTTGGTGTCTAAAAGTTAAAGACTAAAGTCAGACTAGTCAAACAAATACCCAGAGGCACTGAAATACCCATTAAAACAACCAAGCATTTAGGCTTTATAAGAGATTTTATGTGAATCCTTAACAATGCATGGAGGAAGCTCTATGCCACTTTTATTCCCAGCTAAATATTTAATAGTCTTCCAGATTTTCAAGGGATTGTTTAGATTGTTTGAAGTTTCAGAGAGGAAATGGTCAGCTTTGGCATTTCAAATTGCAACTGTGCATTCATCGCCCATTTGCCTGAAAAGCAGCCAGTCTGAAGCAAGATTTGTTCTCCTGGCTTTTGCCTATGCCACACGACGCTTGTGAAGTGCATTATATATCTGGAATGAACCATGTATTGTTTCGGCATTTTGCTCTGCACTTTCTGAAGGGAGCATGCTTGTCAACAATTTCAGTAAAACTGTTCATCATACCCAGCGAGGTGTAGGGAAGACATAGCCATGATTAATGAGCTACAAATATTGGAGTGATGAGCTCCAATCCCCCCATTGGGTATAAGAGTAGACCCCAACAGATGGATGCAGGGAGGTGGAGGCAGCAAAGCATGAAGCAAAGCAGATAGGCCAAGAGTGATTGGCTGTTTAAATAGGCAGGCCAATAAGGATGTGGAAGCATGTGGCATCGTCGAGTTGTCTGACAGAACTAGCTCTGGAAGCTACACCTCATTAACTTTGCGGCTCAAAGAAGATTATTTGACCTCTTACCGATCCTCATAATTTTCTATACTGCTATAGAGGATAATTAACCTCACAGCCAATGAAGCAACATTTCTCTTGCTTTATTATTTTCTGTTAATAAAGTTTTTTTTTTAAATAATGCTTTTTCAGCTCTGAATATCCCAATTTTTGCTACAAAAGTAGTCGCTTGTAGTGTAGTATCAGTTGTCTTGAATAATAATTATTTCCTTGTGTGTCTGTGTGTGAAGACTCACCATGGCTGACAGACTGTAGCTTGACTGTTTTTGAGATTTTCTCTTCGTAGTTGGGAGTGCAGGACTTGCGGCTGACTTTGGACTTGAACAGCGTGTTGACCAAGGTGGACTTCCCCAATCCGCTCTGACCTGTGGCAAAAAGCGAACCTCCGGTTAACCAATCCTCTTTCTCTCGTTTTCTGCCTGTCTGTCGCCTGTCTGCATTCCTTTATGTTCGATTTTGTCTTAGTCTTGAGACGACTCCAGTCCATTTCCATTCTCCAAGCTGTATGGAGTTCTTAGTTTTGCACAACCTAGTGGAGGTTTATAATATGACTTCCAGCACGATATATATATGTATATGTACACTGTATTTTATTTTATATTACGATACGATAATGTAGTACATTATTAATGCCGGAGGAAATAGGGAAAACCTCACCTTTACGTGTGATTGGGAAGTTGATGTAAGGTCATGAGCTCAGAAACTAGATGACAAAATATCACATAATCTCTGGACCATGCATGTTGTTCATTTTTATTTTTTCATTATTTCATTCATTTCATTACTTCAAATTTTCATATGACATGGCCAGGATGGTTCAACAGAATACATTGACTCCCAACCCAATTGTATGGTGAAACAAAAAAAAATAATAAAATAAAATAAAAATGAATGGAAAGTGTAATCAGTCCGCATAACATTTGTTCATTTTATATTCAACGACAAATCCAAAATCAAAAAATATGTGTTTCGTATTCTATTCTCCTTTCATTCTTTTTTGGATTTGTAATTGGATATAAAATAATGATACACTGTTTCATATTTACAGATGGCTGTAATTTCAAAATGTACCATTGACTCATTTTTACATTGTCGCAAATAAGGTTATAGATGTAAATACTTTTAAGTGTGAAAAATATGCCATTGTATTTAACTAGTTATTATTGGGTTCGTAACTAGTACTCCTCCTTAGTGCACACACATGTCCAACCATGACTGCGTGGACAAGGCGACAGTTATTTGTGTTCATCAAGGAAATCGACTTGACGCTGTCAGAAGCTAAACTGAGTCATGGGTGCATGCTGCAAGTGGCACACAAACACACAAAGCCAGACAGGTAGATGGAGGAAGTGGCAAAGCAACACACACACATTCATTGCAAAACACTTTTTGTTTTGGCAGTACAGGATGCGTCTGTATGTTTGATGTGTGTGTGTGTGTGCGTGTGTGTTTGTGGTAGCATACATACTTCGCAGGTATACAGTAGGCTTGGGCAATTGGATGAATATATCAACAACTGGCAGTTGTTTTTTTGGATGATTTTTTTCACTATTTCAGTCTATTTAGTTTGCTAATTTAGTGGTCTGCCTCCTCTGGAATTCAACTCTGCAAATAATGAACCTGTATAGCACGATTTAAAGCGTGCGCAATTCAAAGCAAGGTTAGCTAATGAGTGGGACAGAACATGATAAATTTCAATGTAAGCACTGAAAACAAGTATAATATTATTATTATTATTTTAATTGTGGTGAAAAATGGGACAATTTGGTGGAACATTGGGGATTGAAGGCTATTTGATGGCGATCAGTGATAGATGAAGCAGATTGTCAGCAACCATAGGCTACTAGCTAGTGACAATAATGAAGAGCGAAAGTGTTTGGGTGTGACTGTGTGCCAAAGGAAACCACCATAACGATTGCCCACTTCTTCTCTCCATACGAAATGCACTTTCCTCATACAAAGAAAAAGAAATGGATAGACAGGTTGAAAGAGCGGACAAGAATAGAATAACTTCACCAATAGGAACAAATGGTATCCAGTTCGCACTCTTGATGCTTAGATATGTTATTTAGCAACATCACGTGTGTCACGTGTTTGCAAAGGGAGCTCACGGTTTTCACCTTAACCTTCGATTTCAGTCACAAAAATGATTGACACTGACGGACATGATTGAGTCAACGAACTGAACTCCTTTTATGCGCAGTTTGAGTCTGGCAACAGCACCGCTAGCTCATCAGCTAATTGTAGTTACACCGCTGGGGATGAGCGCACATGATCAGTGTCAGAGCATGACGTCAGGAAGGCTCTGATGGGGGTGAACACCAGGAAAGCTGCGGGCCCGAATGGCATATCTGGGTGAGTACTGAAGATCTATGCTAACCAGCCTGCCCCGGTGTACACTACAATATTCAACATCTCCCTGGCTGAATCAGTGGTCCCGTCCTGCTTCAAGAGGTCCACCGTCATTCCTGTCCCGAAGATCGCCTCTCCTGCCTGCCTGAATGACTTCTGTCTGTCCGGTGGCCCTCACCTCGGTGGTCATAAAGTGTTTCGAGAGGCTGATTAAGGTTTATATCTGCGCCTCCCTCCCCCACACCTTGGACCCATTGCAGTTTGCGTACCAGCAGAACAGATCCACGGTCTCCCAGGTACTGCACACCACGCCTAAGGTCGGAAGGGGGCCTATGTGAGATTGCTGTTCATTGATTTGATTGATTTGCTGTTCAGCTTTCAATACCATAGTCCCCACCAGACTGGCTGTCAAGCTGAAGGAGCTTGGACTGAATACTCCGCTGTGTGCCTGGATCCTGGACTTCCTCTCAGCCCGGCCCCAGGTGGTTAGGGTGGGGAAGTACATGTCAAGCTCCCTCACCCTGAATACAGGATCCCCCCAGGGCTGCGTCCTCAGCCCCCTACTGAACTCCCTGTACACACATGACTGTGTGGCCAGGTCCAGCTCCAATACCATCATCAAGTTTGCTGCCGACACTGTTGTCTTGGGCCTGATCACAGACGGCGATGAAAAGGCCTACCGCGAGGAGGTGGCTGACCTGTCATTCTGGTGCCAGGACAACAGCCTCCACCTGAACGTCAGCAAAACTAAGGAGCTGATTGTGGACTTTAGGTGAGGATTACAACCGAGGACGCACGCGACCTTGATGATTAATGGGACTTCTGTCGACAGGGTGAGCAGCTTCAAGTACCTGGGGGTCCACATCACAGAGGATTTCACATGGATTTTACAAACAGACACTCTGGTGAGAAAGGCAAGGCACCATCTTTACCACCTCAGGCAGCTGAAGAAATTTTGGGTCTCGGTGAGGATCCTCAAGTCCTTCTACTCTGGAGCAGTGGAGAGCATCCTGACAGGCAACATCACTGGCTGGTTTGGGAACTGTACTGCTCAGGACAGGCAGGCCCTGCAGAGGGTGGTGCGTTCAGCTGAACATACCAATGGAACTACACTCCCCTCCCTGCAGGACTTATACACCAGGAGGTTTAGTAGCTTAGCCCGTAGGATCATGAAGGATCCTCACCACCCCAACAATGGACTGTTCCAGCTGCTGCGGTCAGGCAAGCGCCTCCGCAGTCACACAGCGAGAACAGAGAGACTGAGATGGAGTTTTTTCCCACAAGCCATAAGAACTGTCAATGCTGACCTCACCAGGGGTCCTAACTGAGCCACACACATAGGCTCCACTACCTTACTGTACTGTATGTAGCATACTGTACCACACATTGTGTCACTTTTCAGGGTTGTTCGGTGTTACCGTTTTGCTGCGTCGTACTGTTGTATACTGTGCTGTATATCTCACAAACACTACCTCACTTTATTCACATGCCACTTTAATGCACATATCTGTATATACATAATTAGGCTATCCCATATACATAAGCCTACTCCCTTATCTATTCAATTTTATTTGATTTTTTTTTATTCTATATATTTTGATTTTACTCTACAGTATTCGACTTACTGCATTACGTTTTAGGAATCAGTTAGTTGGTCACGTAGAAATTCTTAGGTAGCCACTGTGTTCAGTCTAGGACATATTGTGTGTATATATTTTAGATATCACTAAATCTGCTACGATATAATATTGTAAATTTCAAAGTGCAGGGGCCTTTGATATATCTCACGTCACAGAAACACACCAACCTAAGTGAGGGGTGGAGTTCTGTCTAATATATGGTGAATTTCCATTTTCTAATACAGACAAAAAAGCATATCAAATTTATCAGGGTAGGGTGAAGTTACCCTTTCTGTGATGAAAAAACTCAAGAGTAAAAATGGTGATATCTAAGCTGAAATCAGTTTATGAGCAGAGTTTTGGTTTACCAAGAAAGTACCACATATTCTGAATGGATTTTATGTAGCACATTTTTGCTGGTTGAAGTTGTAGTATGAAGTATGTTCATATGTAGTAAGAAGTATGCCAAATTTGCACAGAGTGACATTCATGTTTTACATTTTTTTTTAAATTTGAAACATAGGGGCTAGTGGGCATGTTTTAGTCAGTGTGTGTTAAAAGGACAAGAGTCACTCGCACTTTGGTGTACCTTGTTTAATCTCAGACAGAAAGCCAAAGAAGTATACACGGACTAGAGTAAGTCAAATACAGAGACAGACACTAAGAACTCTTTGGTTTATCTCCTCAAACACCGTGGACCAGCTGATCTGGTGAGTCTCACACATTGGTCAAACTTTGAGTTTGAGTCTGTTCCTGTCCATTGATTTGATTTGATTCAATGAGGCTGAGGGTCAGGCT
>NC_137205.1:4740638-4758138 GCF_960531495.2 Zeus faber
AAGAGAGACAGAGAGAGAGAGAAAATTAGAGACAAACTCATCTGTACAAAGTTTGTTCCCAGACAAGAAAAAGGACGTAAATGGACAATGAAAGCACACCCCGCCCCCTTTTCCTTTGACAGAGAGAGAGAGAGAGAGAGAGAGAGAGAGAGAGAGAGACTCGCCTGGCCTGCTTTTACTCAGCCTGCCACTGAAGATGAGTAGCAAAGTGTTTCAGCTTTGGGGCTATTTGGTAAGGCAAATTTGTGTTTAGTATGTCGGAAACCAAGTACGCATCAAACAGTTTGTGAATAGCACCAAATAGTTGACATACTACATACAGTGAAATATTGTAGTATGCAAACACTGAACATTAAGCGGCATTTTGGCAACGCTCTTGGACGGTAAGATAATGACTAAAAAGACAAATAATCGCCATTGACATTTATGCAGTTGTTGTAGTTTAAGTTTCATTTGCACATTAACACTCCCCATTATGTACAATTCATCAATGCGTCCAGAGGCCACATCCCAAACTAATTTCAATGCTTTAAGGCAGGGGTGCACACACTTTTTCGGCTTGCGAGCTACTTTTAAAATGACCAGGTCAAAATGATCTACCTGCATTAAAAAATGAAATGTAAATGTATTTATTTATATATATACTGAGTATGCTACAAGAAGAAGCCGAAAGAAGAAGAAGAGGAAGAAGAAGAAGAAGATACTGAGTATACTTCATATATACAATATATGTTGGCGTACCTTGCATCACTGCATGAACCTTCGCAGCACAATACAATAAAATACATTCATCGTCACTACCTTACTGTGATGACTTGCACTGAATGGAGTCGGCCAGGGTTGCATAGTCCGGACACTAGCTGCTGGTAGCCAGCCTCAGGCAGGCTTCCAAATGATCATCCGTCATGGTGGAACGGTATTTGGACTTTATAATCTTCATGTGGGAAAATGCTGACTTGCATAAATAAATAGAGCCGAATAATGCAGTCAAGGAGGTGGCACACTTCCTCATGTTTGGGTACTTTTCCTCCATGAGTAAGTTCCAAAACTGTCCATGAGCCCTGGTTTTCAGCTCAATGTCAGCCTGTAGTGTCAACATCTCATCCTCCACTGCAGACCAGTTGGGGTGAAAGAGTGTTGCAATTTTTGATGCAAGTAAATCAACCTCAATATCTTCCCTAAATGGGTAGCACATAAATGCAGCGATTGGCTCGAGTGAAGCAAAGTCTTGAAACCATTTGTCAAAGTCTGACAGTTTTCAATCTGCTCTGTGTAGTGTGCACTGTCAAGTTGCGCACACACCTTCCCTTGGGTCTCCAGCTCTGATGCGAGGTTTTGAATGTTCCGCAAATCATGGCGCTGCAGCTTTGAGTACAGAAGTTGCATTTTTCATTTGAAGGCATTAACTGAACTGATAATGTTGACCACGGTTTTGTCTTTTCCTTGCAGCTGTAAATCAAGCTCATTCAACATGTTGGTCAGATCAGTTAAAAATGGCAAGTCTCGCAGCCACTGATCGTCATTAAGTTGCTTGTATTCTGCATTTTTACTGACAAGGAGAAACACCTTTATCTCCGGACAGAGCTCTCGAAATCTGCAGGAATTACCCAACTAAGCCATCTCACGTCAGTGTGTAGCAAGAGGTCAAGAGTAGTTGCAGTCAGTCTCCTCCAGATGTGCACGGAACAGCCGTCTTTGAAGAGATCTCGCTCGATTAGAACACACGATTTTCGTTGCCACATCCATTATTTCTTTCATGTTTAGCATTTTTGCACATAACGCTTGTTGGTGTATCATGCAGTGGTAGTGAAGGAAGTCAGGGAAAGCATCGGCCTCCCTGCACTTGGTAATAAATCCATTCAAGCAGCCCACCATTACGGACACACCGTCCATGGTGATTGACATCAATTTACATACTCGGAGCTGGGATTTGTCGATAAAGTTTTTCAAAGACTGAAAAATTTCCTCTCCCCGCATGTGTTCTTTCATGGGCCGTATTGTAACAGCTCCTGTTTTGCAGTCATATCTGTAAACATCATCCGAATAAAAATGCACAATTGTGCTGTATCACTTATGTCCATAGACTCGTCTACTTGCAATAAGAAACCCTCACAGTCCCTGATGTCCTTCCAAAGCTGCTGTGTCAAATCATCACCCATTACTTCACAGCGCCATGCAACTGTACTTCTTGATAGCTGAAGAGATTTGATTGAAGATAATATTTCTGGTTTATTTTTAAAGTCCCGAAACAACGAGTCAGCTGCCTCAACGAAGGCCTCTTTTACCATCTCTCCATCTTGGAAGGACTTCTTAGGCTTAATGATGGCATGACTCACCCGGAACGATGCTTTTCGGCTGCCTTTGCTTTTGGATTCAGCTGTGTGAAAAATGATTGACCGATTAACTGTGATTTCAGTTCAGTCACCTTTCTCTTTCTCAGCTCGCTCTTCAGAGGGAAATACGTGTCGTATTTTTTATGAACAGTTCGAAAGTGCCTTTCCACATTTCCTTCTTTCCGAATAGCAACAGTAGATTGACAGATCAGAAAAACGCACTTCGAGTATGACATGGTAGAACAAAAAATCCTCCTCCATGGAAGTGGTAAGCTTTTGGTTTCTTACTTGCTCCCCCACTCATTTTTTATATCCCTTCTTTAGTAGATATCAATTGGAAAGATAACTAGTCACTTAGCTCGCTAAAGTTTTGCAGTAGCTCACGCGTTTTCTAGGTGGTGACTCTTGTGTTAGAAGAGATCAGATCTAAGTAGTTGTGATTGTAACCCAATGAACAGTTTTAAGCAACATTAGACTGGCCGCCCTGTAAGTCAATCAAGTGGCAAATGCCAAATGGAGGATAGATATCTGAAATCGAAAAAAATATATTTTATTGGCACGTGATCTACCCCCACTACCGATTGACCTATTGCGCACCCCTGCTTTAAGAGATGTAAATAATGTTTGAACTTGACTTGAACGTTATGTCTGCAGCGTACAGTACTTCACCAACGATAGAAAACGAATGACGTGTGCGACTGCTGGTGATACAAAGTGCTTTGATCAAAGGCCAGCGTACCCAGTGCGACTGGCTCCATGTCCAGAAGGAGGACCCGATGAGTTTGCGATCGGTTGAGCTGGGAGGAGACAAGATAACTATCTCAGCAAGATCGAGAAAAGTGTTGGGGGCGGTGTGTGACGAGTTCTCATAGATGGCCATCCCTGGATAAGGCTATCCACGGCCCATTTTAGGTCACAAAGCCGGGCAGGCTCTGCGAGTATGCCAATTTTGATCTTGCATGAAGTACACAGGAGCCTTTAGAACAAGTTGTTTCATATCATTCTAGCAAATCAGACCCCACATTGATTCAAGAAGGGGTCGAACCATTCAAGTGTTTTTTTCTAGACGAGCTCAACCCAAACATTTGCGGTTGAGCGTGGCCCTTTACTATGTGTCAACGCTCTCATGAATATCTACAAGACATCACCCCTCGGAGAATAAGTGGAGAGGTGTTTGGTGTGTGGGCGTGTGTGTGGAGGTTGTTGAAAAATTACCCTTTGTAAACAAGTATCCTTTGTTTGTTTTCTTGTTTTTTATTTTCAAACCGTGTAAAGGGATTATGTTTATTATATCATACTATGTTCTGTAAAGCCCTGAAGGCTCTGTTATTGTCCCTGCAAGCGAGCTGCGTGGCTCATGGTGCGCGCACTACCAGAGAGCACAAGCATATACAGTTGCGTGTTGTCATGTTGATGCTGTGGCGATATTCCCCTGAAAGATAGGGGATGCTGCGCACAAACCACCAGGGGAAACTGACTGTAAACATTACAAAGAAGTCCCGAGGGAAGGATCTGAATAACTAGAAAAGAGCAGTAAAATTAAAATAGAAAGTGTTAAACGTGCAGGAGGAGTGTCAGCGATTCGTGTTCGACATGCTTCGAGGACTCACACCCCCACGCCCCGCAATTTTAACTAAAATTGTCAACAGCACACATTGAGCACCCGGGGTTTTGGCGTGGCGCTGGTGGGTTGGTGTGCGGGTGTGGTTGGCAGGGGGTGACTGGGTGGGCCCCCTGCCGGCTGGGTTCAAATCCTGGTGGCTTGTGTCTGGTGGTTTCTGGCATGCTGCAACCTGGCGGGGCTGTGGTGAGGGCCGCCGGGTGCCTTCCGGGGCCCCTTGGAGGCTACTGGCTGTCGTGGGTGTGGGTTCAGGTGCGGGGGTTGGCTGATGGACTTTGCTCCCGCTGGGAGGCTTTGTGGTGGGCTCTGCGGGGAGTGCCTCCCCGCGCCCATGTGGAGGGCCCACATATCTGGCGGGCTCTGGGTGTCTGGGGGGGGGGGTGCTGACTTCCAGGTTTCCTGCACTGAGCACACTCGGCTACATGCTCAGAGTGCGTCTGGCCGGTTGTGGTGGGGTGGTCCTCGCCCTTATGCACAGTGTTGGTGGCCATGCAGACAGTTCGGCCAGGGTACTGCGCCTGCGGCTGCGTCTTGTACCTGCACGTGGGGGGAGCTGTATTTGTGCATCTCTGAGGGCTGGGGGGTCTTCTGTGGCTTCAGGGCAGGGTGCTCGGGGCTTTCCTGCGGTATGGGGTGTCTATACAGCTGTGGGACTCAGGGGTAGCTTCGGGGCCTTTTCCGCTGCTTGGAGGCTCTTTTATATAATACCAACCTTATACACCAGAACCAATTGGGACAAGTCCTGTACACTCACTGATGGACACATCACACACATCACATACACATGTACACACACACACACACGCACACACACGCACACACATATACTGTATACATGCAGACTATAGCCTATACAAGCCTGGTTTGAACACACCCCCAACACCCTCCTGGTTACATCCCTCTCTTTTTCTTCCTCATTTACTGCCGTAACTATGACAGGAAGAGGCCACGTGCCCAATTGTTGTTCCAGTTTTCCTGGACTAATTAACAAGTTTTGTCAATACATGTTGTCATCTGAAGTTTCTATGTTTGTTTTACCATGTTAATGTTGTTGTTTGGTCCTATGTCAATTGGTCTCACCCATGGTGATTCACCCCCTCTTGGAGAATTAATGCTGATTAACTAATCAGCATTAATTCTCCAAGAGGGGGTACCATGTTTTGGTTTAAAGACCAAAACATGGTAAGATCATTCTCCAAAGAGGGGGATTGGTGGAGATTTTGTGTAACAAAAAGCTGTGCTCTTGTGATCCCACAGGTTGTCCACAGCACAGAGTTGTTGCAGCAGTTCTTGATGATTAAAGAATGAATAAAAAGTGGTGTATGCCCAGCATGCTGACAGCACAAGTAAAAAAAAAAAAAAAAAAAAGAAAGTGTTAAATGTATGTATATTTATTGTTGTCAGTGCAGGGTTTAGTCATGAGTTTGTGCAATTGTCGATGTAAACATTACAAAGAAGTCCTGAGGTATTAAAATAGTCCAAATCTTTGGACAGAGACGTCACTTTCTCCTTCCAGAAATTCAACACTTTCTGGTTATTTTTGTGGTCGCGCATGGATGGATAATACAGATTGTACCTGTGGAACTCTTCACACAATTACCCTTCAAAACGCATCCATCTTGAATTACCTGAAGCGCAAGGTGCAGAGTTGTAAAAATTAGGAGGTGCGCGCTGTCGCGAGTGCCACAATGACATCATTTATGAGGCGCACACTAAACGACACTCTGGCTGTGGCAACTATAAACCAAGCTTTAATCCTCCCAATCCTCCCAAACACCAAAAAGGTGTCATATGCAAAGTCTAAGCTGAATCATGCGTCAGCGATGACTTGCATCTGAGAAGCAACTGACTTGAAAAGAAGCTAACCTATTGAAGTCACAAGCCAACACCCCAACCCTTCACCTTGAATCCACAGTAAATAGCAGAAGTTTGTCCCAATTCAATTCAAGGTGATTTACACAGAAGAGATACTGTTCCTGTAGCATGAAAATCATTGCAGTGAAGTTATAAGTCAGAAACACTGAACATAAGGTAAAAGGTTTTGGTTCCAGGTTACCAGGCAGAGCTTCTGCTTTGGAAAACTGCTAAAATGGTGATCACTTAAAGAAGCTAAGGTAATGTACAGAAGAATATTCAGATTCTCTTCTGAAGAAGGTTGAAGGTTCAAACACCTTTTATAATGCTTCTTCAAACCTCAAACTTTGTCCAAAACCCTTCATCAGAATACTTCAAACAAAGTACTTGATGAATAATGAACCGCTTATGTGCTCAGAATACTTGTCTTTTGCTCTAAAGATTCAGTTTCACCAGGAGTATACTTGCAACTTGACTTTACAACACAGCTGAATGGAGACAATCCAAGCCAGAAATCTGAACATGACAATGGTGACTTAGGAACGGACATTGGGAAGATGTTGAGAACCTCCATTAGGGAATTTAAAATGTTATTAGAACTTCCATGTGAAGGCCAGATTTGTTTTGTTTAGCATGCTTCCGTGTTTAGATTCCGTTGCCTTGTAATTCACCAAAGTTGTAAAGCAGACCTCTAACAGGGATTACCAGGTTTCCCATGCAATAGAACCAAATAGACATTTACATTTAAGTCATTTAGCAGACGCTTTTATCCAAAGCGACTTACAATTGTTCAAACACCGACGGACGCAGCCATCAGGAGCAATTAGGGGTTAAGTGTCTTGCTCAAGGACACTACAGCATGCTAGCAGGAGGAGCCTGGGATCCAACCAGCAACCTTTAGATCGCTACACCACCAGCTCTACCGCCTGAGCTACCATCCCCGTAGACAAATTACAGAACCATAACTGCAGAACATAGACTGCAATTCACCAAGTACACTCCCATAGACAAGGAAGCGATACGTACACGGTTAACATCATGACATAATTAAAGGGGGGTTTCCACCAAATGTAGAGAACAGTGTATTGAATACAGATACAGTTCCCACGTAATAACGCAATATAGAGCATGGCTAGCCGCATCCACACTCCAGAAATGTACCACAGGGTATGTTTGATGATATATGTCCTCTGCTGCAAATAGTAGGAAGCCACGCACCAAAAAAAAGACCAAGACAGACAAACACAGAATCAGAAAGTCTTCAAAATCTTCACTCATCACACAACGTGACAATATTGCCACCATGCCAAAATTGGTGCCATCAGAAACAAGGGAACAAATTGTCTCTCCCTCACAAAGATACCAAATGTGTTAACAAACACGACTGAAGCCGTAGTTTTCTCTGCTGTGCCTCCATACCTCCTCCAATTCAAAGCAAGAAACGGTGCAAATGTGGAAGAAACTCCCCGCCTCCATCCCTCCCTCCCCGCTCTCCAAAAGTGGACTGATTCTGTCAGGCTCCATTGTTAGAGCATGGGGCACTGAGCAAGAGGGGCCCCCGCAGAGACTGAGGGGAGCCATGGGGGGTGGGAGTATAGGATTTGGGGGGAGAAGAAAAAAAATTCCTACCTTCTCTCATTCACAAAAAAGGCGCTTTTCCAGCTACTCCTCAGACAAACACCCGGCCGGCAAACTTCACAGCCACCCAGAGAGGAGGACCCCTCTCCCTCTGAGGGAGGCGGGGACGCTTGCTTTCAAAAATCCAAAACTTGCTTCAGAAATTCTTCTTCCTCGGTTTGGTGCTTGCTTTTGAATTTCCTAGAGTGGTTGGCGACAGGCAGACATCTGTTCTCTCTCTTTCTCTCTCTCGCTCTTCCTCTCTGTCCTTCCTAGGGGCGTCTGTCCTCCCTCTTCTTCTCCTCGTTCTACACTGACCACCTCTATCTATCTATCTATCTATCTATCTATCGGTCTGTCTGTCTGTCTGTCTGTCTGTCTGTCTGTCTGTCTGTCTGTCTATCTATCTATCTATCTATCTATCTACCTATCTATCTATCTATCTATCTATCTTACCCTCTCTCCCGCTTCTGTCTCTCTGTGTCCTTACCGTGAGTGTGAGACTGTGGGAGAGAGAGAGAGAGAGAGAGAGAGAGAGAGAGAGAGAGAGAGAGAGAGAGAGAAAGAGAGAGGAGTGGAGTGGAGTGGAGTGAGGTGGCTAAAAGCAGCCCCATGGGGCTATTCACATGCAAATGGCCCAAGGAGCTTTCCAGCAGTAATCTCCAAGCGGGAGAACAGACAACGCCCACCCTCCCCCTCCATGGGAGTCATTCGAGTGGACTCGATGTCAGTCAAAAGAAGGGAGGTGGTGGGAAGGAGGGAGACAGGTTCTATCAGTCAGAGAATCTATCAGTCCCCAATGATTATGTCCCCAAAAAATTCTCGCTATATCTCAATGTTATAGTAAGATTTATTAGTACAGCACCTTTCATATACAACATGCAACTCAAACTGTCTTATCAAACAACAATAATAATAATAATAATAATAATAATAATAATAATAATAATAATAAAATAATAATAAAAAACAAACAACTGAAATTAAAATAGGTAAATATTATACTCAATTTTAGTTTTGGGTCATATTCTTGGGTCAATACAGTTAATTTTTGGTCATTATTTCTCTCGATTATGGATCTTTAATTATTAGTCTTCTACGACTCCAAGCATTTCTCCAGTATTTCTCAAATAATTCTCAATATTTAAGGGCCCATATATCACAATATTTTAGGGCTTAACTGTTGTGTACATTGAGTGGAGTGCAAAATGAGGCCACCCAAATGCGAATGACAAAAAGTGCAAATCTCACACCGAAAATAAAATTAACTTCATTAGTGAGGGTTAGTGAGTAATTATATTTTGTAGAAATAGTCAAAGAAATGTATAACATTCAACTAAAAAAAAAAAATATATATTTTTTATATTATTTGAGGTTTTCCACTGCTGGGTGCAGACCATTTATATTATATTTTCACCTCTTGTGGCTTCTTCTTCCGCTTTGGATTTTAGGTGAATATTTGCAGTTTAAGCCTGCTTATGTCGTCGAAGCGAGCCGCGTGGCTCATGGTGCGCCCACTACCACAGAGCACGAGGATCATCATTGCGCGTTGCTGTGTCAATGCCGTGGTGATATTCTCCTGAAAGACAGGGAGTGCTGTGCACAAACCACCAGGGGAAACTGAAAGAACTGCTGTAAACATAACACAGAAGTCCTGAGGAAGGATCTGCATTACTAGAAATGAGCAGTAAAATTGAGATAGAAAGTGTGTGGCATACAAGGGGGACTGGTCAAGCCACGGTCTGCAGGTGACGGTGCTGGCTTCTTCCTATCCCATCAGCCTTATTAGTGCAGATTGGACGGACACGGCTGAAAGATTTATTATATGTCGTTTTATCTTGCAGTGGGGATTACGTGATGCAGAAGATGTGTCCCTGAGGACCAGATCGCGAGGCACACGAACCCAGACTCTGATTATTACAAACATTGCTTTACGTTCACGTTTTGGGCAGCAAGCCTTTTTGTTCACTAGTTTTGATAAAGACCCTGTCGTGTCATCACCTCACTGCCCGAGAGCCTCCGTCTCCCTCCCTGAACCCGTATCGGTGGGTAGAGTCTCTCACAGTATGTATATTTATTATCAGCAGGGTTGCGCAGTGTCACCCTTACAGTAAGAATATTACTTTCCCCAGTACCGATTAGTGTAACAAATTACAAATAAAATCTCAGTAATAACATTACAGTTACACCCCAAAAACAATTTTTTACAACCTTGCTTTGTTGATTAATTTTCGTAATTGTCACGTGTGCACATTTGGCACGTACTGGCGATACCAGCAACAGCTTCTCCGGCTGGTTTCATGTACCTTTTTTTGTACCTATCCCTATGCTTACATGTTCTTTCTAACACTAGCCAGTAGAGACCTTGTGTCACTACATAGAAAATACAAGAGATGAATGTTGAAACCTCTATACCAAAAGCCCCAAAGTCCCATTAATGCAAATGTCCAAATCAACTTTACTAACAGTAAATTGGATAGTCATGAGTTTGCGAGTAGTCATTCGTTTGCGAAAGTCTTTAGTTAGGTGAATAGTTTGCTGTGTTGGTCTGACTTTTTTTCTTTGTGGAAGCTCTTAAATTATGCATTATAGATGCAATATGAATTCAGATCAATATTCCATGTCAATTAATTCATTCATGTCATAAGTAGTCGTGTAATAAGCGGTATGATGCGATAATGTGCAGCCAGCGGGTCATTGTCGCAAAATAAAGACAAAAAAAAAATCGACAGGCTGCTCAGGACCCGGAGACAAAGCAGAGGGATCTTCTATCATCCTGAAGGGGGGTTATTTAAATGTTTTCCCCATTGGACCGCATTTAAACACAGTGAAAAGCTGCAGCATGGTTTCTCAATCATTAAGTATCCAACAAGGTTGTGCTACTAACAGTATTAACAGTATTATATGGGGTCTGTTTGATTGACCGATATATCAGTGCACCAGTAGAGAGAACGTACAGTCAAAGTTAGATAGCAGAGCATTGTACACTTCAAAAGTTGCTGCAATAAGGTGGTTACCGCGTCTTGTCTTTGAAACTTCTTTCAAATCCCCTTAAAAAGAAAATACACAACCTCAAAATGACACAAACAAGCTATTCCGTGCAGGCAGCGTGGTGAAATATAGGAAATGGGGGCAATTTAGTTTTTCTTTACCTGGTTTTGGAGTCAAAGGGCAGTCAACGCAGTCACAGAGACGGAACGACTCAGGATGTCAGAATGCAGTGCGTGTGTCGGTATGAAACGCTAATAAACACAGTGACGTGTCATCGAAGTGTGTGTATGTGTGTGGTGTGTCAGAGGACGATCTGTTTCCTGTTTCCTGCAGAGTTCTTCAACGGCAAATGGGACTTCCACATACAGTTGACTTGCTCACTTTCTCTTATCTAGGACTTTCTGTTTCCCTAATTCTATTTTGTTGAATCTTCTCTCTATGGCTTGCTCTTCTTGCATTTTATTTCTCCCTGCCACAACAGTTAGACAAAGGGCTCAGCGTTAATTCGACAATGCTGTTTTTGGCTGCTATGGTAAATGGACTGCATCACTTATAGCGCTTTTCCAATCTTGCGATCACTCAAAACACTTTACAATACATGCCTCACATTCACCCATTCACACACATTCATACATCGATGGGGCAGAAGCGTGCAAGGTGCACACCAGCTCAACGAGAGCAGTTAGGTCTCAGGCAGTGTCGGCGCGGAGAACCCAGGGATCGAACCACGAACGCTTTGATTACTGGATGACCCGCAAAGGTCACAATTTGAATATCTGACCATATAAGTTCTAAAATTATCCTAAGATTGAATTTGTGAGATAATCAATGTCTAATAATGATTCATTTGGCCTACAAGGTTTTCATATCGCCATATCGACGACATACTGTATGACAAAACTCGCCTGTATTTGGTTTTGAAAAACAGAATGTTTTGGAATTTGTCCTAGATACTGCCTTGAACAAAATGCAAATATTTTTGATATTAAAACATAACAATCTACATACTTGAAATGTCCAAGATTTTCATGATGTAGATCTGTCTGGACACTGACCCAAGGCAAGGCCAATGCACTCATCTCTTGTAACCCACACAAGGAATTTGGCGATTTTAAAAAACGTCGTGTAAATACTTCCCTTTGAGGCTGTTAAGTGGGGAGAGATTTTCTTGATAATTTATTAATTTGGTTCTTTCATGTACACAACGCAGCTTGTCTTCAACATTAAAATTATTATATTTTGTCGATTGTAGTAATCACCTTGACTGGATAGGTCACTTCCGGTAGCTGTCTGCTTTTAAACTTGTATAGATTTTGGCGATAATGCTACATGTCCAATGGGGGGCAGTGTCACATTTAGTAAACCACAATGTACAGAAAATTTTTTTTTTTTTTGTTTATCTTTTTCCAAACTTTATTTGAAAATGTTAGAACCCAAAAATATCGATACGCAAATAAAACTCTGCCTCTGCCTACGATTACCCATAGCTCCCTTTGCTGCACAGCTCCGCAGAGACGTTTACATGTATCTACGCACAAGTATAATTCAGTCTTAAATCAGTAGCTCCCAAACTGTGGGGCTTGCCCCCTAGATATAATTTGCAACAATTTTCATGAATTGTTGCAATATATCTTCGATCCACCATTTGCAGCAGTGAGCATCTTGTTGGGAAGCAGAGGGAACAATGCGAGCGACGAAGAAGAAGCCACCCTGCTGACACTTTGGATGTGGAATCATTTTTTCTATCGCTTATTTTTGGCATTTACACACAACTGTAATATTGCGCAATGGTAGCAGGTTATGACAAATATGTTTGAGAGTCCTTCAAGGTAGTTTGTGTTGTACAGTGTGGCGTAATTTTTTTGGGACGAAAGTCCTAATAAAAATGAGCATGGGACCATTACGGGGCTAGAGGGGTAAAGGGTATTGCAAGCGCTAGAGATTGACTGGGGGTAAATTATGTAGAGGGCAACAAAAATTGATGATTGAATATTTCTACATCCACAAATGAACCAAATTACTAACTAAACATCACACAAAAAACATGAATTAGATTTTTTTTACAAAGAGTTTGAAAGAGCCGAGTTGGTTGTATTATGTATTTTCTAATTGCTCAACAGAGCTTATTACGAAGCTGAATGAAAATATTCCTATATTCAAGTTCAAGTTCAAGTTCAAGAGATTATTTGTCACATTGTTACATTGACAAGCGGTCATACAAATATGCAGTGAAATGTGTTTGGCATCTCAATTAAACATAGAACCAAACTATATATATATATATATATATATATATAAAACCTGTCTTCAGAATAGGGGCCCAGAGCAAATACAGCTGGGTATTAAAATAGTTAGCTGTCACTGGAGCATCCAAGTGCTTCACCCCCCACACACACACACACACACACACACACACACACACACACACACACACACACACACACACACACACACACACACGTACACACACACACACACACACAAGGTACGTTTTGGGAAGACCTTTCCAAGAACAAGCACACACACCCAAATACACACACACACACACACTCACACACACACACACACACACACACGCGCACACATCCACACACGCACGCACGCACACATACATAGACACACACACACACACACACACACACACACACACACAAGGTACGTTTTGGAAAGACCTTTCCAAGAACAAACACACACACACACACACACACACAAGCACACATGCACGCACGCACGCATGCACACACACATACACACACACACACACACACACACACACGCACACACACCCACATACACACACACACACACACACACACACACGCACACACGCACGCACGCACACACACACACACACACACACACACACACACACACACACACACACACACACACACACACACACACACAAGGTACGTTTTGGAAAGACCTTTCCAAGAACAAACACACACACACACACACACACACACAAGCACACATGCACGCACGCATGCACACACACATACACACACACACACACATAAGACAGCAGAGAGGAATTTCAAACTTCTGCCTCCTAGCGAGTGTCAACATGCAAACACAGAGGAACAGGCTGCTGCAAGAGAGTATACACACACACACACACACACACACACACACACGCACGTTCCTCACACTTTCTCTCCCTTCATCCATCGAGCTCTCCGCTATTTTAAATCAAAGCATATAATAATCAAGCATTATTATTATTATTAAGTATTATATTCAATTTGAAATCAAAACTGCAAAGTCCTCTAGTCGAAACTATTTTGCTGTAGACCTCTAAAATGTGGAATGGATTTAACATCAAGAATTCCTGTTACTGTCGAATACGCTGTGGCCAGTCAACTCATATTAGTAACATTCAGGAAGAATAGGAGGTCAATATCTGTTGGAAAACTGGTGAAGTCTGAGGTGCACAGTGGACTTTTGTGAAGAGGAAATAGGTACTGAAAATCCTGACTTGAGAGCAAGATAATTTACTTAAAGAGCAACTTGCAGGTTGACATACTCTTTATTTGCTTTCCTTCGTTTCCTACTTGAACGAAATAAATACAAAATAACAAATCAGTAAATAAGCAAATAAATAAATAAATGAACAAATACATATTTTTTTTGTGTAAATACTCTCTACTTCTAAATAATAAATCCTGCACTTCTGTCACTCAGCAAAGCCATTGATACCCGCCCCTTCACTCTGCTTCTCAGGTGATTGTGTAGGCACTGCCAGCCCATGGCCTTGGCTGTGCAATTTAAAAAAAAAAAAATTTTTTATGCCGTTAAACACAGTACTTCACCATCCGAAATAGCTGTGAAACTGATTGACCTGCAGACTGACTTCCACCCTGCTACTGCACTGTGGCAGTCTGTGACACTATTATTTATCCTACGTGACCTCACCGGCCCAAATGTAAAAAAGAAATTGCCTTTCTTAACCCAAAAACTTACAACATCTTCTCCATAAGGCCAAGATTGTATATTCATTAAAACATTGTATTATGTACTTGCTATGTAGAAGTTGTGATGAAAACTAAGCAAGTTATTTATATATAGTAAGTTAGTGTAAGTAGTTTACTAAAAAAGTACACAAGCAATTACATATGGAGTTACTATTTTCACCCTGTGAATGTGGGGGAAGACAATCTTTGACTTGATATTCGCTACAACCCATTTATAGATAACAGAGACAATAAAGACACCTGTATTTTGTGCAGACAACTGTGACGATTGCACGGTTAACTGTTAAATTGAAACCAGCATATAAGCAAAATGTCCCCATGATTTACAAAGTATGTTAAAATATTTACTTTGCTCTCTTATAAGTAGTGAATTTCAGTTCTGTCTTACTACAATTACAGGTTAAAATGGACTCGAGTATTGTCAAAAGAGTAGTTGTAAAATGTTACTTTTCAACTTATTTATACACGATTATATATATGATTTGCTGCTGAATTATTTTTGGCGAATGAGGGAATAAAAAATCTGGAGTGTTTCAGTGCTACCACCAAGTGGTAAGAAGGATAACTGCAACTATGCCTAAAACTCTCTCTTTATCTCTCTCTCTCACACACACAAAGCAAATGGAATGCTGATGGATAGATACGCCTGTCTAAATAGAAGAATAAGTGGTGTGTGGCATCCCCCTATCCGTACTCCATCTGAAACTACCTCTGGGTTGGCAGAACTAAACAAACTATTCTGAGGCACGTACAAAAGCAAACCAAGTGAAAAAAAATCCTCCTTCACCAAAGGAAATCTTAGATGGCTTAGATTGGTGCCCACTGTTAACCAGAACGTGTGGCAGATACCATATCACCAGGGGCGGACTTAGTGATTTCGGGGCCTAAGGCAAACACAGGTATGGGGCCCTCAGCTATGGCTGTTTTCACTTATCTTTCACTTAATATCTTACCAAAAGGTATTGCTGCTGGTCAATGTTAATGACTTGTGGACTATTTCATAATAAGTGTATGGCAAAACCGACAATAAAGAGCTCAGTTCTGTCTTGATATTTCCAAAAATAATAATGGCAAAAGTTTGTAAATCATCTTTTTGTGTTTTTTTTATGGCTTTTATGGCTAATGTGAATTTATATATTAACTAGGGCTGTCAAATGATTCAAATAATGAATCCTGATTAATGGCATGATACTGGTTTGATTAAGTGCACTTTTTAAATTTACAAAACATTTACGCGAGATATTTTTCAAAAAAGCATTGCTTTTGAGTGATAGCTAAACTATGTTTTGATAACAGAAATACTAAATAATATTTATCAAAATATTTTAGGATGTAATGGTATCTATATAATTTGTATCTTTCTCCCTTTCCATTCGACTGAGACAATTGCTAAGACAAGAAAGACTGTTAACATTAAATGGTATATTAATACATGGAAAACAATAAAATAAAAATACATAAATGAACAAAATATATAAATAATGACAATTTTGCTGCGGACACCCTGCAATTACCAAGGGGACCTCTAGGGTACCACGGACTCCAGATTGGGAAACAAAGTTTGTGTAACATGAAGCCCTTTCATATTCAAACATTTGTTGGGATTCGATTGTTGGTTTAAAAGTATTGTTGTCAAAGAACTTTAAAAACGACACCACAGTTACAGTGTTCCAGCAGCAGCTGCTTCACTTACGCGTTAGAGACGTAAATGAGAATATCGGTTGAAGATCTTTAGGAGTCACAAGTTTTCACTCTTTTCATTTCAATCATTAAGAAACGGGAGCACAAAAACAGATGCTTTGAAAAAAAACGTGGGGTCTATAGGGAGAGTTGCATGAGGCTGCAGCCACTTTTTCCTGAAGACACTGAAAACAAAAGTAAAACTGGTGAGTTTGGGTCAAACTCTGAAAATGCGTTAACGGTCAAAAAATGAATGGTGTGCTAAGTGGCCTTTCACGGAGCCCCTAGCTGCTTGCTGTCTGCTTGCCTAATGGTAAAGTCCACCCAAGCATATCACCCAAATTCTCCAAAATGTAACAAACCACTTTCAAAGCTCTGCCTAGCCTCGTCCCAACCTACATATCTGAGCTGCTGACCCCATACTCCTCCAGTAGGTCACACGGGTCCACCAATCTAGGCCCTTTATCCGTCCCTTGCTCCAATCTTAAATGAAAAGTTGTCTGTGCTTTTAGTGTTTTAGCCCTATCACTCTGGAACAATCTCCCTCAATCCATTAGTCCAATCTGTTGATTGTCTGAAAAGCAATTTTTACAGGTTTTTACTTTTTATACATTTACTTTATTTTTGTGTTTATGCTCACTCTGGTTTGGATCCCAATTGTCTTCAATTATGCACTTGTAAAGCACTTTGTAACAGCTTGTTTTAAAAAGTGTGATTTAAAAAATGATTTACTGACTTTCTTCTACCAATTTTTCCCCAAAATTAGCATGTATACCCAGGTTTTATAAACGCAGGTAGACCCGCTAAAACTAGGCGACAAAAGCTGCTCACATTGTCAGTGAACAAGTATACCTTTCTTATGTGTGACTTTTCTGTGACATTTTAGCAAAATTTTTAAATTTTGCCCTGTTTTCACAAGTTTATCCTGAGAAACAACCGTTATAGCTGATAAATTACTGTTGTAGGCAAGCAGCTTTCAAAATATATACTTTTTTTTAATAATGCCGCAACACTGTGACTTCTACTTACTGTCGACTAACTGCCACTTGCCCATTTTGGGCTGACGAGTTAGTAAAGCGCATCTTATTAACATAGGGCTATTTATTACTTATTACTAACTTTTTAAAATTTGTATCTCTTTTTCGGCTGCACTGTTTCTCTGCTGTAAATCCCAAATTTTGCTCAAGGGATTAAAAAAAAAGTTATCTTATCTCATGTTTTCTCTACATGTTTTAAACGTTTGCCCCATTGAACTACATTCAAGCACAGTGGGATACTGCAGAGTAGCCACAAGTTTCTCAATAGCGAGTGAGGTCGTGCCATGAAGACTGATAAATGACGGGAACTAACGTTATCAATAAGGCCCGGGTTGAAAAACAAACAATAATCATTTTCAAGTTGACCCAAGTTGAATGTCAAATAGATTTTTG
>NC_137205.1:4763138-5008138 GCF_960531495.2 Zeus faber
ATGTTCCATTTTAGCCACTGTGTAAAGAAAGGGGATGTTACTGTACGTCTAGGTCCATGGTTTCAAGATGGCCTCGCTTGGGGGGTTCCTCAAACCACTCTAGGATACTCTACCGCTAGTGGGAGGGCACATACGGCACAATCTGTTCCGTTATGTCTTTTTGGTATTATGGTATCATTTAGGGAATGCCTTCTTTGACAAATAATAGATACAATTGCAACGTGATTGCCATTTGTAAAAAGGGCACTTTTGCACCCTACACAAAAAGCTGGCAGTCAAGTACAAAAGGATTGAGTGTTACTCCTGAGGTGGACATCAATGCTCGCAAGAATGCAAGAATGACCCGCCAAATGTATGTATCAGCTGCGCGTGACAAAAATCTAAATTAAATTGCGCCTTCAAGCATGACCTCCTTTTCTCCTCTATAGAATTTTCATAACTCGTATCACGCACATCCATTCCAAATGTGAGCGGATTAGACCAACCCCTCGATCTCACAGAGGCTGACCTTAAAGGTAAAGGTAAATGAGGGCATTAATGAATCGGCCATCTGAATGTATTCATTCTTGAGTCTGATTTATGAATGGCTCCACTCTTTCTTTATGCATTTTGGTTTGTCTTTCATTCCTAATGGTTAAGGGTGTACAGTTTGCCGGATAAACAGCCATTATTTTAACAAGCCAGTCGTAAAAAAACATACACACACAAATGCTTACAAATGTGCACAAGCACAGTTGAAACAGACAAGGGGTCTATTAAAGATGAGTCAGTCCCCAAAGCGTTGCTAAGGATGGTACTTGAGGCTTTACAGTTTCCTGTTGACGTTGAGTTAAATACAGTACTGAATGGCCCCCAGGGGCACCACAGCAAAAGAAAACATCCACTAAACATACGATCTAAGCAAGGTGCTGCTGCAACATTTTGGAGGTGAAGGAATATCAAAGTTTGCTGGTGCACGAAAGCAGTGATTGCTAGTAGTGATGAAAAGTTCAACTGTTTTTGAATATTCGGCTCTTTACGTGTGACTCAGTAAAAAGTCAATTTACCAACTCTTCGTTCCTTTGATTCAGTTGGTGTAACTTGCGTATGTGTTACCCGCAACTCAGATTCCGGATTGCGAATGAGAACCGAGAGCTGTGAGTTACAAGTCTTTCCTTTCCTTCCAAGATTCATCCAATCGATGTACCGTCCAGTATCACACGTGATTATGGCTGTGACAATTCAGCTGTCCAATGTGAATATTCGACTATGCATGGAGGCTCGTGCCCCATTCCTGCAAATAAAACAGCTAAAAACACATTGTTTTTAGTTGTTTTATTTGGAGGAACAGGGCACAGCTCTCTGCGATCAGGGTGCACGGAGAGCACCAGACGATTTACACATCTAAAAACATATTTATGATTCCCCTTATTTATAATTACTCATTTAAATGTTACCCCTTTGCATTTTTAAGCTTCTATCTCTTTTATCCTGTTATTGTAAGGCACACTGACTGACAAAAAAAAAGGAAAAAAAGATAAAAGGACCGCCGCGCTTTTCACCGCGGTAAGAACAAATTCATACATTAATTAATTCATTCGTTCATTCATACATTCAGCCCTACACATGACGCTTTTCTAAAGTGGCCTTCCTCATTCGCTGAAATAACTGAACTCAGTGACCTTAAACATGAAAAATCTAGAAAGTTGAAATGTCTGAGACAAATTAATGTTGTCTCTAGGAGCAGGTTTGTTTGCCATTCAACAGCAAATGTGCTTCTTCCCATCGACACAGTGTTACAATTAACATGGCACTGTCATGAGGATAAACACACTCTCATGACATCTTAAGACTTTTTAAATACCAGAACAGGAACAGTTCATTCCTCTACAGAGAAAAATCATTCAAACTGAATTGATCTAAATACCACTGGGTATTCAGACGGGATTAAGTGAAACATAGTGTTAATTCATTTAGTTGAATTTCAGAACCTAACTAAAATTTGCAGTGAGGTAAGGACCAAATTCGGGGCCCATCCAGGAACAACTCCGGGCTAACGTGGCCTCGCTAAAGAACCGATAGATATTTTGTAAAATACTAAACCAAACATTGCCACGAAGACATACAAAGAGACCCATCCATCCATCATATGGAAAAAGACAGCATTGAGTTCAGTATGTATGACAAGCGCCATTCCTTCTACATTCTTTACAGAAAAGTCTTAAGTCTTATAGCTCTTATTTCCCCTTGGTGGTTAGACATGTAAAGTTCAACCAATTGAAAAGTCACCTAAAGACCTAAAGACCCACCATAAAGACCTTTGAAATCTCAAGAAATGACTTTACAGAATAATGTAAACAACTTTATTCTCTTGCTCTACTACTTATCTACTATTACTACTACTCTTTTGCTCTACTTTCAACCACACTTCCA
Organism: Zeus faber; assembly: GCF_960531495.2. Taxonomy (NCBI): domain Eukaryota; kingdom Metazoa; phylum Chordata; class Actinopteri; order Zeiformes; family Zeidae; genus Zeus; species Zeus faber. Next base: position 4,765,551 of record NC_137205.1, read on the forward strand.
TCACCACGTATCTACTAGACTGCTTATCATGTGTGGGCAACTTAAAATAAACCGCAAAAGAAATTGACAATTGGAGGAAAAATGCTTAATTACACCATTATTTATGATGTTCTAAAAGCAATTAGTCGAGGTTTGAAAAGGCAAGTTGATATCCCATGCAGCCCACAAGGGACATATCATTGATGGAAGCATATAGGAAGAGATCGTAAATCAAGAGGTTTTTCCAGAAATGTTCATCGTGCATGCACAAACTTTGGACTGATCAATGCCACCTCTTCCCCCAGGTGAACGGGCTCTGCTTAAGGAAGAATTCAGTGAATCCCTTGCTCTTGCCCTATCTCGGTCAACCATTTTTCTATGTTCTGATCTTCTTGCATTCCCTTCTTACCTTTCTCTCTCTCAATTTCACTATACTATATTCTCTTTCCTAGCATTTCTACCCCCCAAACCACCCCAGGTTCCCAAAGACCATGGACCATGTTTCAAGGCCTTTACCAAAGCACATCAAGTAAATATGCTTGTGTGTGACTGTGTGTGTGTGCAACTCACATGAGCACAGAAAATGGGAAGGGATGAATGGCAGCCATGTAGACTAGGGTGGGGCCCTGCGCAATCAGGTATTAGGGTTCTACATGAATGAACTGTGGAAAAGACTGCCCAAAGGTTGCACCTATAAGGAATTTACTCAAGCAGCTAATTTGACGTATCAAGAGCAAACACACGCATATTGTACATACAGTATACTTCCACACATACCTGCATACATTTGAAGTTACCTTACATACGTAGGTAGGTGACTCAGTAGTTATAAAAGGAGTTCCTAAAATAAAGAATATTAAACACTGAATTGCAAACTTGCAAGAGAAACCTTTATGTGGGGCACAAAACATGGCATCTTTATATAAGGAAATGTAACCCACTCCAAGTGTAAAAATGTGAGATTCTTTGACAATTAGAGCGTACCAGGAACTCCCAAGACTTTGTAAAGCCCCCTGTGTAAAGAAGACAAGCTCTTAAAAGAGAACTGTAAGTATCAGCGGGTGGGGAGGAAATCTGGATTCAGAGAGATGAACAGCCCTCTGCAATCATCTCTTTTAAAATCATCAATTAGAACGCCCTGAACACACACTCTAATCACGCTAATTGTCATTTTTAGAATGAATTTTTCAAAGGGGGTCCTTTGCTGTGATTGGACAATCCAAAGGGCAACATCAGTGTCAAGATTCCTCGATTGGAGGACAGATGCAAGACAATCCCTGCTGCAGGCATCTGCTGCTTCTTTACCGAACACACCCATGCATATACCGTAAACACATGCAGGCACAAACATATGCAGGTACATGAGCACACACACACTTCCACACATGGACACACACACGTACAATTGCATGCATGCGATAATGTGCATCACACATCCACACCCTCAGAAACACAGACACACACACACACTCACACACCAATGCTGTAAGTGAGTGAATGAGACAGTTTGGGGTGGGGTGGGGGTGGGGTTCTCTGTCTTTAACATTCCCTGTGAGGTGTCGGAGTTACTGCTGTAACATGTGCAAACTAGTCCCTTCATCGCTGTTTGGCAAGCAAAGGGGGCCACACAGTAAAGAAAAGGGAGAACCTTTAATAGTTTTTCTTAGTTCCCTCAACACTGCTGGTTAAAACAGTGACGCTCAACCTTTTCCATATAAAGGATCCTCAATTTGATACCTATTAAGCCACAGACCCTTATTTGAAAACATTTAGTCTCTGGGACCCCAATCTGAGAATATTTTTTATTGTTCCGTATGATTTAGCCCCAACTTTCCATACCTGTCTATTCTATAGTTCGGGAGATACCAGTGAAACTAGGATCAAAAGTATTACCTCTATATTTATTACTACTATTATTGTATATCCTCTAATGGTGAATTATAACTATTACCATTTTGTTGGGGATCTCCTGGAACCTCTGGACCCCTGGGAGTAATCAGACCCCAAATTTAGGAACTACCAAGTTAAAGGACCATGAATTGAGGTTTATGCCATTTTGCTTGTGGGCACATACATTTTACATTACATCTGACCATTTTCCTGACGATAGCTCACATTTTTTTATTAATATTGACTATTAATATTGGATTTGAAAATTGGAGAGAAATTCTCTCCTGCTCCCGCTACAGAAACATGTATTTTTTTCACAGTTACTTTCTTTTGCGTTTGTACTTGTTAATTCCACTTCCGCCTTTTTAAATAGTATTAACAAATATGAAATACAGAAAAATTGTAGTTGTCAGAGAGACTAGGACATGAATTTACGGTAGGTTTCATAGCGTATCTTTCAAATTTTGCAAAGCCTGAAAATAGAGACAATATTAATGTATTAAAATATTACAATATTAGGTGGCCGGAGCTACAGGTGCAATGGTCGGACTCTGACTCTGAAGCTCTCATCAACTATCATCCATTTTCCCAAATTAATCAGGTTATCTACTGAGCATTTTTCTTTTATAAGTCAGAAACGTTAGCAGAAATGTCAGGAAACAAGAAACAAGGTGGCTCGCCGATGAAATATCCAACGGAAACAGTCGAAGAATGGCGCCTCAGAGGCTAGCAACCTTAGTGAAGCTATCGAGCTAGCATTAGCTAAGCAACAGGCTGGCCTAGAGGCAGTGGTCACACGGGCCGTCCAAGACGCTATCGATGGGGTGAGAATCTCTGTCGACATGGAAAAAGTCAAGGGAAAAAGCACGTGAGGCTGATACAAGAACCCTGAACCATAAAGACACCAACAACACCTCTGAACTGGATAAGATGCCATTAAAATTGGCCTCACTGGAGGATCAGGACCAGAGGAACAGAATTACAGAGATTGCCGTTAACAGAGAAGGGGGCGATGCAATATCCAAGTGGATCTCATCACATGGCACAGATGGAACATGCTCACAGGATTTACAGCCCTAAGAACGATGGCCAGACCACCATGATCTTCAAGGTGCTCAGGTACTGGGACCACAACGCCATCCTGCAAAGGCTTGTGAGGTTAGGAAGAAGGCGGCCATACAGGACGCAGGGAGGACCATTTAGTTCTACACTGACTACAAAGCATTCACGAGTGAGAAGAAAAGAAAAGCTTATGCAGAAGTGATAAAGGAGCTGTATTAGAGAGGCATCCCTGCTTTCTTGATTTAGCACTTTGAAGCTGACGTTTAACGGCGAGCAACGCACATTCACTTCAGCACGAGAAGTAGCAGCAGCAGTTCTTGAGGAGAGAGATGGAGATGGAGATGGAGAGAGAAAGGAGGACTTACATGATAGTTTACAGACTGGATGGAACAGCACTGAGGTAATGTTATGATGGCCTCCCTCTGTACGCCAAACGCCTTATCTTACAACAGTGGAAGTTGGAGACTAGCCCACTATTCCAGCAGTGGCTTAGAGATCTGGGGAATGCGCTCTACTTGGAGAGACTTCACTATAAGTCTACCAACAGAGATAACATCTTCCTGGAAACATGGCAACCCCTATTTGACAAATGGGCAGCTGCCTCTTATAAAGCTTGCGCTTATCTTGATACCCCAAGCACTTGAACACATTATGTACAAGATTCAATTTTATTTCACCCCAATGTATACTGAAACACTTTGTTCTTTATGAAGGCAGTCAATCTTTTTATGTTGTGCTGGCGCTGGTATTATTAATATTACTTTTATTGTTACTGTTGTTTTTGTTTGTTTGTGGGTTTTTGGTTTTGTTTGTTTTCATCTTTTCCGGGGTGGGGGCTGAGGGGATTGGACTGGAGTTGGTGGGTTGCTTGCTAAAGAAAATAAAAAATGGAATGTAAGATACTGCATCACTTGTATACTGTCTGTCTTGCATTGTTCTTCCAATAAAATAAATATAATTAGTTAATTGGGACATGATCTCGGTTTTGTTTCTCATGTCATGGATAGATCTTTTGCATTTACACGTTTACACTACGAGTGACCAGGACCGTTATTGATAATGGTTAAGCTTTCCATTTTGAGCTACAATGTCCATTTTAAATGCCAAAGTCAAAAGAGTGAATGCTTGGACTTATTATATTGTAAAAAAATGGATTACGCATTCATCCAAGAAACTCACTTACGAGTAGAGGATGTTCCCCGCTTCCAGGATAGGCTGTACAAAGCAGCTGCTTCAACTAGTGGTAGCTCTAACTCCAGGGGTACTGTTATATTGATCAGATTGAACCTAGAACAATATTTGGTAAGAAAGTTGCTTTTGTGTCAATATATTCAATGGCAGTCTTTGATTCCAACTATTTACCTGAGCTCACCAAGGAATTGCAAATCAAAAATGTCGCTGCGCGAGGGGCAGCCTGTTACAGCAGCACCTGCTCACTCATAAGCTTCTTTTAACTTCTTTGTAAATTTCCCCGGTGTGTGACTAATAAAGGTTTATCTTATCTTATCTTATCTATCCCTGTCAGAATATGAGTTGATTATAGGAGGGGATATGAATGCAGTTTGTGACCTCAATCTGACCCACCCTATGAGTCTGTTATGCTCAAAAATCAGCATCAGTTGCTTTGAACACCATGGAAGAAAACCTGAACCTACTTGATATGTGGCACATTCAGAACCAGGGCATTAAGGACTATACATGTTTTTCTGCTAATCATGAATCCCATTATAGAATCTAATACTTGTTCTCTTTTAATATGAAAGACGCAGACCCCATTCAGACACTACCAGCAACGCTATCCCATCATAACCCAGTGATAATGAAAATATATTTAGAGAAAAGGCTATTGAATTCATAGATAACAATAATGATTAAGTGGAGGATGCCATGTTTACACGGATGGCCACCAAAGGGTTTATTCGAGATTTTACTTCCTCCAACACGTCACCTTAAGAAGGCGAGGAATCAAAGGATCTGTGCGTTGGAGGGAAAATGTCAATCTCTGAGGAGAGGAGCGGGTTCATCATGCAAAGAGTCAGGCAGAATTACTACTTTAATGGTAGCAAAACAAGCAGGTTACTAGCTTTGAAACTAAAACAGCGAATCTCGAGTGTCGATAGACACGATCCGATCGGCCATTAAAAGACTTGTATCTTATCCAAAGGAGATTAATGCCACATTTCACTCTTTTTTACCAGGATTTATATAAGTCAAATCTTCATTTTGAACGAGAGAAATGTAACTATTGTTGAAAATCTGGATTTGCCCACTCTAGATGAACAGGAAGCAACCGACTTGGGTCATGCCATATCCTTTATGGAACTGGAAGCTGCATTGAAACAAACTCAAAAAGGTAAATCGCCAGGCACAGACGGCATTCCACCATAATTCTTGTTAAATTTCTGGGATTTCTTGGGACCAGTTAAACTTGACTCAATTCTATCTGTTGTTAAAATGGGCTTTTTCCAGGAACACACCAACAATGCCCTAATCTCTCTGATCCCCAAAAAAGAGAAAGCCTGCACTGATTGTGCCAATTACAATCCTGTCCTCAATTGATTCTGACAAAAAGCTGTACTCTAAATGCTGGCATTACGCCTAGATAGATACATGGACAAATTAATACATAAGGATCAGACTGGCAGACAACATCTGGTGACTAGGCCTGCATTATAGTCGTTTTCCCATTTTCTGTGGGTCTTGACAGGGGAGTAGCCTCTCGCCAAACCTCTTCACTCTCTTGCTAGAACCGCTAGCTCAACATCTGAGGAAGAACCAAATTGCTGCTCCTATTCAGATTAAATCCTCCTCACATACTATATCTGCCTTTGCTGATGATGTACTTATCTACTTAATGGATATCAATAACTCAATAGAATCCCTAATGTCTACTTTCGAGGAGTTTAAGATATTGTCTGGCTATGAGATCAACTGAACAAAGTCATCACCGATGCTATTGAAAGCTGTGAAAAAGGTGTCATTGCCTTACGATATTCAGATTAAAACCGAGAACGCATGTCTGTGTATTCTGATTCAAACTTCACCACACAATACTGTAAAGTCTTACTATGAAAACTTTTGCAAAGAGGATGAATATGACATAGCCATATATACAAAATTACCTGCTTCTTTGCAAACAAGTGTCGCTTTAATTAAAATTAATGTGCTGCCGCGCATCAATTTTATGAGCATGATCATTCCGCTGGAATGATGGGATATTGGAAAAGGGTTGACACATTACTACGTAAACATATTTGGAATGGCAAGCATCCATAAATCAGGCTTTCTACTCTACAGTGACCAAAATGTGCGCAAGGGCTTGCCTTTCCAAAACGCCCGCTCAGGACATTGGTTTGACCACTCTCCAACTGTTGCTTGGAAAGCCATTGGGGATACATTGGTATCTCCGTTTTAACTTGAAGATGTTTTATTTTCTGGTATAACCACTAATCAGTATGTGTTACGGTTAATACCTATTATTTCAAACACAATCCGAAACTTTATGATGGTCGAAAAATGTCTGGGTGGTAACTGGAAATTGCATCTGAACACCCTGTAACAGAAAGAAATATTATGTCAGGGAATAAGCCATTTGAATCAGGAGCATGGTCCTCCAAAGTCATGAACAATTTTGGGGATATATTCAACCCAGGGTTCTTACCAGTTTTCAAAAACTGTGTTCCTGTTTTGACCTACTAAGGAAATCTGTCTTTTTGTACCTTCAATTAAGGACACCACTTTGTACTTATGGAGTTCCATGTGGTGCAGAATTGCAAATGCATCCAACTGTGAGTTTGGTAGTCACACCAGCTACCAGAGAACTTGTGTCAGCTATATACCCACAGCTTCAATACCGAACACTGAGGTGTGGTAGCCTAACCTAACATCCAGGTGCCCCGCGCTGAGCACACATTGCTGAGTGGATGGGCACTTGGCGCTCGCGGCCAGGTGGGGCATCTGGTCGGCTCGCCCCGGGGCGGAAGGTTTGGGCGGAGTGTCGGTCTGTTGGTCTGTTGGTGCGGGGCCTAGATCCAGGCCTGTGGTCTGTGCCTGGCACCTGTGGCCCGGGTTCTGTGCCAGCGGCTGCATCTTGTGCCTGCACTTGGGGGTGGGTTGAATGTGTGTGCCCCTGGTGTGGGGGTTGCTCTGCGGCCCTCCCGCTTTTCTGGGGGCCAGGGGATCTTCTGTGGCCACAGGGCAGGGTGCTCGGGGCTTTCCTGCATCTGTAGGGTGTCTGCTCGGGGGGCTCCGGTGCCCTTTCTGCTGCTTGGAGGCGCCACGACATAATACCAAGAACCAATTGGGATAAATCATGCATCGGTGGACACTTTACACACACATACAGGGGGTCCCATCACACACAGACACGCACACACCACCACACCTGCTTCAAATGCACCCCAGCACCCTCTTGGTTGTATTCCTCTCCTTTCCTCCCTCATAACTTTGACAGTAAGAGGCCACGTGCCCAATTAGTTATAGTTTTCCTGGACCTAATTAAATGTTTTTCAATACATGTTGTCGTCCAATGTTTATGTTTTTGTGTAAATTATTGTTTGGTTCTATGTTTAATTGTGAATCTCCCTCTCTTAGAGAAGTGATCAGTTGTTTATAGGCCCAAACATGATAAATAGTTCTCCAAAGAGGGGGGTTGGTGGTGGTTCTGTATAACCAAAAACTGTGCTCTTGTAATCTTATATCATCCACAGGACAGAGTTATTGCAGCAGTTCTTGATGATTGAAGAATTAATAAAGAGTTGCATTGCAGGTTGGAAACTCCACTTGCAGACTCACTCTGTCCAAGATGCAATGGCATAGAAATACTCAGTGTTGTATGCCCGGCATGCTGACAACACAGGTTAAAAAAAATACTAATAATAAAAAAATTAAAAAACTGAACACAGAGGGACTTACTGGCTGTTGAGGATGAGGGCATATACTGGGAAAATGTTTGGGAGAACATATTCCACTCGTCAAAGAACCCTCATCATCCGTTGATTCATTTTAAGCTGTGTCAGAGGGCATACCATAAATCACTCGTTAGATTCCATATGAAACATGCAGCTAACCCTAACTGTGACTTGTGCTCCCTTAATATATCTGGAACATTTAAACACATGATATGGGACTGCCCAGAGGTCTATGACTTTTGGAGAAAGTGGCACTAGCTCTGTCTGGTGTGACTGGCAAACCTGTACCCCTAGAACCAATTCCTCTTTTACTCAATGAGGATTCCCCTATGGAATTGAGTGAAAAACCATGCAAGCAATGGCTTGCTGGCCTAACCTCAGCCAAAAAACTTTTCAGCTCTTCACAGGGCCCTTTTTAGGTATCCCTTTGGATTTTCCCTCAAGTAATAAACTGAGTTGACTAATTTGCCTTCGCAATTTTTTTTTTTTTATCAAATTGTTATACTTGCAGCATCAGTATTCAACACCATTTATTTTTTTCTCAAGATCATCTAGCACACAATGATTCCCCAAACATTTACAGAGAAGTGTATCAACCCAATCAAGACAACCGATTGTAGATTTCCCAGTTTTTTTTCATACGGGCATGGAAGTGTGTGGCGCCACAGAACTAGCTCCACAAGCTATGCTTCATTTATGGATTGGTTTGGAGTGGAATGTTTGCCTTGGATGCCAGTTCACGGAAATCAAAAGCTTTTATGAGAATATGCATATTGCATATTTCTTCCACATCGTGCCTCCCCCTAATGGAAATAATACTTATTTAACAAAATGATACAATCTACAGTTATATATCAAAAGACAGAAAACAAGTGTGGCACGATGTCTTACAAAACAAGGGGTGTGGCAATTATTGTACTCGGTGTAAACCCTAATTGCAGAGTTAAACTTAAATTTAAATTGGACTGAGCCAAGAAGAGCATACTAAAGACACATCAACACCTTACCTCAGCAACACACCGCGTTGAAAACGGATAGATTTGTGGAATTTTACGAAGAAACTGACCCTTGAATCTGCGAAAGGACATGATCTGTCAAAAAGCTTTTTCAATAAAATGTTCTTTCTATGTCCTATTAAGTAAGAGGGGATGGGGATGGTAGCTCAGGCGGTAGCGCTGGTGGTCTAGTGATCTAAAGGTTGCTGGTTTGATCCCAGGCCCCTCCTGCTAGTATGCTGTAGTGTCCTTGAGCAAGACACTTAACCCCTAATTGCTCCTGATGGCTGCGTCTGTCAGTGATTGAACAATTGTAAGTCACTTTGGATAAAAGCATCTGCTTAATGTAAAAAAAAAAATCACTGCCCTCAAGACACACACACACACACACACACACTTACACTTTTTTAAGTTCTTCCTTCTAATCCAGTGTGTGATTTACGATTCCCCCGGTCTGACGTGCACTTCTTCCCTCTAAACCCCTCTCACCTTATCCTCCTGAACACTATCTTACACATTTATGAAAGTAAAGAAAATGTTCTCAGTTCGGCCATGTAGTGCTTTTTGTCTCCTTTGAGGTACAACTGAACAACCCTCTTAAAAGGTCACATATTTTACTCTTTGTTGGCAATAATAAAAATCCTGTGTATTTAAAACAAACATTAGTGGAGTGTATGGAAAAACTTTTTAATCTAATATTTGTAGTGTGTGTTCCAACCCCTCAGTGTTATTTCCACTGTAAGAACAGGCTGTTTCTGTGGGCATTAACAACGAGAATTAACCCCTCATCTGATTGGCTGTTGCATTGGAGGGTTGGGCTTGGGCAGGAGAACAGAGAAAGTTCCCCCTCCTACCAAGGGAAGGATTGAGGCCCCTCCTTGGGCCCCTAGGTCATTAAGCTCAATGGGCCCCCTTGGAATTGGTACTGTAGTTGTTAGTCTTGCTGCTGCCTTCGCAGTATTTTTGGCCCTTGGTCCTTGTCATGTAACATCATATCGTCATTAATGTTAGTATTGTTTCTATTTCTACTCGAGATGCCTTCCTTCCTGCAACTACTAGCTCCATCGTAGCTACTGCTGGCAGCCAGGTCACTTCTTGGCTCGATTTATCCCTTTCTCCTTGACAACATCACTCCATACAGTGACCTCTGTGTAAAGTAGGACAATTAGACCAGTGACCCAACTTTAACTTTATACTGTGAATCTAATGAATCATTTGGTTATAATCCATACCGTACTGTGAGCCAGGCATGGAACGATATGGTATGGAAATCATTGCATATCATTACCCCTTTTTGAAATGATTCATTTCACACCGCTATGATTTCGGGAATATCAGGATTTAAATGCCATCTGCCTTTGAGGTATCACAAAGGCAACCGGAATACAACTTGAAAGGTCTGATCTTGGTGGAACCAAAAATGCTTCTTCTATGGGCATTATTCCAAAGTAACCATTTTCATTTTCCAGCTGGCACATTATTTTTTGTCCATGTCGTTAATGGTCCACTGTGATAAGACGGCCATAACACAAGCGCTAATCTTATCCAGGACAGGAAACACATTTTGGGGCTGCGGTGCAAACAATTGCAAGAGGAAACAGGGATCCTAATGTCGGGCCCGATTTGATACGGGGCTTTTACCGAAGGTAAAAAAAAAAGAAAGAAAGAAACATACATCACCAGAGCAACAAAAACTGGCTTTCAGAGGGAGTGTTTTCTAAGAAACCACTGTCTGTCCACTGTCTCTTTTCCTTGATTCTGTCACAGCACCGCTAAATCAACCCCCATGGTTAATTAAAAAAAATTGCCAACCGTAGCTCTGTCCCCGCCTTACACTTTCACTCACTCAGAGACAATCAGTAAACAGTTTTTTGGTTTTTGGCTGAACTAAAGATTATGAATTTTGAAATATATGAATATTGTCAACATATACAAAAGTCCACTGCTGGGAAAACCACTCAACTGGTCAGAACCTGTCCACAGATCAGTTAGTTAATAAGTAGTAGTAGCCCCCCATGTTTTCCTGTCTTTCTGTTTCTTTCTGCTTCAATCTACTTATCTACATTTATTTGTAGGCAACTTTGCACTTCTTGTGTGAAAACTCGCAAGTTCACTTGAACTGTGTTTAAGCGTAGTGAACATCTGCAGCAGAGTGGTAAGTTTCTTCATAGTAAAGCGTTCAGCGAGGTTGTGCTATGAACAGTGGTGTAAAGTAACAAAGTAAAAATACCTAATTACCGTACATAACTATTTTTGGTTAGTATCTGTACTTTACTTGAGTTATTAGATTTTTGTCTTCTTGAACTTCTACATTTAGCCCCAAAAGAGTATGACCTTTGTTACTAGTCACAAAATGAAATTGGAGGAATATTGTTCAGCAATGATGTTAGTGTGAAAGCAAGTTATCAAGAGATCTACTTTTTAAGTTTTGAAGCGGGTTGGGTTTTTTTTGTCTACGAGTCGGGGGAGGGCTGGGTTTGTCATGGAGACCTTGCAATCCTGCCTGTGTTCAGTTTCGTTTTGGCTGTATTGCTACTGAACAAGCACAGGCATGTCCCAGAGAGCCACAGCTAGAGCAGCATGTTGGAGAGCAACAACCGCAGCAACAGCCTCCTCCGACTGTGATGCTGCTCCACCTGCAGCTGTACCTGCTATGGCTGATGGAGACCAACACCCACAGCCATATTTAAAACAAATGCTTTTTTATGACAGAGTGAAAAATGCATCTTACTGAATAAAGTGCCTCTTATCCTTACCGAAAAATATGGAAATATTGGCAACCAGAATCAAATCAGAGCAAAATAAAACCTCATAACAAAAAAAGTTTGGCTTTTTTTCTCTCCACAGCATTTACTTAACTTTTGATACTTAATACTTAAGTATCCATACTTTAATAGCATATACTTATTTTTGTAAGTCTTAAGTACCTTAATATCAGCTACTTTAAGACTTTTAGTCATTTAATATTCGAATGAGTCACTTTTACTATAGTCGTTTTTTAGTAAGATATCTTTACGTTTCCTCAAGTTTGGCTTTTAGACTACTTTTTCCACCACTAGCTATGAACAGTTAAAAAGGATGGGAATGAACCTGTCCTATATATTTCATGCTGAGATATTTATGGGCTGCATGCTAAATGTGTTAGCTCAATTCAAGACTGCAGAGGGAATCGACTAGCCTAGCTCCTTTGAAATTAAGGAAATACACCTTCCAGCATCTCAATAGGAGCTGTTGGAGTTATTTGAGCAATACATCACATATGGTGTTCTACGTAAAGAGTCCACAGACTTTGGAACGGTTTCTAAACGGATGTAGGGGTAGATAAATCCGCTTGAAGCTTTCAAAAGCTAGCTTGAAAACCACCTTCCTAATCTTTACTTGACTTAAGGTCAATTTTAACGCCTTTGCATATTGAATGGGAACTTTCCTTTTTTGCATCTGATCAACTTCTAGTGTAATAGAAATCAATTTGATTGATCGTAAAAGAACAAGCTGTACATTTCTAGTTAATCACTTTGCAATCAACTTTACCAGACTCCTTTTGACCCACTCCCGACCCTCCCCTCCCCGACCCCCCTGGCTCTCCAGCCCCCTATCTCTTACCCAGCCAGAGGGGTTATATCGGGGTGGTGGCCCAGACATCTGCCAGGTAAGGAATTTATTCCCCAAACCACTGTCATTAAGGCTACAATGAGAAAAGAATGACTGTCTATGATGGTTAGAGGGGGATGGATGGGGGAGAGGCTCCACGTTCTGGACTAGTCATGGCATGCTAGCCAGAGAGACAATTGCTTCATGCTTATGTAGCCCCGTATCAAAGCCCTACAAGTCTGATTTTCCTCGGCTACATTTTTCACGACTTCCAAAGAGCTTTGATCTGGATTTGGAAGCTTTGGAATATAGATTTGAAGCTGTATGGTTAGTAGGGTTTGTGATTTGTGTTGCATAGCATCGAAGCCCAGTGTGCTATACAAAGGAGCTACTGTGTAAATGGTTTATCCCCAATGAGCATCAGCCCCATTCCGTTGCTCTCTGGTCTCTCTGTTTCTAATCCTCCCAAAAAAAACAAACGGGAAGAGACCCTCTTCCTGATTGGTCCTTGACTTTTCATTTTCAGGGGTTGGCTCCTCTTCCACCCATTCTGTACTCAAACTGATCTGGCAGTAGGGTGGGAAAACAATGGGAGGTTTAACTATACATATCACTCCGTTATAAATTGAACTAATCGTACATACTCGGTCATTAATCTTGCTCTACATTTCTGAAGACGTTGTGACGTCGGAGAGCCAGCGCATTCTTTTATTAGCATGTTATTCGGTCTTTCTCACCTTTGCGTGTGTCTCTGTTGCTGTCTTTTACCCTCCACGTTCATTTCCCCACCCCAGTCTTTAAAGGTTTCTGCCTTTCGTCGGAGAGGAAGGGATGAGAGGAGCCAGGGGCCCCCATTGGGAGGCCACTCTTTGTTTTTGTTTTTGTTAGATATTTTTGTGGAAAGCTTTGAAGTCAAAGGAAAAACAACAATTTTGCCAATTACCACGCACTTGCCTCCTATGCCTTGCTATTTGACAATGGGATTACGTTGTCAGTGTGTAGTTTCATAGTGCAAGTAGAAATGGCAAAAGAAGAAATGAGGCAGAGACTATAGCACATTTAATTTGAACTGGGACACTTTTTGAAAAATAAATTGCCCAATTTGACCTAGAAGGAGAGTGGAGTGCTGTATCAGATGACCAAGTGACCCGACCTTAAGCCAAATTGAGATGGTTTGGGGTGAGTTGGACTGCAGCGTGAAGGAAAAGCTGCCAACAAGTGCTCAGCATATGTGGGAACTCCTTCAAGACTGTTCTAAAAGCATTCCAGGTAACAACCTCATGAAGTTGGTTGAGAGAATACCAAGCCAAAGGGCTGGCTACTTTTAAGAATCCAAGAGCTAAAATATATTTGGATATGTTTCACATTTTAAGAATGACGTGTGTTATTTGACAGTTTTGCTGTTTTCACAATTGGTATATTGGTATGTTTATACAGTATATATGTGTGTGTCTGTGTGTGTGTGTGTGTGTGTGTGTGTGTGTCTGTGTGTGTGTGTGTGTGTGTGTGTGTGTGTGTGTGTGTGTGTGTGTGTGTGTGTGTGTGTGTGTGTTTATAGCTCTGGCACAAATCAAAAAAGAATTCCCTCAGCGATTATTCGGTTTTTTTTCTCACCGCAGGGGCCGACATGTCGGCACAGATCAAATCTTAATTGGCTTAATTGGTTTAAAATTGCCCGTGAACACAGCTCCCACAGACTGGGAGCCTCTGCAGTGTTTAGCGGTTTACAGACAGACCGAGACGTGGCTGCGGGTAAATGCCACTGAACACGGCGGGGAACGACAATGTACGCTTGGCTGTCCGACAGTTTTAATCAACTGACAGGTCAGCCTCTTTAGCTCTCTTTAGTGACAAGTTCAAAATGCGAACTACGCCGGTCGGTTACCTCACATTGTCTATGTTTAAAATCAGCGGCCCCTCCTCAAATGGTTCACTGAGGCTGAATACGTTCTTGGGAAACAATAGCCATCTAGTTCTGCTCGCTAGACCCTGACCTTTTAAGAAGGTAGGCCAATGATAACAAGCCATTAGCCATGGCTGAATCCCACTTGATGGAAAATAAAGAGTTTCTGTGCATGTGTGTACAATGCAGGAGATTATGGAGAAGGAACAAGAGAGGTTGAGAAAAGTAAAGCGGTCGTAAACAGAGAGAGATTGAAAGAGAGAGAGAGAGAGAGAGAGAGAGAGTGAACAAGAGAGCAAGAAATGTCCTCTTCCAATGCGACAGTTGACTCGTAGCATTTGTCAGTGTGTGTTTCCACATTACGTTATCTCATTGTTTTTCACAAATATAAGCTAGCCAGCTAGACGCTGTCTAGCATTTACTTGTGGTTGTAGTTGTCTTACTATCCCTACTTCTTATTTTATGTGTGTTTTTACTATACCACAATATATATAAACAATATCCTGTACTGAGGCGCAGTGCATTGCACTGCTGCCTCACAGCAAGAAGGTCCTGGGTTCGATTCCCGCCTGGGGCGCTGTTGGCACCGTGCTCCGGCGGGTTATCTCCCAAACAGGAGCCTTTCTGTGTGGAGTTTGCATGTTCTCCCCGTGCTCACATGGGGTTTCCTCCACCTCACGTCAGTAAGGACCCCCACCAAAAACATGCACCCATCATCGTCTGACCAGCGATGGACACTTATCACCTGGTCCCCGGGCGCGTCCACGTATGCTGCCCACTGCTCCTGGCTGTGCCCCCGGAGGAAGGACAAGCCAAGGCTGGGTTAAACGCAGAGGAGCCATTTCACCGGCCACCATCAAGCATGTGCATGTGTGTGTGTGTGTGTGTGCAAGCATGTGTTGTGGAGTGTCGTGTGACAATTAAAGACTGTTTCTTCTTCTTCTTCTTCTTTTCTTAAGCATGCTTTACACTGAATCTGACAAACTCCTCACTGGAAGTCTCATTCATTTCCATGGAGTGGTAGAAACTGCATGTGGTGCAAAATTTCTGCAGCAATTTAATTTTTTTTTTAACCAGCATGCTGGTTATATAAAATGCTGGTAAAACTGTCAGCATGCTGGGCATATAACACAGAGTATTTGTATGCTATTGCAACTAGAACAAAGTTAGTCTTCAAGTGGAGTTCAAGTCCTGAACCTGCAATGCAACTCTTTATTAATTCTTAAATCGTCAAGAACTGCTGCAATAACTCTGTCCTGAGGACGACCTGTAGGATGACAAGAGCACAGTTTTTTGTTGTAAAGAACCCCCACCATTCCCCCTCTTTGGTGAACTATTTTACCATGTTTGGGTCCATAAACAACTAATCACTACTCCAAGAGGAGGAGAATCACCACAGGTGAGACAAATAAAAATAGGACTAAACAACATGTACACGGAAAAACATAAACACCGAATGACAACATGTGTCGAAAAAAGAGTTAATTAGGTCCAGGAAGGTCCAGGAAAACTAGAAAAGCAATTGGGCACGCCTCTTCCTGTCATAGTTATGGCAGGAAATCAGGAAGAAAAGGATGGGGAGGTTACCAGGAGGGTGCTGCGGTGCGTTCCAAGAGCCCAACTGGTTCTGGTGTATAAGCTTGGTATTATGTTGGGGCGCCACCAAGCTACAGAAAGGGCCCCAAAGCCACCCCTGAGATGCAGGCTCAGGCTGCAGGCTGCCTGGCTGCAGGAAAGCCAAGTACCACGCCCTGAAGCCACAGAAGACCGCCAGCACCCAGAGAAGCCGGAAGCCCGTAGAGCAACCCCCACGCCTGGCCCCGAGAAGCATAACCCCGTCCAAGGGAGCACGAGGAGACCCAGCATCCCGGAGGCGAACACATACAACCCAACTCCATGTACAGGCATAAGACAGAGCCTCAGGCGCAGAACCCCGGGCTGCGGGCGCCAGTCATGGACCGCAGGCCTGGAGCCAGGTCCCATGCCAACAGAGACCGGGGGGGACCCCCATGCCCACCCGCGCAAGAGCGAGGCCCGCCCCACCGCATCCGACCAGACGCCGCACCCGGCCGCGAGCCCCATGCGCCCATCCACGTTGCCGAGTGTGCTCGGCGCAATGCACCCGGATGTTAGCAACCCCCCCCCCGACGTCAGAAGGCAGCCAGATATATGGGCCCTCCACCACCCCTGGCACCGCACCCCAAACCACACCCACAACAGCAAGTGGCCCGCCACGGGCCCCAGACGGTTCCCAGCGGCGCTCTCTGCGGCCCCACCAGGTCGCAGCACACCAGAAACCATCAGGCGCACCCGGCTGCCCCCCGGCCAACCACGCCCCCACACCAACCCACCAGTGCCCCACTACCCTGGAAAACCCCAGTGCTCAATTTGTGCTGTTGGCAATTGCAGTTAAAATTGCGGGATGTGAGGGTGCGAGTCCTCCAAGCAAGTTGAACCCTGCCCCGCAGACCCTTGTCTGGTGGAGTGTTGTTCGGAGTAGGGTTTGTGTGCAGGCTAATATGAGTAGACTCAAGTCTGAGGAAGACTCAAGTATTAATTGATGGAGTTATGTCAGTGATAAAAGTAGCCCATATTTCATGAAATGAATCAACCTTGTTTATGGATATTGCCAATAATTTTCCAGTGGAATGTATTCTATTAATAAATGTAACCATTGGATGTGGTGAGATTATCTCTCTTTTTCCAATGGATTAATATTATTTTCTTGGCAATTGTTAAGGCGATCAAAATGGGTTGGTGGTGTTTAAGTGATGGGTCAACTGAGGAGAGGTCACCGAGGAGACATAAAGACGGGGAAACTGGAATGCTATGACTCAGGATAGTTGATTTAGTTTGGGGGAGAAGACGACAGCCTTCACGAGGCCTCTCCTGTGAGTAGTGAGAAATGGTGCAAGACCAACTCACGAAACTAATGTCGCCAAAGAATCATCTAGCTGGCAGACCAGGGTACAAGCCAAGGCCAAAACCAAGGCAGAGAACATCCTCTTTAGGACGGGCGGACACCCCCACCGTCGAAAACCAAGGTCTGTCGGTGCTCCAACTCAATGTTGAGGGCCTTACCATCGCCAAACTCGAAGTCATCAGGCATCTCTCCAATTCCAACAAAGTGGCAGCGGTCCTCCTGCAAGAGACACACTGGGTGTCAGATGAAAACCTCAAGCTTCCTGGGTTCTCCCTCGCTGGATCCATCCACAGCAAGAAGCATGGAATGGCAACCTTCGTCCGAGATGGTTTGAGCTGGGCAGCCACCAGCCAATCTCCACCTGGCTGCAACATCGAGTGGCTGGCCACTAAAATCCAAGAAACATCTGTCGTGAACGTATATAAGCCCCCACCAACAGCACTGACTGCATCATCACTTCCATCCGTGACTGCTCCTGCCATCCATGCAGGTGACTTCAACTGCCAACATACGGATTGGGGTTACCAACACACATCACAGGATGGAGAAGCACTGAGTGAGTGGGCCTCTAACGTTGAGGCACTACTGCTGTACGACCCAAAGGAGCCCCCAAGCTTCAGCTCTGCACGTTGGAACTCTTACACCAACCCAGATCTGGCCTTGGTTATATGCCGCAGTAACGACCTGAAACCGGAGAGACGTGTCTTGGACAGGTTCCCTTGCTCACACCACCGACCATCCATCATCAAAGTACCATCCCTAGTACAGCTGGTAGCTGGCAAACCGGTCAGGAGATGGAACTTCAGGAAGGCGAACTGGCAGTCGTTTACGGTGGAAACAGAAAGAAGAACTACTGGTCTCATGGACCCAGAAGCAGAAGATGTGGATGCTGCATACAGTGCCTACTGTGAAGTCCTCCTAAGGGCAGCAAAGCACAACATCCCACGTGGCTACAATAAAAACTATATCGCGGGCTGGGATGAGGAGTGCAGCTGCCTGCTGCCGCCAACACCAGCAGGGAGCTCCAGGGAAGAAATGGACGCAACAGCAACAACCCTACTGCAGAAGCTGGATGACACCCAAAGGACTAGGTGGACGGAAGTAGCGGAATCCATCAACTTCACCCACTCCAGTCGGAAGGCATGGCAGACCATCAACTTAATCTCAGGGAGAAAAACAACACCTCGTAGGTGTCCAGTGACTGCAGATGCTATTGCTTCCCAGCTCCTGAAAAATGGTCGCTTCCCTGATGCGGACAAAAACTTCGCACGACTGACATCGTGTGAGGTATCATCCCTCTCCAGAGCAGCCAGCGCTGATGCTAATCTCTCAGGAGACTTCACAGCAGCCGAGCTAAAGGCAGCAATCAAAAAACTGAAGATGGGCAAATCACCAGGTCGAGACAATATCCACCCAGAGTTTGTCATGCACCAAAGTGAAAGAACATCTCAATGGCTACGCACATTCTTCTCATCATGCTTCCGGAGGTCTAAGCTCCCAAAGACCTCGCGCCGTGCTTCCATCATAGCCTTGCCAAAGCCGAAACAAACCCGCCGAAGACCCGAAGTCCTACAGGCCCATATCCCTGCTCTGTGTCCCATACAAGATTCTGGAGAGGCTGATCCACAGCCGCATTGAGCCAGTGGTGGACCCTCAACTCCCACCGGAACAAGCCGGCTTCCGCAGAGGCAGGTCAACTGTGGACCAGGTAACGCTACTCACCCAGGACATCGAGGACAGCTTCCAAGATAATGAGAAAGCTGGTTGTATTCCTGGACCTGACAGCCGCTTATGACACCGTGGACTACACCTGAAACTGTTGAGAACAATCCCGGACCGGCACATGGTGAGATTTATTATGGAGATGTTATCTAACCATAGCTTCATCCTACAAACCAGCGATGGCCAGACCAGCAGGCTCAGAAGGCTGAAGAACGGTGTCCCGCAAGGCTCTGTCCTCTCACCAATGTTATTTAACATCTATATTCACGACCTGCCAGACACAACATCCAAGAAGTACGGCTATGCGGACGACCTGGCCATCATGCTTCGATGCCCAACATGGAAGACTATGGAAGAAGGCCTCAACCGAGACATGGGCATCCTGGCAGACTACCTCCAGAAGTGGCACCTTCAGCTAGGCATGGGAAAAACAGTGTCTGCAGCTTACCACCTCTACAACCAGGAGGCAAGAAGGGAACTGGACGTGCATGTTGGCAACATCCGCCTGGAGTTCCAGTAAGCCCCCAAGTACCTCGGTGTATGCTTGGACCGGACGCTGTCCTACAAGCAGCACCTGGATGAAGTGAAGGCCAAGACAACCGCAAGGGTCTCGCTCATCCGCCGCCTTGCAGGCTCGACTTGGGGAGCTTCCCCCCAGACCCTACGCATATCCACGCAAGCCCTGGTCCTACGCGTAGCGGAATACTGTGCCCCTGCCTGGAGCAGAAGTCCACATGCGAACAAGGTGGATACTGTCATCAACAGCGCCCTCCGGATAGTAACTGGTTGTCTGAAACCCACCCCTGTGTCCTACCTGCCAGTCCTAGCTGGTATTGCCCCACCCAGTCTCCGACGGGAAGCAGCTACCCTCGCCCTGGCAAGAAAAGCCCAGAAGAACGACTGGCACATCCTGCACAAAGCCACAACAACACCGGCACCACCATGCAGGCTCAAGTCTCGCCATCCCTACAACAAGGCAGCACAAGAGATCCTACAGTCGATCCCTGACGACTTGTCGAAGGACGCCTGGCTGGCAGCATCCTGGAGACAATCGTGGGAGACAGCTGCGCCCTCCCGCATCCAACAATACATCCGGGACCTAGGAGGAGGTGTAAAAGGAGAAGACATGCCACGCCACCTATGGACCTCGCTGAACTGCCTGCGTACTGGTGTCGGGCGCTTCAAGTCATCTCTAAAGAAGTGGGGCCTATCCGACAGTGCGTCATGCGAGTGTGGCGAAACTGAACAGACTGCCGAGCACATAATCACCAGCTGCCCCCTATACAGCCCACCCTCAGAAGCTGGCCTTTTTGACCTAGGACTGGAGACGAGGGCGTGGCTATATGACACTGAGTTGGCCATCTGATGATATACGAAAGAAGAAGAAGAAGGATAGTTGATAGCTTCTTGGTGATGTTGGTCCAGAATGTTCTGATAGGTCTGCAGAGCCAGATGGCATGAAAGTAGTCATCTCTGGTATTAAGGGAACAGTGAGAGCAAACATCTTTATCCACAAACCCCTTTTGAACATTTTGTGTTTGGTGATATGTGTGCGAAAATCCCTGTGCAAAATCTTATATTGGATTTTTTGCATTTTGGAATTGCAGGTCACAGAAATGGTGTTGTTGCAAAAAGGCTTCCAAAAGTGGATATCGGTGGAAACAGCAAGTTCACTTTCCCATTCCATGGTAGGTAAAGATAAAGTGTGTGTAGGCAAAATCCTCCTTTTCCGCTTCTACAATAACAGGTTTGCCAAGCACTATCTGAACAGCATGCACCCTAGGCAAGGACGCACTATTCCCATAACAAGGAACACCTGTGACCCGCTAGCAGAACACACAAAGACACATCGTCGAAGGCAAATCCTTACAAGGACTTCAAGGTCATCAACAGACGGGGCAGTGCATCACCCCACCCCAAATGTCTCACACATCGCGCCACATATATACACGTGTACTTCCTGTATCCAGGAGGACGGGTGAGCTCGACTACAGGCTGCGTCCTGCCATTCGCTCTCTCCCTCTCCTCTCTTTGCAAAGACTAACTCTGTTCCTCTAAAGTAAATATACACACAACAGCAAATTTGTTCACGATTCTTTATTACAGAAATTACCATGACAAACATGGTGTCAGAAGTGGGATCCCCGGAAGATCGTCGGACCAGCGGCAGACAGTGACTGATCATCCAGGACATCACAGGTTAGAGTCCTGCCTCTTACCCAACTGCTTGAAGGACAGGAGGACCGTCTGCTGTTGGACCTGACCGTCTAAGTGAGATCTACACGTCCAAAAACTCCTCCAGTACACGGTAAAATACTCACGGATCGATTGTGATTTTGAACAAAATTCGGAAATTGTGTCTATTTATAAAATAGAGGACTTTGGGATAATCTGCGGAGGTTAAAGTCCTCTACAGATTTACGGTGCAGAGATTAAAGTCCTCTACAGACTTATGGTGCAGAGGTTAAAGTCCTCTACAGACTTACGGTGCAGAGGTTAAAGTCCTCTACGGTGCATGCATGCCGGGCTTGAGGCCCATAAAAACAGAGGTTAAAGTCCTCTAGAAAATAGGAGGTTAAAGTCCTTCAATAATTAAACAAGGTTAAAGTCCTCTAGAAAATAGGGGGTTAGAGTCCTTCTATAATTAAACGTAAAAACCTGAGGTTAGAGACCTCTAGAAATTTACGCGTTTTGGAAAAAGGAATTATTTGAGGTTGAAGTCCTCAAATAACTGTCCTATTTCAAAAAAACATTTCGTTTCGTCTGTTTCCGGAATAAATAAATATATATTTAATATATAAATAATAAATATTGTGTGGGTTTCCAAAAAAAATAAATAAAAACACGGGGTCCACGCCAAGTAAGGAGAAACCAGATTGTGGTTCTCCGATAAATATGCGAATGAGAAGCAAACATGGGGACAAATGCATGTCATGTCTGGAAGACTGGGTCGCGTACGGCGGGTTTCCTGCGACGGGAAGTTTGAGTATGACCTAGTTAGGGAAAGGGGTGAGAGAATTGCGGAGGAAGAGGAGGGATTGAGAAAGAAAAAGAAAGTGTCAGTGAAAGATCTGGACAGAATGGATGTCCATAAACAATGTCTAGCGGTATGGACAAAAGAGGCAGAAGCACGAGCCAGAAGTCAGGAAACGGGGAAAAATAAGAGTTTGAAATGTGAAAAATCTGAAAAAGCTGTGCTTGCCACTGATACACCTGTGTCCCCCCCCCCCCCTCTCTCTATCTGAATCTGACCCAGGATGATCGTCGAAGGGACGACTGGGTGCCACCATATCCACCAACTCATGTGCAGCCTAATGCCGCATTAACACCAACCCCCACGGCCCCCCCAGAAAGCTTTGCGTCCGCGGCCTCTGCGTCCACAACTGACGACTCCACCCTGCTGATTTCCCCATCAACACCACCTACCCTACCGCGCCCCATGGTGGTTCCAACGTCACCAAAGACTGTCCTGTCAGCCCTGAATCCCCTCACCTCCAGCCCACACACAACTCGGGGAGGCGCTGTTTTCCATGTTTTAAGCATGCCATCAGATTTCCAAGCCCCGATGGTGGAGTTCCCCGGACCGGAAGGCACTGCGGTCCTAGTCCATCGCCAAATGGATGGTGAGATGCGCGATTCCATCAAAGACTGGCCGGATGTCACCCGTGGAGGAAAAGCCCTCGCGGACGTCCTGGTGCCATGCATGGTACCCACCGGTATGGAATTCAAAAGACTGCTCCTTCTCCACTTTAAGCCAGAAAACTACTCCCACATCGCGAGCGATGTAGAAGAAAACAACCCAGACCTGCTCCAACCATGCACTGCCGCTTGGGACGATGCTGGCCTGAGGGAAAGATGGGTCGAATCAGTACTCAGATCCATCGAACGCAACTTCCCGGTCAGACAAAACCCGACGAACCAGTCACTGATTTTTATCATTGCACTATGGACGCTTGCACGTCCTTCTCAGGACACGTTCGTCCTCCTATGTTCGATGGTGGTGAGGCATCCGCGTTCCAGACCATCCTCAAAATGGCGTTCTGAGACGACTGAGACGACTCCCGGACAGTTTGATAGGCGGGTGGAGAGATAACCGACTGCCAGACATCCTGTGTCACGCCAAACACGCAGAGACGAACAAAAAGGAGGGAGAGAGAAAGGCCAAAGACAAACACGAGTTGGCCTCCCTCCATGCCCACCTCGCCTTGGCATCGCTGAGCACCCCACCTTTCCAGGGAGACAGACGAGCAGAGGACGAGAGCGCGAACGGAGCTTTAGACGGGGACGCGACCAAAGCTACCGAGGCCATGAGGGCCCACCCCCGGCTCGGAGAACACCAAACCAGGGTGACGACGACCGCAACCGCTGCTTTTATTGCAGGCTGAGGGTTGTGGCGACGCCGAGAGATCACACCCATGTCTAACTCAACGCGGTCCCTCCGCTGTACGCCTACCAGTGGTGGACGGGCGCCACCGCTGGCAGCGGACTGTCACGCGCCGCGGCACCATTTGTCAATCCTATTTCCGATCACATGTCCGCCGAAGATCTCCACTGTACCTCGCACATACACCGCGGACCAGACAAAAGATATGAGGACGAGTTTTATCGTCAACAAACTGACCGCCTCCTCACGTCTGATATCACGCCAGACCATATAACAAAAAGCAAATGCTCTCTTTTCTCGGCATGTGTTTTTACTGCCACCACGTCATCCCCAATTTTTCAGCCCTTAGGGCTTCCACACGACACGGTGCGCCGCTGTGCCACCCTCAACCCTGCCACATTACTACCTCTCCCTGACGACGGCACTCCTGCTCCGCCGAACTCGACCTCATCTGTACACCTCGCCCAGATCTCACTGATGTTCCGCTGACTAACCCTGATTTTGTTTTCTATGTAGATGGATCCGCTTTCCGCCACCCCGACACCGGCTGCTCTTATGCTGGGTTCGCGGTCGCAGACGACCATTCTGTTGTCCTCTCCTCCCCCCTCCCTTCTCATTTCTCAGCACAAGCAGCAGAGCTCGTTGCCCTGACCGAGGCGTGCAAATTGGCCGAAGGCCGTTCAGCGACGATCTACACTCTCGACTCTCGTTCCGCTTTTTGCATCGTGCATGACTTTGGCGCCCTTTGGAATCATAGACGGTTTTTGAAGTCCGACGGCAAGCCCATCCTGCACCACCGTAAAGTGGCGGCCCTTTTGGAGGCCATCCTCCTCCACCTCTCCATCGCTGTTTCTAAATGCGCCGCACTCACCTCCAACACAGACCCCATCTCCCTCGGCAACGCCTGCGCTGACGCAGCCACCAAGGCCGCGGCACGCAGCCCCCTCCCTCATTCCTCTTCCCTCTACTCAACCCCCCCCCCCCCCCCCCCCCCTCACCCCCCTCCCTCACTGACCTCCTCCCCCTCTCTTCCCCAGACGAATGCAGTTTTTGGTCCAGCTGTGGGGCCACCCTCCGCGACGCCGTTTGGATGGGCCCCGATGACAAACCCTGCCTGCCCAGGCACCTGTTCCCCTGTTTCGCGAAGTTGTCACATGGGCTGGACCATGTGTCAAAAGGAGGGATGTGCACGGCAGTACAAACACATTGGTTCACAAAAAGGCTTTTCCACATTTGCAGCCACATATTGCAACAAGTGTGTAATTTGCGCCCAACACAACCCTGGCAGGCCAAAGGGCCTCACACACCCCTCCGCACACCCAAACATGCCACAGCGTCAACAGTGGCGAAAGCCTTACTGACAGATATAATTCCCAGATGGGGAATCCCAGAAAAACTGTCATCTGACAATGGCAGCCATTTTGTAAACAACGTCCTCACACAGTTGTCGACGCATTTCCAATTTGAACCCACTGCAGCTACCACCCGCAATCCGGGGGTGCTGAAGAACGCGAAAACGGGTCGCTCGAAAACAAACTGGCTAAATACTGCAGCGAAACGAGCCTCAACTGGGTACATGCGCTGCCCATTGTGCTGATGTATATGAGAATGCGAGTGCGCCCTCGAAATAACCTTTCCCCTTTCGAGGTCCTTTTTGCAGCCCCTCCCAATGTGGGACTGGGACCTCCAGGCCCGCCGATGGACACCATCTCTGCGAAGACACGCTGGTAAGATATTGCATTTCCTTAACCAAATCAGACAACAGATAGGCTCTGCCTTACCCCAAGGTGCCCACGGGCCCCTGCACAACATTTCACCAGGCGACTTCGTGCTGATGAAGAATCATAACCGGAAGTCCTGGAAACACCAGCGCTGGCTGGGCCCATACCAGGTCCTCCTGACCACCAACACGGCGATAAAAGTCCAGGAAAGAGCAACGTGGGTGCATGCCAGTCACTGCAAGACCATCAGCCTCCAACCACAGCCCGAAATCACCATGCCCGGTAACATCCAGCAAGAAGGGTCACACACAACCCCTCCCATCCCCTAAAAACCACTGTTACGAACACTGTTAGTTGCAAGGTGACGCGTGCTGGCAACGGTCCACCTTAGGTCATAGACGAACGCATCCATAGGTCAGAGACGAACGAAGCTGACCACCACACACCACACTACCTCAAGGCAGCAGAAGCAGACGACACCATGGAGCGCCGTCCACCCTGGCACCCGTTACGACTCCCCGACCTCTGCGGCGTGCGTGGCACGCTAACCATTTTGTTTATTATCACTGTAATAATAGTTGCACCTTGGATCTGATATGACATGCACTCTCACGCTACACTGACCACCGACCCTGACACCAACGTCACCCCTTCAGTCGGCCCTTTTCGCGTTAAGCGCGCCATTTATTCGGGTAACGGACAAACTAGATATGTCACGGGCGTCACAGAGCCTGGCGCGCGGAACGTTACTTTCTCTGTGTCGAACGACACTACCCTTGCTGGCGTCATTGTTAACCCCTGCGATTACTTTCCCCATTCATGTTATGACGACGGATTCGCCCTGGGCGGAACGACGATATATATATGTTATACGTCGGTTTCTAACCCCGGAAATGTTCCCCGTCCAGGCAATTGGGGCCCCTGTACAAATTGAGCTCAGGCTGTGTAGAATACAGACCATATCCCCTGGGGTTATACTTATAGCCAATACTTAAACCCCAAGACCAGTCTGACCAGACCAACAGACTAAAGGTCCAAAAACTCTCTAATCTTAACACCACAGTCATGATTAGCCTGTCCAAACCCCAAGTAAACGACTCTGGTTTCTTCGTCATATGTGTCTCTTCGTCATATGCACCTACGTTTCAGGCACCGATCCATGCGGCTATTTTTGGTTGGAAGTTCAACCCCCGCCCACTGCGCCGTATTCCTCCCTGACACCACCGCCTTTAAATCTGTCCATTATGTGAATCTCGGCCTTATGGAGTATGTCCCACCCGTGTCCCCAGATAACAAAGACTTAGGAATGAACCTCTGGTGGCGTCTACCCTAACCCTCCTGGACTGAGGCCGCAGAAGTTAATAACTCCTGCTATGCCTGCACCCTTTTTCCCCATACAGCGACGGTGGCCCTCCCCGTCCGCCCCGTTCCCCTTACCTCCAATGAATGGTATTGCACCCTCCTTTCATCACCGATCCCGTAGAGGGTCCAAATAGGTGGTGGCTCGCTAGGCCTAATCTACCTTCCCCCATGTTCTCTGTACTCTAATCAGGCGTTACGTGCCCATAACAGCACCACATTCCACTCCCGAGCTGGCGTACTCCTTGAGCCGGTTTCTACCGTCCCCCCCACCTTCCTTTTGGGTCTACGTCACGCTCTCCGCGTTTCACGACATCGACACCCCACTCGTGTATATCTTGGCAACACCACAGGCTGTGCGGTTACCTATGATAACAACTGCGGCCTTCCGCTCATCCATAACGTCTCGTCCTGCCTCTCGTTCGTCAACTCCTCACATGGCGTCAACTCCTCCTATCTCTTCCGTAACATTTCCGGGAGCGATAATCTCACCTCCACCATGTTGTTTTGGCCCACCGATAGCGGTGCTGGCACGGGTCACGACGCCTTGTGGCTTTGTGGCCCTCACCTACATCAGTTCCTTCCCCAGTCTTGGTCCGGTGTTTGCGCCCTCGTTAAACTACGTCCCGCCGTTACCATACTGGATAAATTACTTCATACCACACATTATTATCCCCATTATTGCGATCCCGCCACCAATGGCCACCATATCGCCAGACGAGAACTCACGTCAGGCGCTGTAAAATACTTATACGGAGTCCTCCCCTGGTGGGGTCCAGTCAATAACGCCCACAACATCGACGCTCTCGACATGCGTTTAGAGAACCTCACCGCACTTGTCACTGATGGCTTCTCCGCGCTCACTCCCTTTATGACAGCCACGCGTAATATGTTACTACAACACCAAGCCGCCCTCGACATCATCCTAGCTTCCAGTGGCGGCCTCTGTCATGTTATCGGCGATTTGTGCTGCACCTACATTCCAGATGCAACAGGCAATATCTCCCATACGATTACACAGCTTAACTCCCTTCTCGCAGATATCAAGGCTGACGACGTCCATCCCCCCTCGGGGTGGGACTGGTGGTCCTGGCTCATAGATGGCGGCTGGCGTCTGTGGCTCCTTCGTGCCGGCCCCATCGTCGTGGTGGGCTTGGGCCTCCTGTTGGTTTTATTCTGTTGTATTGTTCCCCTCTCTCGCGTGGTGGCGTCTACTGCGCTCCTGGACTAAGGCCACATAAGTTAATAAGGGTGTGGATGGTAGCTCAGGAGGTAGAGCTGGTCGTCTAGTAATCTAAAGGTTGCTGGTTTGACCCAGGCTCCTCCTGCTTGCATGCTGTAGTGTTCTTGAGCAAGACACTTAACCCCTAATTGCTCCTGATGGCTGAGTCCGTCGGTGTTTGAATAATTGTAAGTCGCTTTGGATAAAAGCGTCTGCTAAATGTAAACCAGCGATACCCTTCTGTTGGTTCTCTTTCAGGATGGGGTACAGCACCTTCTGTCCATCGTTGATCTCCTGGGAAAATTGGTCTTTCATACCCAGGGTATTCCTCTCAGCTCCCGTCCTTTGCTTTTAACCAGCTCCTTGTGCATGAAGTGTTCAAACTTAGCAATGATGGAGCAGGTCCCCAAGTGGTGTCCCAGTCAGTCCTGGTGGAAGGTGACCTGTTTCACGGTGTCCGTGGGGAGTTCAGGGTGCTGTGGAGGATGTCTTTCACCATGTTTTCTGGGGACTCTGTGTTGTTCTCTGAGATCCAAAGATGAGGTTGCCCTTCATACGTCTGGATTGGATAGCCAGGATAGTCTCTTTCATTATTTAATTTTATTTTTTTAAAACCTCCATCTCCGTTGTGAGACGCTTCTTGTTAATCTCATCCAAAACACTTACCTCTACAGCGCTGGATATTAGATCATCGGTATTGGTTGCTGAGTATGCCTTCTTCCTTTTTGTTGGATTGTTCTGGTCCTGGTCCTCTTCCATCAAGTACTCATTATAATAATCAACATAATCCTTGAGGTCCTCCACTTTGGGTTTGTGCAGTATTTTATATAATAAATAAATAAATAAATAAATAAATAAATATATATATATATATATATATATACACACACATATATATAGCAATTTGCTTTGTTATTTGTCTGAGTTGGAGCAGATTGTCTGTGTTTTAATTTGTGCAGCTGGGCACCGCCATGTTTGATCTGTACTCACTGCCGTCTTCTAGCGAAATCCCAGCATGCTCTCATCTCCTCGCATCATGCTCTTGTCTCCTAACAGCATGCTCCCATCTCCTCGCATTGGTCACTATCAATTAATCTCTTTTTACATTAAATGTTAGTATGTAAATGTTAGTTGGGCTGTATCATGGTTTTAAGTCATGGATTGGATCATAATTATAGACAAATATAACTTTGCTTTCCATTTATTCTGTAAAACATATAAAGCAAGGAGCTTTTGCCCATGGTCTTAAACGAAAACAAAATTCAAGATGTCCAATGTTCAAAGTGCAATATGAGGCACGCATGATACCTTCTTCCTTTAAACATGGTAGTGAATGAGATGTCTGCGTCTATCAATCTCTGATTCGATTCGATTTTAGATTTAGAAATATGTATTTTTTTCAGCACTAACCCTAACCCTATCAAGTCTTGATTTGAAAAAGAAAACACTTGTTTTTCAATAAGTAGCTCTGAGTCCAGTCACATTAAATCATTATAAATAATGTTGTTTTTTTGTGGTGGAATAAATATAAACAAAATACTTCATACAATTTCATAATCCAAATAAATGCTTGGGAGATGTAAGAGCCGGTTCTTTTCAGTGAGCCAGATGATCTGGCCCGACATTCAGATCAGTTTACGGATTCAGTGTAAATCCGACCTTAGCGTGCCGTTGTGATAAAACGCCACACAAATTAAGCCCCAATTGGACCTCACAGCCGAATTCACAACAAAGTATTAGAAGTGTGGTAGAAGTAGATGTAAACAATGGAACTCATAATTCCTTAAAAAAAAACATCTCATATACAGTAAAGTACAAATCTGCTCGGTAGACCAGATGTTTCTTGTTACATAACGACATTAAAGTGCCATGATGTGGTGCACCCTTGCATAGTAAACCCACCCACGAAACAAATGTAAAAGGGAAACGCACTGTATAGCCAAGAATAAGAACAGTGGTGCTGACCAAATAACCCTAATGCTACTTACTGCCAACATGAATACTTTTGTTGTCATAAGCGTCTGCTGGGTGTGTCTAGGTTAGTTGTAATGATTATAAGTTCTTAAAAGAAGATGACAGGTGTTGTAAGGCAAAGTGAGGTTTTACAAAACGTGTGTACACAGAACACACCTAGGACATAGACAGAAATATGCAGGTACAGCAGCAACGCACACACATAGAGTATCACTCCACTTCTCAGAACGCCACTCATCGACAACTTAAGAAGAAAATCCTTGTATTGCAAAATGCAATCCTTGCACATCACTCTCATGTTCATAATTACAAACCCTTGTGCTCTATGCACAATCTATTATTTCCATCTACGCTTGTCTGTGCTTGTGTTCTCGTTGACGTTACTTGGGCTTTTCCAATCTAAAGGTTGCGTGAAAACAAGATAGCCTAAAATGCCAGGATGTGTTCTTCTCCTGCACCAAAATAGAGAGGATCTTGGTGAGTATCAGGTAGTTAGTTATCACGTAGGTACGACAGCTAAGAGAGAATAAGTCCTTTTCCCTGTGTTTTTTTCCCTCTCGGAATGGCTTAATCCACTGCTTTTGCGTATTCTATAATAACATGCAGAATGAAGACATTATCATGTGCACACACACGCGCGCACACACACAGACACACACACACACACACGCACACGCACGCACACACACACACACACACACACACACACACACACACACACACGCACACACACACACACAAATATTGTGGCTATTAGGACTAAGGTTTGGATTTTACCTTCCAGTTTCCTATTTCGCTGTCTCTGCACGCGAACAGGGCCAGTCTCAGCATGCGCCATGTTCTCCTTACACTCCAGCGCAGGTGAGATTTGGCAATCTTGCATCAGCCCATTGCTGAGGACTCCAGGAACTGGGGAGGTCGCAGCCAATGGGATGCCATTGTCGGTGGCAGCAACTGGTCGAGTGAAGGAGGCAATCCTCTGCAAGATGGAACCTACGCTATTTCTGGCCTCGCCTTTTGCCTCTTCTGGGATCCTCACCGGATCTGGACTGGCAGGGCTGGTTCTGTTACCTGCCACGCAGACAACCTGGGGTCCAGAGAGCAGCTGCAGCTGTGGGGTCTCGGCCGTGGAAAGGGGCACAGGTGAACGGCTCACCTCTGGGACTGGTATAGAACCTCTGGAGATAGTCAGAGAAGGTTGGGGAAAAGGTGAAAGTGGATGGTGGGGATTGAGGGGCAGAGTGTCAGAGGTGCTCTCTAGGCTGCTGAGGAAGGCTGCGGGGCTGGCTGAGGTGGGAGGGGGGCTCTTGGAGAATTGGGGGCTTGCTGTGCTCCTTGGAGGTGGCTTCGGAGGGTTGGGGCTCAAGACTGCCTGAGACTTGGCCAGAGTGGCACCGGCAGGGTTGCTGGCCACCAGGCTTTCCAGATCTAAGGGGAACTTGTTGAGGCGCAGGGTCTCCTTAGCCTTGAGCTGAGGGGCCCGGATCACTTGGGGACTCCAGGGCTGGCTCTGGTTCTGGTTCTGGTTGTTAGAGCTGCAGTATACCTCAGTTCCCACACCACAGCTATGGTGCGAACGCCCGTTCCAGCTGGGGTCAGTGTGAGCATTTGCGTACCTCAACCCAGGAGACATCCCACACCCTCCTTTCTGCCTGCCAACTGTCTCCCCTCCTCCTCCTCCTCTGTCTCCGATTTGGAAGTCCAGGCTGGGCATAGAGCCATGGCTTATACCTCTGGGCTCTGGAAGGTTCCCCAACACCATCCCTGGAGTTGCCTCCTCCTCGTGGTCGGAATGGAAGACACTGCCATGCGAGGAGAACTTTTTCAGGGCGTGGCTACCGGGGATGAGGCCCAGCAAAGCTCCACCCCCCGCGCAGTGTTGACGGAGTGGAGGCTGGTGTCGGTGGTGATTCTCACCCAGAGGTGGGGGGCTTGAGTAAGAGTCACGCTTTGCCGGAGAGAGAACCGCTCCTCCCAGTCCAGAGTACTCCAGGCTCGACGAGGAGCTGTGGAGGCTGTCATTGTCACTGCCTGGTCCAGACAGCGTGGGGGGGTAGTAACCGCTTGGGTTGAACCTGTTCTGGAAGGACGCAGCTCTGACAACCCCACCTACTCCATTGTTGTTGTTGCTATTGATGGATGGCTTGTTTATGGTGCCGCGATTGAAGGACAGGCTGCTGCCGACTGTTCGAGACTTGAGAAAGGGTCCAGGGCTAGATGCCTGGCCAATGCGAGAGTGGGAGTGGTAGCTGGCACTGTTGTTGTTAAAGGCTGCTGAAGTGGACTGGATGACTCCCCCACCTCCTCCTCGCCCTTCATGAGCCTTGTTGTTGCTCAGTAGGAGGTGCGAAGGTGTGGAAGAAGAGGAGATGGGGGAGGAGACAGGCAAGGCTGAGGAGAAGGTTGGTATATCGTCCACATCTTCAATGTCGAAGGATCTCTTCAGTGCTGCGGGGGGTGGGGGGGGTAGAATCATTAGAATATGCATATTTGACATTGTTTGAGTGTAATTATGAATTACACTCCAAAAATATATATTTTATTAATTATTAATTAATTATTATGGCAAAAAAAACCTTAAAGCTGCTCTTTTGGAATAACTGCTGGTTAAATTGTGTAAATCACAGAGAAAGCCCATAGTGCACATGCAGAGAACATGCAAACGCCACACAAAAGGGCCCAAGTCTGATTTGAACCCAGAACAATGGCATTTTTTTATCCTCCACTGCCTTAAAATTATGTGCACAGAACTTGTACCCTATCAAGGCTGAATTCAATTTGGGCTATACAATGATTCTTATTTCTTATTAAATAAGGGTAAGCAGGTTTAGATTAAAGTGCAGCAGGCATATAGAAATTGATCCAACGTAACTCGGATCTAAGTCATTAACATCTACGTCAGCAAAACATGTTAGAAGTTAGAACAGAATGTCTTGGTGAGCCTAGCTAAGATTAGAGCATGATATAGACATTTTTAATGGAATCTTTTAAAAGGTCTACATGTACAAGTCCAGGCCAAGTGTGTGTGTGTGTTGAGGAGGTAATTACAGACACTTCTATTTAATCTACGTTTGTAAGGGTTACGCACTATAACAACATATAGACCAGGAAACCCTGATCAGGAAAGCAATTTGTCTTTGTCTGTGCACGTACATGTGTGTATATGTGTATAGTGTTTGTTTGTTGACAACCTGACTGTTCGTCTGAAGAGTCTTTCTTACTACCACTAGTCCTATACTATTGAGGAACGCTTTCATTAATTCGCTCCACTAAAATATTAATGAGTTGAATCATTTTTTATGGTAGCCATGCCCAGTGAAAACTGATCTCCACACAGGAGTATACTAACGTGGCTTCAATTGTTGTAAATCTATATTTTTGTGTTTCTATTTACAAATATCACTCTGCAAAGAAATGTTAGTCAGCATTACAGACAAATGTATCTAAAGTCCAAACTCACAACAATACTTGTACAGAACGCCAGCCTCCCTCTTGAAAACACTGAAAGGCATACTTTCTTTGCAAATGAAAACAAAGAAAATTACTAAAAAAACAACAAGTTTTCAAATACTGATTTTCTTTCTTCCTTTCTCCTCCCTTCAATGTTAATTTTAATCTCAATTATGAACAAATTTGCTTAGGTATGGGAGCAGTGTGGGAGCGCACACACACTGTCCTTCCCTCCTGCAGATACAAAGAGGGAATTGAGGTCTAACTGCCAGAGTCCTTGCAGGGCACCCAGAGAGGCTTGGGTTACAGGACGAAACCTTTCACCAGAGGTACAATACAGAGGTGTGGGTGAGGGGGGGGGGGGGGGGGTTGTATGCTGAACCACACAGGAAATGCCACAAGCAGCCCTGAAACATCTATTTTGTGGGTTTTAACAACAATCTGTCCTTGTATTGATTGAAGCTACATGCGGTGACTTTTGATCTGTAAGATACAAAACTTTTCAACTCTATTATTGTTGGATTCAGCCTTTACGAGCTTCAATGAAGCCACCAACCTATCATGACAAAGTAAGAGCCTTTGGATTTACTGACTCAAGAGTGTCTACATACAAGATGGGACAAGAAACATTGCTGCCTCACAGGAAATTATGCGGTTAGTATTACATATACACACTACTCACAAAAAGTTAGGAATATTTGGCTATTTGGGGTGAAATTTATGGAAAATGTAAAAAGTTCACGCTAGAGTGATAGTAGTGTAGAAGCATGCAATGGTGATTTCCTCATCTCAAACAATTTATTGAAACAAAAGCCAACAAAAGTGGTAGGTATACCACAACAAAAAATGTCAATGTCTCAATAACTCATGTGCCCTTGAGCATCAATTACAGCTTGACAACAACGTCTCATGCTGTTCACAAGTCGACTTATTGTCTGCTGAGGCATGGCACCCCACTCTTCTTGAAGTGTGGCCCTCAGGTCATTGAGGTTCTAGGGTACAGAGTTATGAGCTCTAACACGGCGACTCAGCTGATCCCATAGGTTTTCTTTAGGATTCAGGTCTGGAGAAAGTGCAGGCCACTCCATTTGAGGTACCCCTGTGTCCAGCAGCCGTTCCCTAATGATGCAACCTCGATGAGCTGGAGCATTGTCATCCATGAAGATGAAATTAGGCCTGTGTTGTTCATGCAGGGGCACAATGACTGGATTAATTATGTTATTCAGGTAGTATGGGCTTGTCACTGTACCATTCACAAAGTGTAGGGCAGTTCTGTATTGACTAGACACATCTGCCCACACTGTAACACCACCAGCACCAAAGGCTCGTCTGGTGCCAACAGTGGCTGATGCATAGCGCCCTCCTTGACGTCTCTAACATCGTTGGCGGCCATTATTTCTGCTCAACGTGAATGGACTTTCATCAGAGAACAACACTGAGGCCACTGGTCCCTCGTCAGGCGTAAATGCTCCCTGGCCCATGCAAGACGATGATGCCTGTGCCTGGTGGTGTGGTCAGGTACCCTTGCAGGTTGTCTAGCACGCAACCACGCTCATGTAAACGGTTTTGAATGGTCTGACGTGACACTTGGGTGCCTCTCACCTCCCTTAAATGTGCCTGGAGTTGAGTGGCATTCATCATCCGGTTCCGCAGGGCACTGTTCACAATGAAGCGGTCATCAGTGTGGGATGTGGCCAAAGGACGTCCACTTCTATGCCTTTCTGTGACTCTTCGAGTCTCTCTGTATCTCTGTTGCAACCTGCCGATGACACTCTGTGACACTCTAAGCTCAGTGGCCACTTCCCGCTGAAAACATCCTGTTTGAAGCCTCACAATGGCGAGGTACTGTTGATCAATTGTTAGGCGTCGTCTTGGTCTCATGATGTCAAAATGTGAACAGCATGATGAAGAGGACTGTTTAAATACCAAATGTATTGGTCGATTCATGGATCAAACACCTGTTGTGAATTTTTCCATTCAGCTCCTTGTTAGAGAGCAGCAGGTTTTGCAAAAAGTACTGAAACACTGAACAGTTGGACATGTGCATTCAAAAGTTTAGAGAAGGTCAAATTAAGTTCACCTGTTAAGGGCATAGTGCATTTTAGGTTCATCCTGAAATTTCACCCAAAAGCCGAATATCCCTAACTTTTTGTGAGTAGTATATATGTAAAAAGCCAAGTCAAGTCAAGTCACACTTTATTTTTAAAGCGTATTTCATATCAGGGCACCACAATGCACTTAAAAAGAAAGTTATTACGACAGCAGACCCTGTGCATCAAAAGTGCAGTGCTAGCATACTACTTAGTACCTCAAAGGTGGGAAAATGAGCCAAGAAACAGACTGAAATTTGATCAAAAGGATGCGAGAGTAACTGGAGTAACTAGTTACAAGACTATAGTGTCAAGAGCTGTTGTTGCTACTCTACTCAGCAAGCCTTACCAGTACACTCTACTTTTTATATACTTTGGCAAGTTTAGAAGTGACTCTTTACAATAATAGCAGGCTTGGCTTGACTTGACTTGGAACTTTTGTCATTTGGGATAGGTTGAACAAGTCGAACCATCCCCCCGGCATGAGTATGCAAACACTGTGAACACTATGTTTGCTTAAACAAATTCTATGTAATATCGTTATCAACTCACAATGTGCTGAAATGAAGTGCCATGGCTAATTGGCACAATAAGGTTCACTGGAAGATGTACAAAGAAGTACAAATATGTAGTATGCCATTCCTTTTATAGTACGTAGTACACCAAGATATTTCTGGATGTAGTATGTCATGCTGGTACTTTTCGCATACTATTTGATGCATACTATGGATGGATTTGAATAGGTCAATATGGTCAAATGAGTAGGTCATGATTCACCAAATCCATGATTCGATTTGACTTTCAGTTTTAATTTCACGATTCGATTCAATTTTCGATTCAATTTCTTTTTTCAGCACTGACAGCTATGCCATTGTTAGACTATCGAGTCTTGATTTGAAAAGAAAAACACTTGTTTGTCAATAAGTAACTTTTATTTGAATATTTAAAATGATAAATTATAAATGAGTGAGAATCGAACACACACCTGAACAGTTAAGAGCTTCAGCAAAACTAGACTTTTGAATAATAATCAATAAGTTACTTATTAAACTACTTTTAAGTTACTCACCAAAATAAGCAGAGAAATATTGATGCTATTTTTTCCAGAGGGGAACGTTGGTAGTAGAAGGTAAATTACTTCCTGCAGCTCTGATCAGAGCAATCTTTTCTCCAAACAAAGCGAAAAAAAAAATCTGCATGTATTTTATTTACTCTGTTTCCTGCTGCTCTTCTGCTTTGGAGTAGATCCTAGAAGGCTCCTGAAAAAAATCAAGGCCGTGTTCTCACGGTCCAGTGGCAAATGCCGGAGGTCCGGAAATTCTGCACTCGAGGACATTCTGTCAGGTTTATTTCCCACTTTCATCGGCACATCTCTGGATTTAAAGGACATTCTGGTCAAAGGCTCAGTCTCCCTTGTAAACACTGTGAAATGCCGGAGGATAAGGAGACGCGCTGGTGTGATGCAGAATTCGCACACTGTTACCGGGAATATTTCTCTCTAATGTTTGTTCACTTTGCAACAAACTAGATGAACTAATATTGACCTTTATTGTTCTATTATTCTATTCTATTCTATTCTATTCTATTCTATGGGGATGGTAGCTCAGGCGGTAGAGCTGGTCATCTAGTCATCTAAAGGTTGCTGGTTTGATCCCAGGCCCCTCCTGCTACCATGCTGTAGTCCTTGAGCAAGACACTGAGCTCCTGATGGCTGCGTCCATCGGTGTTTGAATAATTGTAAGTCGCTTTGGATAAAAGCATCTGCTAATTGTAATATTCGCCCCTCCGAGACACAGCGCTCTCCGAACCAAATTTCATGAAAGAGCAGGACAAAAAATTACTCTGGCCATTTTGATTGAAATTTTATGTCAGTGTTTCCAACACTTAGACTTTACTTGGGCGGGCCGCCCGGGTATTAATGGCCATATTAATGCCCCCCCCCATCAGCTACCACCACAAGCATATTTTAGACCTGTGGTAAACACTGTATGTGGTATAAAGCGCACCATAGGGCCTGACAGGCACGAGTGCTTTTTCTCTGTGGTTCCATTGGGAGCTTGGGGCGGGGTGGGGTGGAGGGATGGGGGTTGCTTTGCTGTCTCCTGTGTAAACAGTGCTATCATCAAGTCTGTCCCATCATACCTTTACCCCAGAGCACTACAGATGTTATCAGATGGCCTGCTAGCACGCTGCTAGCTGTGTGTGTGTATTTCTGTCTGTCTTAGGGCTGGGTGTCAAATTGTTTTTGATACGGTACCTTGACTTCGATGCCAGTTACCAAACAATGTTAATGGTCTTTGGTTGGTTTTTATGGCCATGTGGATTTGGTTGTACTGGGTACTTTTTGGATGACATTCTGAACATCACATTCTTTTTATGCATGAGCTACGTGGTAATCTGCCAAAAAGACTTCCTAAATGCCATGAAAATGTAATAAGTTGCTCCATAAAATATACTAGCTAAACTATACTTTAAACACACCAACTAATAAGGGAATTACATGCTGATGTGGAACGAATGTGTAGCAAGTGTGAAATGCATATCAGTGAGAGAGTGAGGATGGAGCTCTGTGGATGAATGGAACGCACCAGAAACATTGCCAGACTAAGACTTGCAGGTAAAAGGCCGGAATGAGATCACATTTCATGGTCGGCATGCAGACACGCACACCACACACTTGGGTGGGTGCAAGTAATTTTTTTGAACACCAACCAGTCATTGTGCGGTTTGAAGGATTCATTGTGGAGTCAGTGCGTTCAAAAAGAACAAAGTGCATTCAATGAACAAACTGAACATTTTGATCAATTTGATTTTGATTTAATTTTCAACTAGTTGATATGAAATTGTAGTTTATCCTGACAAACGACTACTTGACTGGTCAACCAGTAACAGTTACACTTAAAACAAATGCTGAACTTTATGAAAGTGAACCACCGGCGAACTTGTCCCCCGAACACTGTTGTAGGTATACTCAATAACATAGTGAAGAACCAAACTGGAAAGGAAAGTCGAACTAAAGAAGTTGAATAACGAGGGCTTCAGATGGTGATGAGACTCAAATTGAGAGAATTTCACTGATTGTACTGTACTGACAATGAATCTACTTGACCTTTAAACCCGGTTTTCACAGATGCATACAAGTCTGAAGATGTTTTAGAACATTGCAATCCTCAATCACAATCGTACTGAAAATACGATAGTTAAAGAATCCATCGCGATCCTCATGAAATCGCAATACTTACAGAATCATTTGCGGTCTTTGTGAAATAGCGATATTACAGAATAAATCCCAATTAAAATCCCAATAATTGAGGAATCGATTACGATCCTCATGAAAATATTATAGCAGATGGTGTGAAGCTCATGAAATCAAAAAAACTACAGAATCGCCACAATCCTTATTTAATCAGGTCGCAATGAATACAGAATCAATTGTGATCCTTGTGAAATAGCAATGAGCACAACAGACATCAGAGTGTCCTTAAAACCAATAAAAACAACACGCAACCCAGAGTTAAAACCAGCTTAAGTCCTGTCGGCTTAGGCGCAAAAGTGTACGACACATACTTCGGAGCCGCACCTCAGGACGGTAAGTCAGGTAACTGGAGGGGGTGTTATGGTGGAGTTGGGGGTGGCGGTGAGATAAGGCCAGGCAGCACTCAACTACTAGTGTGAACCTGCCCTCCCAGTGCAGAGCAATGAGCAGATAAGAAAGCCCTGGTATCAGGTAATTGCTGGCAACTTGTCTGGGTGGGGGGGTAATTACGATGGCAATAGAGGAGCCAGTCTCCACTGCACTCCAACACATCTGTGTGTACATTTTAGAGTCTGTTCCCTCATTTTGTCAGCGTGGTGGAAACGCACTGTTATTATCCTGCCTTCTTACACAATTATCTCAGAAATCTGATAAAACTGTGGATGCACCGTCTCCAACAGACACACACATTTTGTGTGAAAGAGACGGCCAGACAGAAATAGAGAGGGAGTGAAAGGGTGAGGTATGGAGGGGAAGACCTGCCCATGGTCAGGTCAGCTTGCTGGGAAATCGGAGTGTGTGTGTGTGTGAGTGTTATTCCAGTTCCTCTCAGGTGATGACAGCGCGCTTTTGGAAAAATCAGCCTTGTTGACATCCTGACATTCTGATGTGTGTCTGTGGGGGAGGGGGGCAAACCATCTTCCATTTTAGGTTTTTGTTCAATTTTGCTCGATCAGCTGTTACAGCTGAACCTCGTGGATAGGTCACATCTAGAACATCTTGTTTGAGAAGTCCAATCCTCTTGAGAGAAACAAACGTTCTGGAAAGCTCTGGACGCTTGTCGAAAACGACCTCTTGGAAAATGTTAGATATTAAAGAAGTCAATTGATTTAGCTAATGGAGAACAGCATCCTTCATGTGAATCATTAAGTTCTAAATGGCCCCCACCCCCAAACTGACAGCCCAAGAGTGCTTTCACACCTTGTTTAGAGCACAAGCGCACCAACGGACCCTTTTTCTTAAGTTCACACTGCGATAAGTGTGAACACAACTTTTTGTGAGTTGGGAGGTTATCCAGACCAATAACAGGAAACGTAGGCTGTGAATGCTGGGTGACATGAAATATGAAAGCGAAGACTACATACGTGAACTATAGAAAATACACAAAAATGGTCATTATTCGATCAATATGAGCTGTCGCTGATACTGCCATATGAATATACTGTAGGTCGGACAAAATATCGCGATACTTCCTCTTGCAATACGTTATTGATAGACTGGCACCAACGGTAACGGTAACAGAACATAGTGAACCGCAGATTAATTGCAAAATTTAACCATCATAGTACTGCCGTTGTTAGTTTTTAAAGTAATAATTCCATAAATCTTGATGCAGAGTTGCAGTGAGAAGACACGAGTGCTGTGTTTTACTCTGAAGCGCTATGTTACTGCTACTTTTCAACAACTTGTGAATGAGCTGTGGATAGAGCCAATGTCGCCACTATGCGTCTGCATAGTGCATAGGCCATATGGAAGCGGTCAAGATCCGCTAGTAAACAAATACGATGTGTATTGAGAACTAAGTGTGTATTTAAAGGAAGAAGGTATCATGTATGCCACATATTTCTTTGAGCTTTAATATAAGAATTGAGCATTGATTGAATATTTTATATATTTTAAGATATT
This sequence comes from Zeus faber, assembly GCF_960531495.2. Classification (NCBI taxonomy): domain Eukaryota; kingdom Metazoa; phylum Chordata; class Actinopteri; order Zeiformes; family Zeidae; genus Zeus; species Zeus faber. Next base: position 4,805,887 of record NC_137205.1, read on the forward strand.
ATCTAAACATTGGACATCTTTTTATTGTACATTGCTTCATCTCTGTTGTGAAATTCTGTGGAACTGACACCACACTGCAGTGAACAAACACATAATTCCTGCTTTTTGCTTTTTGAGGGGTATTTTTTCCTCTTCAGTTACACAGATATCTTATGTATCTATGATGTATCTTACATAAATTGTCTTGCAATGTATGGAGTATCGCCAAATCGCTGTATCGTGATACCATCGTTATCGTGTTGGTATTGTGAGTTACAGTACTCTGTGACTCCCAACCCTAGATACTGTATGAAAAGTGGTAAAATAGCGACACAATGCATTCAGTACTTGCACTTGAATTGATTTATTTAGACATGGCCAAGTATAGAGTTTAAAAGCATAAAATCCAGACTGGTTCTTGCTTTCGAGAAAATAAGTGGAATTAGCTGCATTCTCAGTCACAAAAATTGATTTAACACACCAGGGAACGGTTTTCAGAGCTATCACAGCAGAGCAACAGTTGTTCAATGTTTCTGGCATCCAGCCAAACTTCAGAAAGGGGGATTGGAAGAACGAGAGAGGGGGAGGGCTGAGAATTGCACGGCGGGGATCTGGCCAAAATGAATTTCACTCATGCCAAAGACAGATATGTATGTGAGCGATTTTTTATTTTTGTGTTTTTGTGTGTTAAAAGTGTGTTTAGTGGTAGCATGTGTGAGTGGGTGCTGGGGGTTGAACACGCCTTTCCCCGTCTAACTCCTTGACCCAGAATCACTCACACCCTCTTCCGAGCCCGGCACCCCACCACCTCCTCCCAGCCGCTCCTGCCCTCCCAACTTACGCTTCATCAATCCACAGCTTGTGTCCCCACACTTCCTCGCTCGAGGCGAGCTTCCCATCTGCAACCAAAACCAACCCCATTTTTCCTTTCCTTTAATGTTCTTTTCTTTTCTCAATTTCAGTTCGTAGCCATCAACCCATCCAAAGCTTTAGCAGGACTTGAAAACAGAAATCCTTTTTTACGACACTTGGTCAGGACAACAGGAATACCCTCCATCGCTTGAACATGTCTAAAAAGGGCCATACTGGTGTCTATCTGAGTTTTAGCCTGTTTACTAGTCAGCATACACATTTTCAATTACCCCTGAACATTTTCCCTTTAATATTGTCATATTGTAATCAAACGATACAGCGAGAATAGAGGCAATATTATACCTATTTTGTGTTTGTTAATTCCATTCTAAAAGTTGTACTTGCCATTGCTTTTTAGAGTGGAATTAACAAACACAGCATCCAGCAATATTAATTAACTTCCACGAAAGTACTGTATATATTGTCACAGTCTCATTCACACTCTCATATGTACGGTCCTTTAATCCGATTCAATTCAATTCAAAATACACAAACCACCTCGGGCCTCCAAATTTTAACAGTTCTTCATGGGAAATTAGCAGGCTATATTAACTTTTGTCCACTGTTGCCGTTGGATTTGTCTTTACCGAGCCCAACTGAAACCACAAGCATGGCATAATACAAAGTATTGGATAGTACAGAACTGATGTAGACAATATAAAAATATTATGGGGCATCCTGAAAGGCTGAAATAGAAGATATGAAGCAGCAATATTAGATGAAGGCAGGTGAAGGAATTTTGATGAAGCACGTCATGAGAAAATCGTACAGTCCGATAAATTTGTAAATCTGGTCGGACTGTTATAGGGATCTATGGGGGTCAGTGGAAAGGCAAATCTGTGGACATGAAGGGATGGAGGGAGGGAGGGAAGGAGGAAGTGAGGGATGGAGAGGTGGAGGTAGGGAAGGATGCGTCCTGGCTTGCCCAGGTAAGTCGTGCCTCCGCGGTCTGCACATTCCACAGAGGTATGGGGCTCTCACAGCGCGAACCAGAGCCTGTAGTGCACACACATTTGGGGACTCGAACACATACACACTCAGGGTGGAACATAAACTTGAAGGATAGATAGGTATTTCTCAGAGTACATGCAAAGCGCAATGTTGTCTACAGTACGAAGTGGTGCAACTTAGTGAGGATGTAGCCACAAAAGAGCAGATTTGCTAATTTTTGAAATGCACAGCTTATGACCATTTCTTATTTAAATAAAGGAGTTTTATAGCCCAAAGGTTTGCCCCATTGGCCTGCATTTCAGCACAATGAGAAGCTGCAGCAGAGTGGTAAAGTTCACTATGGACAGCTATAAATGATTGGAATAAACGTTTTAACAAAAATTCTGGGGTATTACCCCTGAGAATGTTCAGGCGTAATATGTTTAACCGATCCTTTGGCCACACTACATTTGGCCGCACAACTTTGCCATCTCTCTCTCCCTCTCTCGCACGCACGCACGCACGCACGGACGCACGCACGCACGCACACACACACATACACACACACACATACACTTTTCACCTAGTGCAGTTGTTAAGACATTGACTAAAGCCACATCTGGAAGATGCATACCGAGCAGGCGTTTGTAATGCAGCAACACTGAAAATAACATAGAGGCTTGGGACTCATAAAAGCACGTGCACACAAAAGCTAACCTTGACGTCACCTCTTTTCAGATGTGCAGTTACTCACTATCTGCCACCGAAACACCTGCTTGCTGAGTCGATCTGGTTTCCAACTGTTTGCACATGGAAGAACAATGGCCAACTTTGGAAACATATGTATTGCAAGAGTCTATCCGGGATAGTATCTTCAGAAAATAATGATATTAGGTAACGTTTATTTTTTCGCTCAGTGCCCCTACATTTTTTGTTCAATCCTAGCCCTCCCGTTGGCTCATTAGGAGGGATACGGTGAGTTTTAATGGGTCGACTTAAGTCTTTGACATGTCTCAGCGCTAGGCAGCTGCCATTGATGCCCTGCCAAATTCTGCTCTATTATGGAAGAACAGTTTGGCAGCAAGCCCCACATAGCACTACCTGTTGTGTGTGTGTGTGTGTGTGTGTGTGTGTGTGTGTGTGTGTCTGTTGGTGTGTGTGTGTGTGTGTGTGTGTGTGTGTGTGTGTGTGTGTGTGTGTGTGTGTGTCTGTGTGTGTGTGTGTCTGTGTGTGTGTGTGTCTGTGTGTGTGTGTGTGTGTGTGTGTGTGTGTGTGTGTGTGTGTGCGTGTGCCTGCGCGATTTAAAAGGGCTTAATCACAAAATATTTTCAATGAGATTAGGTCATAGGTCATAAAGTGCAAACACTAATTTGCAACTAATTTTGCTTAACTGTGAAGTGGAGGCCACTGAATGAATAAACTCTGGAATCGACAAACGTACCTTGCAACCAGCAAAACACACGCACACACACACACACACACCCACACCCATACACACACACACACACACACACACACACACACACACACACTTGCACACACACACACACACACACACACACACACACACACGCGCACACACAGAACACAGAAGTCGATGCCTTAGGTGGTTGCGGACCGCTGCTTTAATGCAGATTGGAATGTAGGGGGGTCACACTGGCCTTTGTTTTTGAAAGAGCTAAATTTGTCAGCCGATGTCGGCTAGGGGCACAATGGATCACAAAACTCACGGTTCGGATCGTATCACGGTTTTGAGTCACAGATCGGATCATTTTTAGGATCAGCAAAAAAACGAATCATAAAAAAGGCAATATAACTTTACGTTCCATTAATTCTGTAAAGCACGTAATGCAGGGAACTTCTGCCAATGGCTTTACATAAAAACAACATTCAAGATGTCCTATGTTTAAATAAAATCTTAAAATATATAAAATATTCAATATTCAATTGTTAAATTAAAGTGCAATATGAGGTAGGCATGATGATCCCTTCTCCCTTCGGGAGTGAATGAAAAAATATGATTAGACCCGATTTAACCCTATTGTCTTGTTTGTAAAGAAAAAACATTGTTTTTCAATAAGTAACTCTGAGTCCAGTCACATTAAATCATTATAAATAATATTATTTTTTGTAGTGGAATAAATATAAACAAAATATTTCATACAATTTCATATATAAAATAAATGCTTGGGAGCCGTAAGAGCCGGTTCTTTTCTGTGAACTCACTGAAAAGAGACAAACTTTTCAACACTAGAATAAGTGCGTCCCTTCTCCTCCGCCCACCACGTCCTGTCCGCTCTTTACATTCTTGTCTAATCTGACTTTTTTTTACCTAATTCTACTCACCATATAACAGCATCATGTTCCCTTCAACAATATTATCTTATCTTTGATATCACAATCCAAATCATATCCATAACATTAACTACTCTTATGAAGCACCTAAAGTGCGTGCTGGCACTTCTCACAAGCTGCGGTCTCTGTTCTGCCCTCTCAAGTTGACAAATCAACTGGACATATTGTAAAATATCATATTTTATTGAATCGGAGTCCACTTTTTCTTTAAATTATGAGAAGGCACAAGCTGCACTCCAGCTGAGCTCCGGCACCTGCGGCTCAAGCTTCGGTTCGACCTCCTCCCCTCGGTCAAGCTCCGCATCATGGACACAGTACACAGTTTATTTTCAGATAACGCTACATCAGCGATCACATTCATGTCAGACAATAGTACCCACAAAATCGGATCGAAATCATTCAATCACATTCATTTCATTTCGATCGAGTCACAGAATCCTGACCCTCCCATGAACCGATCGTTGTGCTTCAGAGTGAAACACAGCACGCATCTGTCTTGTGTCTGCAACTCTGCCTCGAGAATTATGGAATTATTACTTTAAAAAGTAACGGTGGCAGTAAAACTGTACTTCACTATGATGGTTACATTTTGCAATTGATCCATTCACATGGGAGCTGAACTGTCGGGGGCGAGCCGCACAGATCACAGATTAACGACGATCCGTTACACCACTAATGTCGGCTGATGGCCTGTTTGCATGCATGTCTGTGTGTATGTGTCTGTATGTGTGTGTGTGTGTGTGTGTGTGTGCCTGCTAGCATGTGAAGAATGTCAGTGGATAAGTGTGTGCGGATGTATATCACTGGGTCAGTAAAATTATGGGACCTTATGACCTTGTCAGCGTTCACACACTGCTGAACAGCAGCGTTAGGGAGGAAGGTGGGGTGGGGGTGTGGATGGGGTGCGGATGGGGGTCAGCTTACTTGGGCTCCTGACCCTCCCAGGATCCCACTTAGTACCCTAACCTGTCCTGTCGACTCTTGATTGTAACGCCAAACAACAAAGGTCATTTGTGAGTTAAGGACTTAAAAATTCCACCTAGGGGTTTTTTCTCAACATTTTTGAGCTATTTATAGTTCGTTTTTTTTCCCGATGGCATTCGCCATATTGCTGCTAAACATCCATTCTTGCCATTCTGTTTTAGGCAAATGACCGAGTTTAGCATCAAAAGTTTTGAAATAAAAAGCTCTTTTTGAAATTATCCTCGCTATGATTATTGGAGCCGGTTAAGGGCCAAAATCTAATTTTTGCCAAAACTTTCTGGCTCTTTGCGACTGAGCCACTATTGCCTTTTTGAGGACAGGTCTATCGAGATCTGTGTAGATCTGTATAGATATGTATAGATCTGTATTGCTGTACAAAATTGTCCATTTGGAAAAAACTGGATAAAAATGGGCTTTCCTGCAATTACAACCTGTTTCATATAATATATGAAACATATAATATATGAAATAGGTGCAAGTGTCAAACTCATACTTGTAACTAATATATAATATCAGTTACAAGTATGGGTTTGACACTTGCAAATCCAATAAATCATCAATGAAGAGTTTATTAATGTTGATTGTCTCAGTTAGTAAATGGACTGCATTTATATGGCACTTTTCTAGCCACTAAGGCCACTCAAAGTGCTTTACATGTTACATGTAGGTATCTTTCTCAAGGACATCTTGGCAAATTAGCCAGGATGAGCCGAGTATGGAACCGACTCACCAATTTTCCGGATCACCTGTCTACCTCTGGAGCTACTGCCGCCCAGTAAATGGACTGATATTGAAGTAACAGGAATGAGGAATGGAACTAGGACTGCATATTGTGATAAATGTCTAAAGTTCAGGCTTCTAGGTTGGTGATGATAGATGGGACCTTGTGATCTTTATGGCATACGGGAACACCAAAAACTACAGATTTCCATCATACACATCGCTAACCACAAATAGAAGTTTAGCGTTTTTTCCTTTTAACGCAGAAGCTTCTGATCTGCTATGCTATGGATATTTGCACGTACTCACGTGCCCTTTGTATTGAGGGGGCCTTGACTTCCTCTCTTGGAAAAAAGCAAAACACAATTAAGTCCTTGATCCGGTTCTGTTCCTCGAGTCACATGACCACTTGGGCTGGTGTATCAAAGTTCCACACTTTTACTGTATCAACTGAATAGTTTGGGTATTGGAATGTTCTAAGGTTTGATGACTTAAGTATTTTATGGCTTCACCAAAGGCTTGTACTTGTGCTAATGTGTTGCCGTTAGATTTATGTTAAAAAAACATTTTTTCTAAAGCTATTCTTTCTCAAGCTATGCAGAGACGTCTCCACTTTAAAGCTGTGTATTATGCTAATAATGACATTGGAGGCTTGTTTAGATACACACACACACACACACACACACACACACACACACACACAACACACACACACACACACACACACACACACACACACACACACACACACACACACACACACACTCTTCAGCCACCACTCTGTCCACTCAAACCTGGGCTGGCCCAGAGAAAACAATGGCTTCCCTGTACCCAAATCAAATTAAGAGCCCTTCAGATCTGATGGTCTTTTGCCCCTCCCCCCTCACCTTACCCCTTTCCCCCTTGGCACAGAATGGGACTTTTCGGAGTTTGGGTTAGGGTTCGGGTAGATAATCTGCACTGAGTCGACATAAAGTGGCCTTTCATTCATACCGGGGTAGTCCCGCCATCTGTCAGGCAGATATGGGTCTGGATATGCGTGGAACGAAGATCCAGTCATTAAATGCATCAAAGAGATGATCAGTGGGTATCTCGGGAACGTCAACGGGTTGGCGCTTTGGCCGGAAGTGGCTTTGCCAACAAAACTAGGTTAGTCTGTTTGAATGTTCTGAAGAATAGGCTCACACAAAAAAGAGGGGGGGTTGTTCTACTGTCCCTGCAGGGCCGTGGACATGACAGATCACCTTGGCAAAGACAAGATCTTGCTCTTGCTCTCTTCTCTACTCATTCCCAAATTCAATAGTCACAAGTTTTCTTCATTGACTTGAAGTCAACATACTCCTGACATCGTTCTGTCATACTGTAGCTGATTGGGTGATTAGAGTATGGCAATTCGGGGGAAAAAAAGTTGTTTTTTGTTTTCCAAGCTGAGGTTTGATTATTTTCTTCGTCAAATTGCTGTCAAAAAGGCAACAAGGATTTAAATGTTTCCAAAAGAAAGGACAAAAAGGGACTATATGAAATCTGGGAAATGTATATTCCCCAGGAGACTACTGTCTGTAAGCTATGCAATACTCACCATAATACTATACCCCCAAATTTTACATTATGTCATTTAGAAGATGTTTGTTTTTAATCCAAGACAACTTCCATTAAGTACATTTTGTCACAGTAAAATAGTGTTCCCCGCACCGGGAAAAGGGCTTCGGTCTCCAAACACACTCCGTGAATGAGCCACAGTGCTGCCCACGCAAAGTTCACCTTGGAGGGCTCTGATCTCGCAGCAATGGGTGTGAATGAGCTGCTTCATAGAGGGACCCCGGTTGAGTTGTGTGTGTGTGTGTGTGTGTGTGTGTGTGTATATAATTATATAATTATATAACTATATAAGTATATATACATATATATATATATTGTAAAATCTATAGTGTATAGATATAGTGTAAATTCTCCTCCTCTATTGCAACGCATTTACGCGCGCTGGCGCAACAGACCCAACTCGCCCACACGCACGGGAAAAAGTTGTAAATACCCATTCACACATACTCTGGCAATCCGTCCGACCCAAACTTGTAAAACGTTTTTTTGACCGATTTCTTTCATTATTTCTTTTTTAAATTTGTTGAATACGTATTTATTTGTTTTCTTGAACGACACGGTGTACTTTAACCTCCAATTATAACCCCCTTGTAATGGACGAGGAGCCTTCAGAAAAGGGGAAAGCTCCCTAGGGATGGAGACCATGCGTTCCCGGTTTTTACCACGTCTGTAACCATGACACGAATGGAGACCTACCGTAGCGTGCTAGTGTACTACCACAGTTTGCATACCTTCGAAATCCGATAATATCCCTTCGAGGTGGTCGTTCACGGAAAAATCCGACATCCTGATTGGCGGGGAGGGGGATTATTGTCCCCTCTTGGATCGGAGGAAGAATAAAAAAAATATTTAATCTTTAAACTTGAAGAATAAGAAAAACCTGCAAAAGCAACACTAGACTCCTCTCGCCTCCGCTGGTGAGCTCTGATGCGCCCTGGGTGCGCAGCGGGGTCCTGCGATTATTACCCCCCACCCCAAAATCCCCTTCCTCCTCCCCCTCCTCCTCCTCCTTCTCCACCCCCTCCTCCTCCACCTCCTCCTCCTCCTCCTCCTCCTCCACCTCCTCCTCCTCCTCCGCCTTCTCCACCTCCTCCTCCCCCTCCTCCTCTACCCGGACCAGCAGCCTGACGACGGAGAAGAGACGAGCGCAAGAGAACGAGCGACCCCTTTCCCCTTCGCCCGGCGGTGGATAGTTGGCGTTTGTCCGTTTCGAGTCCAATGAGTCCTTTTAAGTTCGATCAAAGAAGGAAACAAAACTATGGGTTCGCCATTTTCCAAAAACATGCCATGTCGGTTGGTTCCCATAATTTAGATAATTGTTAATAGCACAACTTCCCAGGCTGCTTTGCTGTTGAGAAACTACAACTTCTTGGTCCAAAGCGGCAGATGTTTAACAAAAAAAACAATAATAATAAAACCATAAGTCAACCAAAAGTCATATGGCGTTGTGTATTCTTTGAACATGTGTTAATAACAATAATATTGCATTTTATTTCAAACTACTTTTTTGCAATTGCTGCAGTAGCCTACATACTGTACAAAGTGTTCACTATAGTAGGTGGCTTGAATGGAATGGTGCAACTTCACGTTGCACTTTAGCATGGATATAGTCAAAAGAGGTGATTTGCATAAATGCACCATAGACAAGAAAAAACAGAAAAACCTGCATGGTTTGTGACCATTTTCCCCCCCGGTATAATATATAAAAGCTGTCTTACAATATTGTGAGCTTCCTGTTATAAAAGCAGTTTTCACTTTTTTTAAGGCTTAAATGTAACATTAATCATTAATGTCTTAAAAATGCATTTAAACACAGTGAGAAGCTGCAGCAGGGTGGTATCTTACTACCTATCTATCGGATTTCAACAAACCACCAGGAGGTTTGGTACAAATGTGATGTTTCATTTTGATTTGTAGCTTAATTTTTGACCATTCTTTACATGACAGCAGAGGCGCCCAGCAGGCAACACCTGGAACAGGAGTCAGTAACGTTTCTCTTCTCTTCTTTTAACTGCCTCTCCCCAACATAAGGGAGCAAAGGCGGCTTGGGCTGACTTTTGCATAAGGAATCTATAGAAATCTTTACAATCTTTAAATATCCCTGCGAAATGCCTTTTTTTATTTTCAAGATTTTTACAGTTTTTCCACAGCACTCCCCGAAGTGATACGTAGATCCCAGGAGAGGGAGCGATCCCTCTCCGAAGGTACAAACGCCGTGCCAGCGATGGGGCGCCCGCGATCGTCATGCCAACACAGTGTGTTTTAATTTTAGGTTAGATGTAGGTTATTTTATTTTACTCTGTTTCCTTATGGAACGAAACAAGCACAGTGCGTAATGCCGTTGACAGTTTGCCTAGAGCGACAAAATGGCTAGAGCCAGCCCTGGTCACAGCCATACATATTTGATAAATAACAGATTTCAGTGTTCAAAGTCTTCAATCTCTTTTTAAAAGGTCACTTGGTAAACAGTGCCATTCGATCATGCAAGCTGAAAGGCACACTCGCCGTGAAGTAAAGCCATGTCTTCATACTTTGTGATTGATTGACTACAGCCTTTTGACGACAAGTCTGAGCGAATCAGCTGTCTTTATAGAAAAATGCTCTTGTTGCTACCGTGACTACTCTCTAGTAGTGCAGTACTACAGTACTGTCTCATTGTCAACTGTGGTGATAATATGTGACGTTCATTTACTAACCACATCGCCGTTGTTGTTTTTTTTTTGCGAAAATGCAGCAGAAGCAGCAGGAAGAAGAGAAAGTGAAATCAGCTTTCAAATGGGATTTTTTCCAATAGTCATGTGTAACGGTTGCTTCCCTACCTTTTCACCTGACCATATTCACTCAATGTAATGATCGCCCATGTTAAGTTACCTGTGCCTTATGGCAGTCTTAAGGCAGCGAGCAGAGTAAAACATGCTAAATGGTAGAACAGGCATTGACAAAAGCATTGTTATTTATTTCCTCTTAACCTTGTGTGTCATCTGGTCATGCTGTGCATGCTTGGAGGCTGGCGTGATGTTTCAGTTACCTCACGCAAGATTATGAATCCTGACCAACAACTTTTTGATTTACTTTGAAATGATCCTTATTTATTACATTTTTTCTGTGTTATGAACACAGATGGGATCCAAATTCAGGACACAGTATGTAAAAGGCAAAGGTTTATTTTTAGGATGGGATCCTGGCATGGCGGTGGATTAAGTGAAAAGGAATCCAGGTGTAGCAGACTGGAAGACTGGGGAAGGGGTTGCGGAGCTGGTAGGTGGTGTGACGAAGCGGTGACTGACAGATAGGCAGAGCAGTAAGCAGGAGGGAGGGGACATCCTAGGGGCATGGAGATGCAGGTTAGCGAGCACAGACGGGACACAAGAAATTAAAGAAAACTGGGATCTAGGTTTGGCTAGCATGTAGTCCCTTGGCGGCTTTACAACAATCTGGCGATGAGTTGGTGAAAAGCCAGGGTTCTTACCCTGAAGCGACGATGAGGTGTAGATTGCCTGCAGGTGTAGAGCCAGGAGCCGGGAGAGTGGAGACGGGAGTCATGCTCACACCAACACACACCCACATACAGAGACAATCAGGGGGAGACAGGAGGCACAGTTTGGGCACCTGAGCTCTACTGCTCTTCACTCCCAGCGAGGTGTCCAGAAAACATAGGCATGCTTAATGCCTATGTTTTCTGTACATGTACATTTTGGTTCTGTAGTGGAGGGAGGTTGGGCAGGGGGAATTGGCTGCTTGAATAGACCACCCCATAAGGGTGTGGAAGCCTGTGGCGCCATCAAGTTGACTGACAACTGACAGAACTCCGCAAGCTACATCGCACTTGTTAATTCTTCCTTTGATCGCCTTTGTTTTTTGCCTTATGTATTATTTTGTCGGTTGATGATGACGCTACATGGAAACCTTTACCAGCGTCTTCGCCTCTCAATGCATCGTGGGATGCGCTTGCACAGGTAGTGAGCAGTGTTTGCATACTATGATAAATCACCGGATGTAGCATTTTAATCAGGTAATTTTCACATACTGTTTCAGCATACAAGAGTTTTGGATGTACTAACGCTACTTTGCCATATTACACTAAATTGTATGCTAATATGCTATTTTGGATACAGCGTAACATCCTTTTTTATTTAATGTTATAATCTGTGACTCTACAAGCAAGTTTATAGCTATCCCTCCTATCCCATTTTAATGTCTTTCATAGAGAATTAAAGTACGAGACTAGTACTAAGAAACTGTGAGCTACAATGAAGTATGTATTCACATGAATGTATTTTCAGATTAACTTATTGGTGGTTCCAAATGTGTTCAAAGAAAGTGTTTGCCAGGTGGGGATAGAATAGAGTAGAGACCGTGCCCCAACCACACCTACTACCAATCAACCTTAATATACATACCCGTCAGATCCACCCGTCATTCGGTGGTCTTATCTTTCGCAACCCACAACCTCCCAAGTCTCCACCTCTTGCTCCCTCCCTTGCTCCTTCTTTCCCTTTTTTCCATTAGGAACCACCAATGGATCCGAAGGCACGGCTGAGGCCTGATGCCCTTAAGTGTCTTTTCCTTTTCCTGAGTCCGGGCTCCTGGTGTTTCATCAAGCTCGCCATCCTTCATCCCACTTCATCCCATCAGCATGCCAAAGCAACAATTCACCAACATCATACCGTTACCATCTCATTTCTTATCCCCCATCCCCATCATCCTATTATTTAGCATTTTGCAGATTATCTTCAGTCAATTACAACTCAATCAATCTGTTGTGGTGTGGTCTCTAACTCCTGAATATATATTGAGTTTTTTTGTACTATCAAGATCAAGATCAGGATCAAGAGATTATTTGTCACATACATATACATACGGTCATACAGAATCCTTTTCGACAAAATGGATAAGATGCCTGGTTTCTCATAAATGGGACCGAAACTTATCCCACTTATTTTAATTAATTTACCTGGCCAAATCTGTAAGCAGGATAATAGTGCATGTGTAAACAAAGTCAATCCTTTTCAATGTGCTTTTAAATCCTCTTTTCTTTTACAGTGAGACAAGATTGTTGAGCAATTAATTCCAGGCCACAACATTGATTGCTCACACACACACACACACACACACACACACACACACACACACACACACACCCACACACACACACACACACACACACACACACACACACACACACACACACACACACACACACACAAAATGGTTACACTTAATGAACATTTAAATCCCTCAAATGGACTCTTTGCCCTCGCCAGACTCAATCCTAATCTTCAACGAATACTATCCCCCCGCCCCACACACACACACACACACACACACACACACACACACACACACACACACACACACACACACACACACACACACACACACACACACACACACACACACACACACACACACACACACACAGTTTGCAGACATGAAAAGCCACTGTGACATTAATCCTCCCTACTTCAGAGCTACAGGGCTAATGAGAGCCTTAAAACCCCCTAGCCCCAACACCAGGGAATGTGTCTGGGAGAGATAGAGCTAGAGAGCAAGAGAGAGCGAGATAGAGAGAGGGAGAGAGAGAGAGAGAGAGAGAGAGAGGTGTACACTTGCCCATGTCTGGTTGCTGAACTCTGTGTCAGTGTGTCTGTGTGTGTGTGTGTGTGTGTGTGTGTGTGTGTGTGTGTGTGTGTGTGTGTGTGTGTGTGTGTGTGTGTGTGTGTGTGTGTGTGTGTGTGTGTTTCTGTGTGTTGCAGTTGTTGTAGTTTGTGTTGACTGAGGGAATGAAGTCACATGGTCCCCCTCATTCCCCCCCTCTCTAAATTGGCCTGTGTTTCCTGTGATATGCCTGATTGCTGCAGACAATCTGTCTGTGTGTGTGTGTGTGTGAGTGTGTGCGCTTCTACTTGCCCCTGGAGGCATATCTTTGCACACTACTTGGTGTCTGTGGCAAATTATCCAAGACAAGTGATCCACCTCATTCCAGCTCCATTTAGAAAGACGGAAGATTTATGAGGGACCAAGCAAGACAAAACCACAGTTGTAGCTTGACAGATTTATCGTCAAGATGCACTGTACAGTAGCCAAGCCGTGACGTGGTCTACCTTTGTGATGCGATTCAAAGTTCAGCCAGAGTGAACTTTAAAAAGTGTGTAAATTGCATCTCAGCATCCTATTACATGGAAGGAACAGAGCTGAACCCTGATTCAAAACCAGGAAGTAAATGTTTTGGTTCATATGGCCTTAAATGTTGAGTCAAGACTAAGCCATTGGATGGACGTGAGGCGTTCTGTCTGAGACAGAAATAAAAGCCTCATCAATTATAATTCCACCAAGAACACATTGTATACAGTTATCTTGGATGTAAAGGCTCCGTTGCAGATTCCCTTAGGTCAAACCTGCCCATGCCGCACAGGGAGTGCGGTATAACCCCTCCATGGATCACAGAACTGAGCATTAACACTGATTCAGTGTTATCTTCTGATACTGTGGGAGGAGGCTAGGGTGGAGGTGGTTGTCATATTACTGAGAACACTTAAAATTTCTTTTAACTTTTATTTTTTGCAAATTTCGTGACTAATTTTAAACCCATGCACACTGAAAAAGGTTGAGCTTGAAGAGGTTGTAATGGGGTTGTAGAGAACAATGCAATAATTAGATACCCGTGTGTTGATGTTTGGCGGTTGGTCATCTGTGAAGACATCTGACAAAAAGTTTTATATTTAATGTTATTTATGATTTAACTTTTTTCTTGTTCTTGTTATTCTTGGTCTTATTTTATTCAATAGTGTTTATCTGTTATTAGTGAAAACTTTCTTCGTAAAATAAAATGGTGTTCAAAAGAGCTCAAACTGTCTATTTTTCATTATGGACCCTAACAGCCTTAACAGTAGCTATAGTCTACTGAGGGATATTCGAAATCACCCGTCTCAATCTCTGATATTAACAATATTATATTATTAATATCATAATAATGTATATTATGTATGTTATTGTGGTTTAAACTTTCGAAAGTCTTTCAATTTTAGCTCATCTGCTCATACTCTAGATTTACAAAGGTGTAAATCTGATAATCACGGACGGAAAATACCCACCTCAAATTTGGAAAGTAGTCTAAGATAATATCAATAACATCTTCATCTGCAGCTGTTGGGAAAATGTAGCATTTGAAAATAATACCCAAGACAAGAGACATATGGATCCATAAATGCAAACATATTATCTTCCTGGGTGGCAGAGGCTGTAACTTTCAACTGTGCAGTTGAATGCAAATCAATTCTCAGGGATGGTTGAGTTGGAAACATTACATGTTGTAGTGATTGCCATCCACCAAACATCATATTTCCTCTTACGATTTTCACGTCATTGTTGGTAGAGGAAAGGGGAAGTTTTATTACAGATATACGTATAAGTTAAAATGGGACTGGGACACATTCTGAAGCTGTAGGTACCCTGCCTGTGCTACTGTTCACTGTAAAAAAAAATCTGAATTTTCAGTTCAGATTTTCTTCAGTGCATTCACTCCGGGCAGGTAAAGATCTTGCGGTAATGCGGGTACACAAAAAGTCGTTTCTCCACTAACACATTAACAGAATGATAGTGTTCAAAAGATAGTTACACTACTACTACATTCATAACTAAAGCTTCATGGCACTGCAAGCAGATTTGGGAAACTTTACCATCAGATTCTGTTGTTGTTTTGGCCCACACTCTATGCAACCACCATGGGCTTCAAACCCTCCTCAGCCTGCTATATAAAGTAGTATCCTGTCTTCAGTGATGGATTGCATCCCCCCCCCCCCCCACACACACACACACACATACAAAAAACAAAACACCCCAGGTAGCACGCAAACAAAAAAAAAAGCAAGTGGGCCTTGAGTGGGATCTGCATTTTCACCATTCAATGGTTGAAGCAAATTATTTTGGACTCAACTTTACTTCTTTACTAGGCCTGGCAATAAAATTCATTTTTACAGTGCAGCAAATCATTAACGGTCTATAACATCTGTCACATTATGTATGTATGTATGTATATATATATACATATATATATGTATATATATGTTAAATATAATTATTGCATAAGTGTGGTGCTGCACCTGTTATTTTCCTGGGGAAACAGAAAAAAATCCTCCATGTTTTTATAAACCATGTTCTCTCCCTTGTTCTCCCACTCACGCTCTCTTGCCATCCCACTTACTAGCGTGATGAGGGATTCCTTCCTGTTGCGCCCTCTCCTTTGTCCACGTCAATTAGTCCCACCTGTCCATAAAGGTCACATGGGAGGGTGGGGGGGTTCTGGTTGGAGAGCGACCTTTGCCCCTGTGACCTTTGCCCTCACAGACTCACGGGCCGGAGATGTGTCGAGCCCTGGACAATCTCTGCTGACAGGTATGCGCTGTTGGACCAACTGATCCCTTTGGCCGCCTTCGGAAAGGAGTCCGAATGGTGACCACCTGCGCGCTAGCCATGTGGAAAGCACGTGGACAGCAAGTCCATGTGCACAGTCACACACTCACATTCCTTAAATCTCCCTCCACACACACACACACACACAGACACACACAGACACACACACACACACACACACACACACACACACACACACACACACACACACACACATTCCCCCCAGCATTCGCTTGGATCAGTACAGACAGGTATTCACAAGTGCTTGTACGCGACACTGACATACACGCTTTCATACACACGAACCCTTTCGATACTGATAAAGTCATCCATATTTTTGAAGAATTTACACTTTTGCTCGTATCAAGTTATCTGGTTGATGACACCGTGCTGCTCATGGCTTATAAAATGACTTTGGCCCTGTTTACTACTACTACTACTCCTACTACTACTACTTGGTCTGCCTTTCAAAAGGGTGCTCCACACACTCCACGCCGCCATGAGACTGGACAGCTCGCTGGTGTTCTCCGCTCCGCTGTCATTTTTTAATACCCCGACATACGATTCTTGCCGTGAGTTGGTTTCCACAGGAGAACTTGATGGGCCCTGAGCTCCAGGTGGTCAGAGGACAGACTCCACAGTAGCAAGGAAAAAGGAGATTTTGACCCCTCTCGCCATACTGGAGCCCCAGATCTTCTTCAGGTCACTGAGAGCCTTCTACGCCTTTCGTATTTTGATGTCCTGCTCAGATGAGTTGATTGAGGACCGAAGATATTTGATTCCTTCACTTCTGTAAAAATTTAAAAATGACAGAGAAGACATCAACTGCAATTTTTCAATAAAAGTAACTGCTATTTTAAATTTGTCCACTGGGGGTCGCACACAACACTGACAAGCAAGCAAACTGTTCATGCTGCCGGTAAAAAAATTCTTATTCTATGTGTTCTTTTGCTGTCAACATTACACTCTGTGGCACCCTTATTTCCTAAAATGTATTTGTCAAAAAGGAGAAAAGTGGACACAGAGTGTAGAGTTTTCCAAGAGAAATGGACCGTTTCTGATTTCTTTACAGAGGCGAATGGGAAACCTGTGTGCTTGATCTGTTCGAAGCACGTTTCAGAACTCAAAGAATATAATATTCGGCGCTAGTATGAGACTCATTATGCCGCAAAATACAACAGCTTGCAAGGACAACTGAAAAGAGAGAAGATAAATGATTTGTTTCGGGGGTCTGAAGAAACAGCAGTCTGTTTTTACCCGTAGCCGAGATATCGGTGATGCAGCAGTGAAAGCTTTATTATGACAGCATAAGTTCAAGTTCTAGTTGAAGCTGACTTTGTGGGAGACTGTCACTACCGTCAAGTGATGACCTTGCTCATTTTCCTCGTCTAAAAGATATGCGTTCGACCGGAGTTAATGCTAACATGAATCGGTACAAAGACAAGATTGCTGCGGGAGTTTGAGCAGCGGTTTCAGGTCTTTGTGAACTTGAGACAAAATTCATGATTTTTCACTCGCCATTCACAGTCAAGGCGTCTGATTGGCCTGTCGACATACAACTTGAAATAATTGACTTGCAGTGTGATTTGGATTTGAAGGACAAATTTGCCTTGGCGGGCTTGCACACATTTTATCAGTATCTCTTGTCAAGGTACCCCAAATTGACAACCATTGTTGCAAATGGTTTGTGCATGTTTGGGACTACCTACAAAGTATTCTCCGTAATGAGCATCAATATAACAAATCTGCTCTCAAGGCTCACACACAAGCACTTCAACGACATCACGAAATTGGCTGCTACTGAGGATTTGACGCCTGATATTGATGCACTTGTGACGGCTTAAAGATGCCAGGTTTCAGGAGAAAAGTAAACGGGGAGTAAGCCTACTTCATGTAAAATTATTCTTCAGACACCTTTGCACCCTGAAGAATATAGTTCTGTGAAATTAATACTTACTGTGGAAATATTTAAAGACACCCAACATTGTCCAATATACAGTAATCAGTCAGCAGCTTCAGTCATAAATAGTTTGGTTTGGTGGAACTCTATTGTTCATGCACTGCCACAGCTTTCGTGTCTTTTTTATCTATACATTTTATACATTTACAAGACAGGGGAATAACTTAATGTTCTTCCTTAATAGTTCCTACTTCAGTTTGTTTGGTGTGGTGTGTCGGTTCAGGTGGTCAGGATTTCTACACAGATTTGGAAATGAATGTAAATTTTTAATTCTAGATCTTGACAAGTTTTGATCAAAAAGTGAAATTTAATGTTATTTGGTTCCAGCTACCTCTGACTAAATGTTTCGCTGAAATTGCAGTTATTTTTTAGGAGAAATTTCAGGTTCATAATGTTCTGTAAAAAGATTCATTAAATGTGAACATTTTCAGAATGTACTTGTACTTTTTTGCACTTCAATAAAAAGAAAATTTTGGAGTTATCGTTGTTTGTAGGTTATTATGCTATGACTTTACTGGTCCCACCCACCTGAGATCAAATTGAGGTGTATGTGTCCCCTGAGCTAAAATTAGTTTGACACCCCTGTTTCTGGTGTGTAAGGTCGGTGTTATTTTGTGGCGCCTCCAAGCAGCGGAAAGGGCCCCGAAGCTCCCCCCCCAAACTCCACAGCCACGTAGACACCCTACGGCTGCAGGAAAGCCCCAAGCAACCTGCCCTGCAGCCACAGAGGACTCCGGGCCCCCAGAAAAGCCAGAGGGCTGTAGAGCAACCCCCACGTCCAGCCTCGATGAGCATTATCCAGTCCCAGGGAGCACGAGGAGACCCCGCACCCCAGTGGTGCACACATGTAACCCACCCCCGGGCAGGCAATGATGTAGCCCGAGTGATCAATGTGTGCTGTTGACTATATAAAATGCAGTTAAAATTGCGAGGTTGGGGGTAGGATTTCTTCAGACAAATCAAACCCGAATCACTCGCATCCCCTCCTGCCCCCTAACGCCGAGTGCAGTGCACCAAGAGCGCCCCCCACCGAAGGAGGCCACATGATGAGCCCTGCGCCAAGCACATCAAGCATTAAATAATGGAGTTTTGTCAGTGATAAAAGTAGCCCATATTTCAATGAATGAATCAACATTGTTTATGGATATTGCCAATAGTTTTTCAATTGAGATGTATTCTATTAATAACTGTAACCATTTGGATGTGGTGAGATTATCTCTCTTTTTCCAATTGAGTAATACTGTTTTCTTGGCAATTGTTAAGGTGATCAAAATGGGTTGGTGGTGTTTAAGTAGTGGGTCGACTGAAGAGAGGTCACTGAGAAGACATATAGAGTCGCAGACTGGAATGCTGGGACCCAGAAGGGTTGACAGCTTCTTAGTGATGTTGGTCCAGAATGCTAGGATAGGTGGGCAGAGCCAAAAAGCATGAAAGTAGTCATCTCTGCTATCAAGGGAACAGTGAGAGCAAATGTCGTTATCCACAAAACCCATTTTGAACATTTTGTGTTCCGTGACATGGGCTCTGTGCAAAATCTTATATTGGATGAGTTGCATTTTGGAGTTGCGTGTCATAGAAAAAGGGTTTGTTGCAAATAAGCTTCCACAGGTTGATATCGTCGGGAACAGCAAGATCTCTTTCCCATTTCATTGTAGGTAAATATAAAGTATCATCTGTTTTTAATAAAAGTTTGTATATTATGGAAAAGGGATTTTTTAAGTCACCGATATGAGTGAGAAGTTCAGTCATTGGAGGTGGTTGTAGAATGTTGTTCGTCAATTTGATTTTAACTTTTGGAGACTGCTGTAGTTGAAGGAATTGAAGGAAGCCATGGCCACCAATATTACACCTTTGAATTGGGTGGTTGGGAAGGATGTAAGCAAATTGTTTTCAAAAATGTGTTCCAGATGAGTAATTCCTTGTCTTTTCCAAGACCAAAAGATTATTGGTCTTTTTTTAACGAGAAAATCTGGGTTGTGCCGGATTGGCGTGAATTTGTTTGAGTTTTTGAGATGAATGGGTTTTAAAAGCAATTATGTTTCCTTATTGATTCAGTAAGGAATGGTAGATCAGATAATGATAACGCCTGACATTCTGTTTGTTCAATGTCTTTCCATGGCGAGACATTGAATACTTGCTCTGGTTGTAACCATTTAATTATAAATTGAAGATGGTTCGCGAGACAGTAGTATCTAAAGTTTGGGGCTGCTAGGCTCCACAGTCTTTGTTTTTCTGTAGTGTTGCTAGTTTAATTCTCAGTTTCTTGTATTTCCAATAAAATTTATTAACTATTGAGTCTAGAGTATTAAACCAATATTCTGTTAGTTGCACTGGGGTCATTGAAAATACATAATTTATTTTTGGAAGTATGTTCATTTTCACTGCTGCTATCCTACCAATTAGTAGGATGGGTAGGTTGTTGCATCGAATTAGGTCTTCTTCAAGGGTTTTGAGCAATGGAGTAAAGTTAAGGGTAAACAAATCTGACAGATTGGTGGAGATATCAATACCAAGGTATCTAATATTGCCCGTGATGGTTTAGGGAAGTTTCTTGGTTGCAGCATTGCAGTCCCCCCCCACTGAGTGGGAAGACCGTGGTTTTAGTCCAATTTATCGAATAGTCTGCGATAGCTGAGAATTTAGATATAAGATTGAACACCTCTGGTAGGGATAATATTGGGTTCTACATGTACAAGATATCGTCTGCATACAAACTGATTTTGTGAACAGAGTTTCCTGTTTGTATGCCCATGATATTACTGTTTTGACGGATGGCTGCCGTGAGAGGTTCAATAAAGATGGCGAATAGTAAAGGGGGGAGCGGATATCCTTGTCTTGTGCCGCGTTGTAGAGTGAAACCATGTGAAGTGAAACCATTGGTGATGACAGAGGCGGATGGGGAGTTTGTAGAGGATTCTGATCCATTGAATGAGTGACTCTCCAAAGCCAAATTTTTTGAGGTTTGAAAAGAGATATGTTCAATTAACTTTGTCAAAAGCTTTTTCGGCATTTAAAGAGGCAATAACAGTATTTAAGTTGTTCCTTTGAGATATGCTGATCAGACTGAATTAACAACGCATATTTCTGGATGAGTGTCTGCCTTTGACAAAGCCTGTTTGGTCTGGGTGAATTTTAAATGGAATTACTTATTCAATTCTGCTGGTTAGTATTTTACTTATAATCTTAAGGTGGCAATTAATAAGTCTTATGGGTCAATAACTGGAGGTGAGGGTTGGGTCGTTATTGGATTTGAGCAAAACCAAAATGAGAGCAGTATTAATGTGCATGGTGCATGGTGCAGCTTGACTTTCTCTGTAACCATTCTGATGAATAATGGGGATATAAGTGGTCAGAAGTGTTTATAGGCCATCTGATCCAGGTGATTTATTGTTGGGCATAGAGAAGAGAGGTTTCCCGAGTTCTTCTAGAGTAAGTGATTGATCTAAGTTGGTAGCCTGCTCTGTTGAAAGTTTAGGAAGGTCAATATCATCAAGGAATGAATGAATGGTTAATATATTTGATTCATTATACGAGTGATATAGCTTAATATAAAAGTCTCTAAATATGTTATTGATGTCTTGTATGTTATCCTACCCTGTGGGTTATTGACGGCTGTAATAAGTGTTTTTTCTCTATTGCCTTTCAATTGATGAAATTTACCTGATTTGTCATTGAATTCAAAATAATTTGCTCGTGTTCATTGCATGAGGAATTGTGTATTTTGATGGATGATATAATCAAGTTGTCCGGATGTAATTGTCCAGATCTCATTTCGGATTTGCTCAGCGGATCAGTGGGCTTGTTGGGAGTGCAACTCCTTTAGTCGTTGTTCGAGATATTTTGGCATTCTTGTCCTTTCTGTTTCTTGTGAGTGGAGAATGAAATAATACTACCTATGAGAACTACCATAGCTGTTTCCCAGAGTAAGGATGGTGATATTTCTGGGGAGTCATTCAGTTCAATGAAGGAAGTCCATTCTCTGGAAAATAAATGGTTAAATTCTTTATCTGTCAAAAGTGAGCCGTTAAACCGCCACCTGCTGGAAGAGTTCCGGTTTGTTTCATTTATGAGTTGAAATTTATTGGCCCGTGATCGGAAATTACAATAGGGTGGATTTCAGGATTAGTGATTTTGGACATTGTGGAGTTACTTGACAAGAAAAAGTCCATTCTCGAGAAACTTTGGTGGGGTGATGAATAGAAGAAGAAGAAGAATCTTTAATTGTCACGAAACATACCACACTACAACACATGCATACGCACACACACATGCACATGCTTTTGGATGGTGCCCGCTGAAATGTGGCCTCTGCATTTGACCAATCCTGGCTTGTCCTTCCTAGGGGGGGCAGCCAGGAGCAGTAGGCAGCATTCGTCGACGCACCCAGGGACCTGGTAATATGTGTATTCTCTAGAATGTGGATTATTCGATCGCCAACAATCCCCAAGAGCAAGATCACTCATATATTGTTTTATAGTATCTGACGAACGCCAGGATTTGTGAATATTTCTGGTTTGAGAATGGTCAACAAGGATCCAGTACTGTGTTGAAGTCTCCTCTCAATATGATAGTCCGAGAATTCTAAGAGTTTTGAAAATATATTGTGAAAGAAATTTAGGTCATCCTCATTGGGGCCATAAATATTGGCCATGGTTAATTTGAAGTTACCTAAAATCCCATTAATCATTATGTAACGCCCTTCGGGGTCTGATATTGTGGTTTTAGTTTGATATGGGATACTTTTATTGATCAAAAGAGAAATGCCTCTTCCTTTTGAGTTGTATGACGCAGAAAACATCTGCTTAACCCATTTAGCTTTGAGTTTGAGGTGCTTGGATGCAGTGAGATGGGTTTCTTGCAGTAGACAGAAGCTGGGGTTCATCCTGGTGAGGTGACTTTGCTACATTTAGCAGGTGAGCCCAAAGCCTCTCACATTCCAACTACGGTAACAAACTTAATGGGTGTCATTGAAGCTAGTTAGGGGGTGATGGCACAGAGCACCCAAGGCAACAGCTATACTACCGTTCCTATGCTTTCCCATAGATAAGTCTGGGATTTCCTCCTTTACATTCCTTTTCACTGCCATAGTATTGTAGGAAGTTTGTAGGGATATATATCCACACAAACAAATGACAAGTAGACAAAAATAAACATAGAACATTGCAGGATTAAACATACATATAGTGAGCGATAGAATAGAGTGAGAGTGATGGGAGAAGTGGGGAGAGAGGGATTATGGAGGTGAGATGATGAGAGAAGTAGGGAGGGGGGATTAGGAGGTTGAGATGATGAGAGTGAGCGATATTTTAAATCCTGACATAGATTGCATACTCATTTCTACATCTCGCAGTATATAATTACCAGAATTTCAAGAATACATACATAATGATCAAAATAACCAGGGAGTGGTGGAGGAGTCTCGAAATAAATGACCGTCTATACAGTATATAGTTTATCAACAATCAGCGATACCCATTTACCCTTCTGCCGGTTCTCCTTCAGGATGGGGTACAGCACCTTCTGTCGGTTCTTGATCTCCCAGGGGAATTGGTCGTTCATGTCCAGCATGGTTCCTTTCAGCTGCCGTCCTTTGCTTTTAACCAGCTCCTTGTGCTTGAAGTATTCAGACTTGGCAATGATGGACTCTGAATGTAGTCTGAGTGATGGGCTTTCAAAACGCGTTGGAATGCATTGGGTGTAAACGCGGTCTTTGATAAAATTATGCAAGACTCGCAAATGATTCATTCCTTGCGAACAAATCTTTGAAATGACACACGAGTCGGAATATTGAACTATGAACATTGAAATAGAATATTGAACATTGAAACTGATTTACTCAATTTACTGATTCATTTAAAAAGAGCCAAACTACTACGACAACTACTCTGATACCTATACCAGATACAGCATCAATGTAACATGACGGGGCTGCATCAACTTTCGGTTTTGAATTCAGTAAAGGAAGGGAATAACTGGCCACAAGCTGAGAAATGGCCTTCTAATGTAGATTCAAGGAACCTTGATAATTCAGATTTCGCTGTATTTGTGAAAGTGCAGAAAATTACAGAAATGCTGATGGACCAAGTAAGCCTGGATCTAGAAATGTATCTAAGTTTATGTTGCTTGAAAAACATCTTATCTTGTTTGAGCGAATAGCTATTGGACAAAATAATAACTCGTTAAAACCACATAAACTGAGACAAATTTATTGAATGGAAGTGATCCTCCAAAAATGGTAACTTGAGTCCATAGCAATTTCAGGTCAAGGTTGCAAATACCTATTCTTTACATTCTAGGAAGGGGGGGCACCCAGGAAGACCCAGGAAGACAGTTAGGGGAGGAAGCACCCAGGAAGACAGTTAAGGGGGGAAAGGCAGACTCGTCGGAGACCTCTAACCCAAACCACTCCCTGTTTCTTCTGTATAAAGCCTCCTGTTTTTCTCTGTGATATCAGATTGATCCCAGCGCTGCTTTGGAGCAGTACTGAATCTTTCTCTTTATTCTGCAGAATAAATAATCTTGGATATTCTCAGTTTTGTCTTCTTGTAGCGGGCAGATTAACCTCACCGATCATTGCGGAAGAATTTCCTTAACAAAGACAAATAGCAATATATTAACGTGTAGGCCTATATCTACCCCTCCATATATTCAAACCTACTTTTTTTATGCTATTACATTTTATTTTGTAATATATGTAAATCTGTTGTCTGTCAAGGTAACCGATGATGCTAGTGGGGCAGGGTGAGAACTTCCATTAATCTCCAAAGAAAACACATTAGCAGCAGTTCACTGCAGCTTTAAGACTTGGTGCATTGCACAAACCGAAATAGTCTCATGTCATTCCTCCAGAGCAATTACACTCTCTGTGGAAAAAAGAAAGTAAAAAACCTGATTGATGTTTTGATTGACTGAAGACTTTTTGTTTGACCGCATGTGGCATCTAATGAAAGACACGTTCTAATTGACAGTAGGTTATACAACGCGGCACTGCGGGGGGGGGGGGGGGGTGTCCTTTTCCATATCAAGGACTTTCAATTTGATACGTGTTGATCAGGACACCCACGGATTATTTAGTTTTTGTTTATTTTTGTGAGTTGTTTGTTTGATTTCGTACTATATTCTATTTATTCACTTTAAATAATTAATTCTTGTAAATTATTATTTCCCAAATGTCTGTAAACTACCTTGAGCTGCAATTTTTTTTTAACAAAAGGTGCTATACAAACAAAGAAACTATTTTATTATTATTATTATTATTATTATTATTATTATTATTATTATTATTATTATTATAAAGAAATTCTTATAATTATTATAGTAATATAACTAATAAAACAGGTGAAATTGTCAATGATTATTCTACATTCTCTAATGGTGCTCATGTCTTGCAAATTAAATAGTGGTGAAGTTTAGCTTTTCATCAGCTCTTGAAGGACCCCTGGGGGACCCAGGACCCCACATTGTCAATTGCTGGTCTAAAAACTGCATTAACCGTGGCCTATATCACAACCAATGTATCAATTGATCTCACCTTAAACTAAGAACTGGAATGCAATTCCGTATGCAGAGGAAAAATAATAACTGATATTGTGGTGTGGGGATGGTGTGGTTTGAGCAGCCACACTTGTTCTGGGTCTCGATAATTGGCACCCAGGATCAGAGTGGTTGCATAGCTGTTGCAGCAACAGGTAAAACCCCCATCCCCACACACACTCAGGAGAGGAGCCCTTGTCATGACACGTGTCCATCCCCTCTCCACAATAAATTGTGTTTTCTCAACCCCATCGTCTGTGTCTCTGTGCCGGAGGTCCCTGAAAACACCACTTGGGTGACGTGTGGGAGGCAAAACTGCCACAGATATAATCACTGATATGATTATAATCAATAATAATTCAAATGAATAATGATAAATAAGCATAGTGTTCCACGTTTATCCTGATCTGTCGCTCAAAGGGCTAAAGTGTTCTTTAGATCACTCCTTTAAGGTATATTTGCATTTTATTACTCTGTAGATATAACAGCAGTTTGGAAGCTCGGGAAATAAGTTATGATGAGAAATTAGATATTGTTTAGATGTCATCAATGTTATTTATTTGGGTTTTTAACCATTATTGCACTTTTCTGTATGTCTTACAGTGCATGGAAGCATTGTGCATTGCTGCTACTATTCATTTTGAGAAATAAATTAGAACTGTTTAAATCTTACATGATGTTTGGAATGTAGAACAAAATGTAGATCCTGAGGCGAAGCCAGTTGAGAACCCACTTATTTATAGCACAAGTCTGCCCTCTAGCAGCCATTGCAGGTTAATACCACTGACACAGTGGTTAGTGTGTGTGGAACTGCTCTGCTAAGTATTTATCTGCTGTATTAATTTACTTTTTCTTTCGTTTCTCCAAGTTTCTTTGTGTTTATTTATTTTTTAAGGCATGACAAGATGCAGGCTACAAAATCCTCTATTGTGTTTTTTTTAACCTATGTCAAGAAAATCTCATGAAGAAAGAATCCTGTGTTTATACTAGTAGTTGATAACATCTAGTTATAATGAGTTATTTCACAGGAGTGTCACACTTTTTTTCTGACCATTTGTCAACTTACTAATGGGAATATGCTGTGTTCTGTTGCGTACTTATTATTGCACAACTTACATCTAATTTCATACAGTGTCATAAAAAAGGAACCTCCCAATATTGTCTGGCTGCACCACAGACTGCACCAACCTGTATTGACAGGGAAATTTGCTCCGGCAGTGAGGGTAAGACAATTTGGCTGAGGGCTGCAGCCTGATTGTAATGCTGTAGTCTCTGCTGGTCAATCAATGAACACAGTTATCTGGCCCAAACCGCTGTGAGCGAACGACTGGATGGTTAAGGTTCAGAGCAAAGAATTAATCCTGTTCGAGAATCCTGTGAGAATACATGCTCGCGTGTGTTTTTCAACCACTAACACAAGAGTGTTGCAAGAACGAAATTGCAAGTTTGCACTCATTTATCAAATTCATCAGTTCTGCCCAGAATACCAACCCATCATAACGTAGCTCAAGTTTGGCACTGAAAGTAAGAAGAACTATTGGTTGTGTAAGGTTTGACTGTTGTTTTAGATTTGGTAATTGACGAGTCACTCAATATATGTAGAGTAAAGAGTCAATTTACGTTTGTTCGATTCAAATGGCGTAACACAGGGTGAGCGATGGGGGACTTTCATGAACGATGAACCAGTGTCGGAAGAGCCGGTTCATTTCTGAGCTTTGATGGGAATTGTCTCCAAAATCATTTCACTCTGTCAAAATGATTTATTTCGATGGAATGCAAAGTTGAAATCGGTTACATTCAACACGAATTACGTCAAATACCTCAGACCAACTAATTTAGCCCTCAGTAGTTATTTTAAGTTTGTGAGTCGAAGATTCACTCTTTTGCCGGAGTGATTCCCGCCCCCGAGTCATTTAAAAGATTTGTTCGTGGACAACTAATCGAGTCGTGTGTCACTAACTATTAGTAAGTCATAGTATTAAGCGCAGTTCTATGGACTTGTGATGTTTTTAGTGGATAAGTTAATTGTAGATTTCATTGTTTCCTGTAATCTGCAATGGTTTTGTGTTAATTATCAATGTGGTCAAATGTGCTTTTGATCATCTCCAGAAGTTTTAGAGTGGGTCCATGCTTGACACTTCCTAATAAAATTTGGATGATGCCAGGTTAATACCAGGTATGAACAATGTCCTTATACATCTGATATTTTCTTCCTTTCTGGTAATTATCCGACCGTAAATCTGGCTTAAAAAAAAAGAAAAAAGGATCATTTTAATTGCTGCCTCGAATGTGACGCTAGCCCTCCTCGTTAAACGTCCTCTCTCAAACCTTCCTGCTCACTCTTTGTAGCGCTTTGCGAACGTGACATTTGCATGATACCCCACCCCACCTACTCCTTGGCCTTCATTAGGAGCTGCTCTCTTTCCACTTACACCCCAAGAGTTTCTTCTGTTTGGCTCCCCCCATACGCTGGTGGAGAATTGTCTTTTGTACTTGTTTTTGCCCTCACAACGAATAAATCATTTTTGTGTTTTTTGTTTTATTCATATAGCCGCCAAGTGAGCTGAGAAAGTGAAACTGAGAGGAAAGTTTCTTCTTTCTGCTTTTCTGTTTTGAAATAAATAACGAACGAAAGAAAAAATGAACACACACACACACACACACACACACACACACACATAAACACACACACACACACACACACACACACACACATATTTGCTTGGATCAGTACAGATACGTACTCACAAGTGCTTGTACACGCACACTGACATACACGCCTACATACATGGGAATCCTTTCGATACTGATAAAGTCATCCATATTTTTGAAGAATTTACACTTCTGCTAGTATCAAGTTATCTGGTTGACGACACCGTGCTGCTCATGGCTCATAAAAATGACTTTGGCCCTGTTTACTACTACTACTACTCATACTACTTGGTCTGCCTTTCAAAAGGGTGCTCCACACACTCCACGGCGCCATGAGACTGGCCAGCTCGCTGGTGTTCTCCGCTCCGCTGTCATTTTTCAATACCCCGATATACGATTCTTGCCATGAGTTGGTTTCCACAGGAGAACTTGATGGGCCCTGACCTATCATCTGCATTCTACGTGCTGTTATCTTGTCACCAACTCTTAGGTGCTCACTGTAAAGGACGAAGTGGTTTACATGTTCCCGTCAGGAGATGTCAAGTACCAGCCAGTACCAGATGGCAGCCATTGAGGGACTTCTCAATGGTGGGGGTGAGGGTCCATGTCTCACAGCAGTAGAACAGGACAGACTTCACAGTAGCAATGAAGAAGGAGATTTTGACCCCTCTCGCCATACTGGAGCCCCAGGTCTTCTTCAGGTCATTGATAGGCTTTCTATTTTGATGTCCTGCTCAGATGAGTTGATCTAGGACCCAAGATATTTGAAATCCTTCACTTCTTTCAGCTCTCGACCTTCCATTGTCTTCAGGGGGCATATTCATGTATGACGATCTCTGTCTTCTTAGCGTTCAGGCAGAGGCCCATCTGACTGCATTCAGCATCCACTTGGAAGAGCTGTTCTTGCACCTATTCACCTATCCCAAAAGGCAGGGCAGGGCAAGGCAAGTTTATTTGTATCGCACATTTCATCAACAACAAGGCAATTCAAAGTGCTTTACATAAAACATCAAAAGCATTAAGACAAAGTGCAAGAAACACATTATAAAAGGACATAGAATGCATAACGTTTAAAAATAGAATACATAAAATGCATAAAAGTGATAGTGCAGTGCAAGAAATGAAACAAAGAAACCTTGTTTTACTCATTAACAATTATTTCGCCTATTCACCGAATAGCGCCTATTCACCGAATAGGCCCTATTCTCCAAATAGCGTTTTACCTTGTCAAGGCGATATCCTAGCCCCGGAGCACCATTCTGGAGATCTGTCAGTTATCTGATATCGCTGTTTTTTCGCTGATAGGCCAAGGCTGTTACAATACAGAGCGCGCAAAGCCACTAGTATTCACATTTCAACCACAAGGCAATTCAAAGTGCTTTAAATAAAACATCAGAAGCATCAAGACAAACTGCAAAACAAACTCATTGTAAAAGGAAGAACACAGTAAAAAGTTAAGAAATAGAATGCATAGAATGCATAAAATCAAGTCATAAAAGTTACAGTGCAGTGCAAGAAATGAATATTTGGTTTAGTAAAAGGCAGCAGCAAACAGAAAAATCTTCAGCTTTGATTAAAAAGAGGTAAGATTTGTAGCAGACCTGCAGTTTTCTGTGAGTTTGTACCAGATATCTGGTGCATAAAAACTAAACGCTGCTTCTCCATATTTAGTTTTGACTCTGGAGACAGAAAGAAGACCTGTCCCAGAGGACCTGAGAGGTCTGGATGGTTCATAACATAGCAGAAGTAGCATTTAGTGCTTTATAAACCAACAGCAGTATTTTTAAAGCAAATCTTTGAGGGACAGGAAGCCAGTGTCAAGATCTGAGAACTGGAGTGATATGATCCACTTTCTTGGTCTTAGTGAGTACTTGAGCAGCAGTGTTCTGGATCAACTGCAGCTGTCTGATCTATCTTTTAGGGAGACCTGTAAAGACAGCGTTTCAGTAGTCTAGTCTTCTAAAGATAAATGCATGACCAAGTTTTTTCAAAAGCATATTTATATTCAAGATCATCTGGCTCAAGAAAATTTAACCCTTGCAGTTTCTTGATGAATTTGATGTGTTGATGAAGAAGGAGTGACCGCTGACACTGACTTATAATAGATTTATTACAAAAGAACAGCATCAGACTAGACTTTCCATGGACGCCTAGGAGAGAACCGAGCCGGATGGATTCTCTGTCAAATGTAACTTGGGCGGCTTCTTTAATGCTTGCCCAAAGAGAACATTTACCATTTGGTTCCTCTACATAGGTCACAGGTCACATTTCACTTCCCTTATCACCAGGACCCCGGGTGATGTGCTCTCTCTCTCGGGACCCCTGGCACCATCTCTTAGTAATTATCTTATATGATGGGGCTGTCTTGGGACGCCACACATTCCAAGACACCTCACCCTCCCTCCCCACTAATGATGCGGTGACAGGCGATTGTTTACACGGCGGGTACATTTTGAGAAAAGTTGGGAAAATAAAGTGAGGGGAATTTTTTGGAAAAAGAAAAGGCCCCTGATGGCTGCAGATAAACAGCCAAACAGTTAAGAGGTGGATTCCACTCCGGAGCCCCCCCCCATTCCCTTATCAGTCGCGAGCAGACATCGCAAAAGTGCTCCCACGCTCACATCTCTTTAACGCTCTGGCCTCTTAGATACGCAAAAAAAAAACCTTCTGAAAAAAATAGCTAAATAGGGCCGGCCTGTTTGTTGCTCAGACCTGGGAGTTGGACCGAAGAAATGAAACTGCCCTGATTTACGCGAGTGGAAGTCGGGGTCAAGGGGAAGCCCCCCCTTCTGGCCACTGTGATAGGGAAAATCGCTCAATAAACCCACTCTCTTGACACTGCATTTGAATTTCAAAAGAAAGTAAAATAGAGCTGGAGGCCATGTGCAACGACCTGTGCCCCTAGAATTACTTAGTACCTGTTAGGATAAATAAAAATTCTGATTCAGGAAAAAAATGAACTCCACTGTAATTACAGTGTAATGATTTATACTGTGTACCTGTACCTATAATTTATCCTAAAATGGAAATTATGTGTACAGCAATACACCAATCCCCACCACAACAAAATTATTATATATGTAAATGACAACAATTACTTTCCCTGTAATTTATGTTGGACCCTTTTTTTTTCAGTAAGGAGTTGGGAGTCAAAAGACCAAATCTTCCGCTTAAACTGAAAATAATTACTGAGGACTAATTAAGTCCAAGGCAAAAAATGTCTAGGCATTTGACACAATTGGTGTTGAATGTGTCTGATGTACTATTTTGCATTCCACCAAAATAATAATTTTGTTGGAATAAAATGATTCTAGTGAGAATTCCATTCACAACTCAAGGCTGAACAGACTCTTCTGAGTTTCGTTCACTGGAAGTCCTCCCTCGCTCTTGAGTTGGAACATTTAACAACTCCTTTTAATGAGTGGCCCACCAAGAAATAGAAAGGGTAGCGTCAGGAAGGGCATCCGGCGTAAAAACCATGCCAAATCAAACATCTGATTTGGCATGGTCACATCTGAAATCTGATTTCCATACCCGATAGGTCAAGGCCAGAGTTAACAACGACCGCCACTGGTGCCGTTAGCCAACAGGGTGCCATTGGAATTGCCATTTTGCTACTGATGGCCGAAAAAGAAGAAGGGGGGAAGGCGTGTCCGGAGACAGCAGGAGAGGAAGAAGGGTAGGAGAGTAGAGTTGAGAGTAGGAACTTTGAATGTAGGCACTATGAGGGGTAAAGACAGGGAGCTGGCTGACATGATGGAGAGAAGGACGGTATCTACCTTAGGTAAGGGTGGTTCGGGTACTATGTGTACAAGAGACCAGGTGGAAGGGGAGTAAGGCCAGGAGTATCGGAGCCAGGTACAAGCTGTTCTACCATGAAAAGGATGGCAGGAGAAATGTGGTAGGGATAGTCTTGAAGGAAAATATGTCCAGAGTGTTTTGGAGGATGATGAGAGTGTCAGACAGAGTGATGAGCATGAAGCTGGAAATTGATGGGGTGATAATGAATGTGGTCAGTGCATATGCTCCCCAAGTTGGGTGTGAGTTGGAAGAGAAAGAAGAATTCTTTAGTGAGTTGGATGTAGTGGTGGAGAGCGTTCCCAAGTGAGAGAGTGTGGTCGTTGGAGCAGATCTCAACTGGCAAGTTGGGGAAGGGATCAGAGACATCAGAGAAGGTGATGGGTAGGTATGGTGTCAAGGGGAGGAATATGGAAGGACAGATGGTGGTGGATTTCGCCACAAGGATGGAATTGGCTGTTGTGAATACGTATTTCAAGAGGGAGGAACACAGGGTGACATACAAGAGTGGAGGAAGGTGCACACAGGTGGACTACATCTTATGCAAGAGATGCAATCTGAAAGAGATTAGTGACTGCAAAGTGGTGGTAGGGGAGTGTATTGCTCGGCAGTATCGGATGGTGGTCTGTAGGATGACTCTGGAGGCCAAGAAGAGGAAGAGAGTGAAAGAAGAGCCAAAGATAAAATGGTGGAGGTTGAAAAAGGAGGAGTGTTGCATGTAATTTAGGGAAGAGGTAAGGCAGGCAATAGGTGGAAATGAACGGTTACCAGATGACTGGGAAACAACTGCAGAAGTGGTGAGGGAGACGGCCAAGAAGGTACTCGGTGTATCATGCGGGAAGAGGAAGGAAGACAAGGCCTCTTGGTGGTGGAATGAGGAAGTACAGGGGGGGATAGAAGAAGAAGTGGGATAGTCAGAGAGATGAAAAAAGTAGACAGGAGTACAGCTGATGCGGCAAAGGCAAAGGAAAAGGCATATGACGAGTTGTATGAGAGGTTGGACAGTAAGGAAGGAGAAAATGACTTGTAACGATTGACAAGACAAAGGGACCCTCATGGGAAGGATGTACAGCCGGTTAGGGTGATGAAGGATAATGATTTGAATGTGCTGACTGGTGAGGAGAGTGTGTTGAGAAGGTGGAAGGAGTACTTTGAGCAGTTGATGAATGAACAAAATGAGAGGGAGAGAAGAGTGGATGATGTGGGGATTGTGGATCAAGAAGTGCAGCAAATTAGCAATGATGAGGTGAGAACAGCATTAAAGAAGATGAAGAGTGGAAAGGCAGTTGGCCCAGATGACATACCTGGGGAAGCATGGAAATGTTTAGGTGAGATGGTAGTGGTGTTCCTAAACAGACTGTTTAACACCATCCTGGAAAGGGAGAGGATGCCAGAGGAGTGGAGAAGAATGTACTGGTACCCATCTTCAAGAATAAGGGAGACGTACAGAGCTGTAGTAACTGCAGGGGAATAAAGTTGATCAGCCACAGCATGAAGCTATGGGAAAGGGTAGTGGAGGCTCGGTTAAGAGGAGAGGTGGGGATCAGCGAGCAGCAGTATGGTTTCATGCCAGGAAAGAGTACTACAGATGCAATGTTTGCTTTAACAATGCTGATGGAAAAGTAGAGGGAAGGCCAGAGGGAGTTGCACTGCGTCTTTGTGGATTTATTGAAAGCGTATGATTGGGTGCCGAGAGAGGAAGTGTGGTATTGCATGAGGAAGTCCGGGGTGGCAGAGAAGTACATAAGAGTGATACAACATATGTATGAGGGCATTCAGACAGTAGTAAGGTGTGCAGTAGGAGTGACGAAGGCATTCAAAGTGGAGGTGGGATTGCATCAAGGATCAACTCTGAGCCCTTTCTTGTTTGCAATGGTGTGGACAATGATTTTCGCGGATCACATTGTGATCTGTAGCGAGAGTAGGGAGCAGGTTGAGGAGAGCCTGGAGAAGTAGAGGCATGCATTAGAGAGAAGAGGAATGAAAGTCAGCAGGAGTAAGACAGAATACATGTGCCTGAATGGGAGGGAGGGCGGCGAAAAGCTGAGAGGAGTGGAGGTGGAGAAGGCGGATGAGTTCAAGTACTTGGGGTCGACCATAAAGATTGCATTAGGTTGTCTTTGGCAGGATTTAGGCAAAGGAAGATTTTGAGACATATAGACAAATTGTTTGTGCATACACCGCTATTGATTGAAATGCTTTTTTTCGGAATGATTATCTGCTTCACCTCACATAGGCCAGAGCTCTGTAGTTATTGGATCTGTATTTAAATTATGATTTTGTGTCTCTGTGCGCCGTTTCTCAATCTTCTGAGACGCAGGCCTGAACCAAGAAATGCTGTAAAAAAGCAGCCAGCCATTTTGATTGAAACCCATTCACCGGCGTTTATGTCCCGTGCTGTAATTGCTAATGGGAGGAATGGGAAATAATGTGGGGACAGGGGGAGAAGGGGAAGGAAAGGGGTGGTGGTGGTAGTGGGGTGGGGGTCCTTAATTGTTTCCGATTTGGCCCATAATCATAATGAGTTTTCAGAGTGGAATTAGCCCAAACTGATTTGGCCCTCCTTGGTAGCGTGACATGCTCTGTTGAAGCGACTCTGGGCCTAATTCTTTCTCTCCTCACTGTCTGATGGCCGCACGACTCTACGACAATACCGACACACACACACACACGCACACGCACACACGCACACACACACATGCACACACACACATCTCACTTTGTCTTATTAAGGGCCAGAGTTACCCATCCCTCCGCTGTAGATGTTATTTAGTGTACAGTGTACAGAGTGTAATTTAAGAATTCAAAACATTTGGGTGTCACAGTTCCGTGTCAAGCATAACCAACCCTTAATTGCCATATACCCACTGCATTGTGTTTATTTATTTATTTTCCTGGAAAATTTTATTACATATTACAAGGAAAATTATTTTCAATTAAAATGTTCAATAAGAACATTTTATTTAAGTAAAAAAAATTTCTGCCAGGTGCAAAATCCCACGATGCTTCCACATCGGTCATTTATTGATTGATTTATTATATCCCTTGATTTATTATACATAAGTTGGTTCCTTTGGAAAGTGCCTCCACTTTCCACTCCATGGAGTGAAAAGCTGTTAGTCCAATGGACTCGACCCATCTTTTTTACCGCCAGTTGAGTCGCCTGGCATTCAGCCAATGGGGTTGTTGAAATCTGTGATTGACGCTCCCACGCCCACACAGTTTGTTTTAAACTGC
This sequence comes from Zeus faber, assembly GCF_960531495.2. NCBI lineage: Eukaryota > Metazoa > Chordata > Actinopteri > Zeiformes > Zeidae > Zeus > Zeus faber. The sequence goes on from NC_137205.1 coordinate 4,840,958, forward strand.
CTTATATTTTCCCTATGTTTGTTTAAAATGGATCTTTTCACACCCAGCCTCGGGGTGGCTGGGCTTATGTGCCCTTCTGCGTCCTGTGGGGGAGGGTGGTCCGTCGTGCCGGGGCTGGTGAGGTTTTTCGTCTGGTCTTGTCAACCAGGTTTCTGAACCTGGCTGGCTGTGCTAGGCGCGGGACTCACCATGTGGCCTCCTTCGATGGGGGGCGGTCTCCTGTCATCACACTCCGGGCTGCCGGAGTACCTGTCCTCCGTCGCTCCGTCGGTGCGTGGGGCGCTCGTCGCTGGGGGGTCGGGCTGTGGGTTGGGCTGCCCTCTGCCGCCCTCTATTTTTCGGCGGCTGGGGGCTGACCAGGGGCCTGATGGGGTCGTGGAGCTGCCCGACATGCCGGAGGTGCATGGCGCACTGCTCTGTGCCCGTGGCTGATCGCTGTAGGTCGACTGCCTCCAGGTACGGGAGGTGGGCGTGCTAGGGCACGGTCAGGTGGGAGAGGGGATCCACGTGGTTGCTCCCCGGCCTGCGGTGCCCCTGCATCAATCTGGTCACGATTTGCTTATCTCTCCCAGTGCCAAAACTCATACTCAGCACATACACCACACAATAGGCCAAGGGCTTGCAGGATGGGTGGGCTTCAAGCTATGTGGGGGGGATGCGGCGGGCAGCTGCCATCTTGCCTGTCATGCTCCTGGCCAAGCGTGATTCTTGTCCATCCCAAAATTTGAATCCCACTCATATTAGCTTAGAACACATACACTCGCACACCAAACCTAATCCGATCAACACTCCACTGGACCAGTGGAGTCTGCGGGGCAGGAGGAGTGTGAGTGATTGGAGTTACGACTTGCCTGAAGGACTCACCAACCCTGCCATTTTAACTGCAGTTACCAACAGCACACATTGAGCACTGGGGTGTTCTGGGGTGGTCGGTCGCTGGTGGGTCGGTGTGGGGGCGTGGTTGGCCGGAGGGCGGTCAGGTGGGCCCCCCTGCCGACTGGGCTGGAGTCCTGGCGGCTTGGGTCTGATGGCTTAAGATGAGCTGTGACCTGGCGTGGCTGCGTAGAGCGCCACCGGGTGCCTTCCGGGGCCCCTGGAGGGGCTGCTTGCTGTCTTGGGTGTGGCTTGGGGTGTGTTTGCCGGCTGTTGTCCTTTTGCTGCTGCTGCGCAGCTTGTCTGTGGTGGGCGCCTAGGGGGTAGGGGTGGTGGAGGGCCTGTATATCTGGCGGCCTGCTGGCATCGGCAGGGGGGGGACGGGGGAGGTAACATCGAGGTGCCCTGCGCGGAGCACACACTGCTACATGTATGTGCACTTGGCGCTTACGTTGGGCAGGGTGTTGGTCTGTCGCCGTGGGGCCGGGATCCGGGCCTGCGGTCTGTGCCTTGTGCCCTTGGCCCGGGTTCTGTGCCTGTACCTGGGGTTGGTTGTATGTGTGCGCCCCTGGGGTGCGGGGTCTCCTCGTGCTCCCTGGGACTGGGTAATGCTCCTCGGGGTTGGGTGTGGGGGTTGCTCTTCTGGCTTCTCTGGGGGCCCGGGGTGGTTACAAGGCTGTGGAGTTCGGGGGGCTTTGGGGCCCTTTCTGCTGCTTGAAGGCATAGCATAGCGACACAGTACCGACCTTCTACACCAGTACCAATGGGGATAAGACATGTACTTTCACCGATGGACATCTTACACACAACACACACACACACACACACACACACACACACACACACACACACACACACACACACACACACACACACACACACACACACACACACACACACACACACACACACATACACACATACAGGTGGTCCCATCACACATGCACACACCACCACACCTGCTTGGAGTGCACCCCAGCACCCTCCCTGGTTGCATTCCTCTCCTTTCCTCCCTCATTTACTGCCATAATTATGACAGGAAGAAGCCATGTGACCAGTTGTTGTTCCAGTTTTCCTGGACCTAATTAACTGTTTTTCAATACATGTTGTCGTCCAATGTTTATGTTCTTGTGTAACTGTTGTTGTTTCTATGTTTATTTATCTCACCCGTGGTGATTCTTGCCCCCTTGAAGTAGTGATCAGTTGTTTATAGACCCAAACATGATAAATAGTTCTCCAAAGAAGGGGGTTGGTGGTGGTTCTCTATAACCAAAAACTGTGCTCTTGTCATCCTACAGGTCATCCACAGGACAGAGTTATTGCAGCAGTTCTTGATGATTTAAGAATTAATATAGAGTTGCATTGCAGGATGAGAACTTGAACTCCACTTGCAGACTAACTCTGTCCTGAATGCAATGGCAGACAAATACTCTGAGCATGCCCAGCATGCTGACAGCACAGGTTAAAAAAAAAAAAAAAAAAAAAAAAAAAAAATATATATATATATATATATATATATATATATATACTACTACTACTACTACTACTACTACTACTACTACTACTACTATTACTTCTACTACTACTACTACTAATAATAATAATAATAATAATAATAATAATCTATTTTTACAGATGAGTGTTTTGGATTTATTTAGCAGTTATTTAAACATGTGCATGTGTATTATTTAGTCCCTTGATTTATAATTTTTAGAGTTAATCACTTTTTTTTAATGATACAGTATATCTTTCACATCTCTTGTGTTTTTTTTGGTTTGGTCATGTCCCTATACAGTATATAATCCCTACTGTTTCATTTTGTTAGGTCTATTTGGTGTATTTAGTTGTGTTTATGTTAAGTCCTTTTTAAGTTATTTTGACCTCTTTTTTTTCCGTTTTATTATACTTAAGTTGATTTTTTTTAAATTTCCCTCTACACTTGCAACCCTCTAAATTCATTATATTTATTTGGTCAATAAACCAAAATTTTTCCTCAATCTACCTGCGACTCCTGTGTCTGACGGTTCGGTCCCTCACAAGATACTGTATTTCTACCCCACTCACTCGGAAAATGGATCAGACCAAAGCAATCAAACACAGATCGCTAAAGAAAGGTTTAAATAAAAAATAAATGGCTCACTAAATTAAACAGTTTCTTCGATTACACAGTTTGAGTTCAGTCCACTCCATTCCATAAATTTTTCAACATGATAGAACTGAGAATCAACAACTTTGAAGTGGACACTCTGTACTTACTTTCAGGTGATAGCTCGGTAGTGTAAGAAATTTTTTTATTTTTTTGCCAGGGCTGCTGAAAACACACATAACATCACGCTATGACCACCTTGACCCCAAAAGCAGGCTCAGGGCTCATACTGATGGTGAGATCCTTCATCATTAAATGTGCAAAAACAACAAGTCTAACAATTTCAAGATGACTCTCTCTTATAATTTATTCTATTAGTTTTAGTTTCTGATCTCTGCCCCAAATGTCTTCACCAGAGTTATTTGTCGTTTGGCTAACTTAACAACTTTTATTATTTCAATCTCACTGCGGTCCATTTTTCTGATGCTTTTATAAAACCATATGGTTGCTGTACACTACGTTGTGCTACACACCCTAAATGAATGACAGTGTCAACCTATGGTTTCAGTTTCTATATCTATGGTGTCAATATCAACACCAGCCAAGCAAAATCATATTGATGATTCTGCCCCCTGCTGTTAACAGTACATAAATGAAAAATTAAAACATTAAGTTGATATCTTGGCGCAATCCAGTTTTCAGCTCCACGATACATATCGTCCAATTTTTTGAACCGCAAAAATTTTGTGCCACGGTATATCGTTACACCCCTAGAAGCTATCCATGACATTTTTGTGAACATTTTTTCTCTCAAACATTAGGGCCTTCCCGACCGGCACCCCCGCTTTATTTTGGCTACCTCTCTCGTTATGATTATTTATTTGTGATTGTCAAAAGAGTGGACGAGTGTCGACTCACAAGCTGAAAATAATCACTGAGGATTACATTGAAATCAGAGGAGTGTCCGGCAAACGGTATTTGACATAATTTAATTGGCATGAATGTGAATGAATTCTTTGCATTCCACCAAAATATATGATTTTGACAGAATTAAATGATTCTTGTGGATATTCCATTCCCAACTCTAAGCCAAACCAACTCTTCTGACTTTAGTTCATGGTTCAGGAAGTCTTTCTGTCCTTCCACTCGAATAAACAATGAGTCAGAAAATAAAACCACTCATTTTACTGAGTAAAGAACCGAATCTCCAAAACAAATCGAATCTTCATCATCACTACGAATAGTCTTCACTTCGAGAGTAAAACTTGTTCTGCTGGAACTGCTATTTTGACTGAGAGAGATGAATTTGATGAGTGAATGCAGCCTTTATGGTCTGCAACGCAAGAGTTAATTAGCTCTATTTTTTTGGAAGTAAAAAAATATTCACGGCACATGCAGTTGAAAAACATTTACTTGACACATCCACTAGATACGTTGCAGTCGTCCTTTGACCAGATAGAGAAACGATAACAAAAAAATAAACTCAAACTCATAAATAATACGACTAATAATACCATAATTGGGGCTTTGGACATGGGAAATAAATGTGGAATAAATATAGAAATGCCTTATTTTAATTGTATTTATTTATTTATTCATTTTATTTATTATTTTTATCTATCTATCTATCTATCTATCTATCTATCTATCTATCTATCTATCTATCTATCTATCCATCTATCTATCTATCTATCTATTATTATTTATTGTTTTTTAAACTTGTGCTGTCAGCATACTGAGCATACAACACAGAGCATTTATATGCCATTGCATCCAGGACAGAATTAGTCTGCAAGTGGAGTTCAACTACCCAACCTGCAATGCCCCTCTTTAATCATTCTTTAATCATCAAGAATTGCTGCAATAACTCTGTCCTGTGGACAACCTGTAGGATGACTAGAGCACAGTATTTTGTTACACAGAACCACCATCAATCCCACAGACACCCCACAGCCGCGGGAAAAGCCCCAAGCACCACGCCCTGCAGTCACAGAAGACCCCCCGGCCTCCAGAGAAGCTGGAAGCAAGTGGAGCAACACCCATGCCCGGCCCCGAGGAGCATAACCCAGTCCTTGAGCGTGAGGAGACCCAGCACCCCTGAGGCCCACACATACAACCCACCCCCATGTGCAGGCACAAGACGCAGCCGCAGGCATAGAACCTGGGCCGCGGATGCCCAGTACGGACCGCAGGCCCAATGAATGTGCAAAGAGTTTGTAATGTGCGTGACATCGACATGGTGCTGTATCAAAACACCGGAACCATAACAGTAAACTGCTTTGTCACTTAATAGAATGTCATTAGCTTAAAACACTGCAAAATGTGATTTCCAGAAAGCAGAGATTTTCATGATTGTAAACGTATTATAGATTTAAGTGATGTGAAAGCACAAATTATGAGAAACGTGCGGCTTCCAGGCGACATATTCAGTTTGCTTTTATATGAAAAAAACAAAAAAACAACAGACCAAACAAGAAGTCCATCACGCGTCATCCTTCCCGGGAAAACACAGCTTGTTTGTCACCAGGCGTGTTGATAACGTGGCAAATTCAAGGATATGCTGCCGTCCGTGAGCCTTTCCAGCTGCCGTAGGCAACTACCGCTCCTGGCCCTCCTGCCTACATGAGGGCAAACTTAGCATGCGGCAAGGAGGGGCCCCAGTGGTTCAAACGGTTTCCACCCTCTCGCCTATAGGAACGCAAGCTGAGGATGGCAATCCCAACACCAAAGACGCCCTTGCTGCAGAACATCCAACTACTCCCTTATCTTTGAGAACCTTCTCCTACTTCCTTCATCCCCTGGCCTTGGTCCATTAGAATTATCCTTTTCTTTTTACCTGTGCTGCATGCTTGGCATACAACACATTGTGTTTGTATGGCATTGCATCTAGGACAGAGTTAATCTGCAAGCGGAGTTTAACTTCTCAACCTGCGATGCCACATTCACAATTCACAATTAATTCTTTAATCATCAAGAACTGCTTGCAATAACTCCTGTTGTCCTGTGGACAATCTGTGGTATGACAAGAGCACAGCTTTTTTGTTACACAACCCCACCAACCCCTCTCTTTGGAGAATGATCTTACCATTTTTTGGTCTATAAACAAATAATCAGCATTAATTCTCCAACAGGGGGAGAATCACTATGGGTGAGAGAAATAAACATAGGAACAAACAGCCAGGAGAATTGGAATAACAATTCGACATGTGTCCTCTTCCTGTGATAGCTATTGCAGTAAAGGAGGGAGAAAAGGAAAAGGATGATATCAGGAGGGTGTTCGGGGGTGTGTTCGAAGCAGGTGCTAGTTGTGTGCGTGTGCCTGTGATGGGTTCACCTGTGTGTGTGTGTGTGTGTGTGTGTGTGTGTGTGTGTGTGTTGTGTGCCATATCGCAAGTGACTAGATGCCCCACCCGGCCACAAGCCTTGAGCGCCCATCCACCTATTTGCACCCGGTTGCCCCCCAGCCAACCACATCACCACCCACACCAACCCTTCAGCGCCAACCCGGAAACCCCAGCGCTCAATGTGTGCTGTTGGTCAATGCAGTTAAAATTGCGGGGTGTGGGGGCACGAGTCCTCCGAGCATGTCGGACCTGAATTACTCACGGCCCTCCTGCCCCAAAGACACTGGTCTGGTGGTGTGCTGTTTGGAGTAAGATTTGTGTAGGTGTGTATGTGTTTCTAACGCGTTCGCAACCCATATTCTCTACAAGGACGCATGACACAGATGTAGCAGTGAAGAAGCTGTCGTGGTAATTTCTGTAATAAAGAAGAAACAGTCTTTATTCATCACACAACACACCACACTATAACACATGCTTGTACACACACACGCTTTGATGGTGGCCGGTGAAATGGATCCTCTGCTTTTGACCCATCCTGGCTTGTCCTTCCTCCGGGGGCACAGCCAGGAGCAGTGGGCAGCATACGTGGACGCGCCCGGGGACCAGGTGATAAATGTCCATCGCTGGTCAGACGATGATGGGTGCAGGTTTTTGGTGGGGGTCCTTACTGACGTGAGGTGGAGGAAACCCCATGTGAGCACGGGGAGAACATGCAAACTCCACACAGAAAGGCTCCTGTTTTGGAAGATAACCCGCCGGAGCACGGTGCCAACAGCGCCCCAGGCGGGAATCGAACCCAGGACCTTCTTGCTGTGAGGCAGCAGTGCAATGCACTGCGCCACCGTGCCACAAGGATCATGAAGAAATTCTTTGTTGCGTGTATATTTATTTTAGAGGAACAGAGTTAGTCTTTGCAAAGAGAGGAGAGGGAGAGAGCGAATTGCAGGACGCAGCCTGTAGTCGAGCTCACCCGTCCTGCTGGATACAGGAAGTACGCGTGTATATATGTGGCGCGATGTTTGAGACAGTTGGGGTGGGGTGATGCACTGCCCCATCTGTTGATGACCTTGAAGTCCTTGTAAGGATTTGTCTTCAACTATGTGTTTTTGTGTGTTCTGCTAGCGGGTCGCAGGTGTTCCTTGTTATGGGAATAACGCGTCCTTGCCTAGGGTGCATGCTGTTCAGATAGTGTTTGGCAAACATGTTATTGTAGAAGTGGAAAAGGAGGATTTTGCCTATACAAAGCGCCAGCACGGCGGGTTTTATTGCTATCAGTTTTAGACAGAAACGCTTAAGTGCGTAACATTCAAAGAAGACAGAACTTTAAGGACGGGCACTGATTGTGATTCCTCTGGAGCACTCACGCACGTTCCCTGCCGTGGCTCTCCTCACTGCAAGACAAACAGACATATATACACATATACATGCTGTGATTGGCCAGTCATTCCAATTGACCACAGCTAGCGTGAGGCAGGGAGTGTCAGTATACCATGCTGACTTACCCTCATCTCCATGAGCCCGCTCGACCCTGCCCCCGAATCTGCCACACACCCCCACCCCCACTGGCCGTCCGGTACTGGGAGAGATGCAAAGAACAATCAGATCAACGGGGTTCAGCCGGGTTGCGGACCCAACCGTGCCCTAGCGTACCTGACCGCCCCCATCAGGCCCGTGACCAGCCCCCGTTTGCAAAACATGTGGACCATAGAACAGACAATGTCAGACAGCCCCCCACCCACTGCTCGTCCCTCCAGCAACAAGTACGCTGCACGCCGAGAGCGCCAGAGAGCCGGCGCTACAGGTGTCACTGTACATTATATATGTGTAAATATGTTTATTTATCGAGACATTCAGGGGAAGAGGAAGCAAATGGAAAGCCCAAAGACTTTCCATCCAGAACCATTATCACCTGAAATGGGTTTGAACTCAAATTCACCAAGAAGTGCAATTTGTTTAAGTCATGTAGGTCTTCTTTTTATTCTGGTGGGAACATCTATGCAGTGTCAGCAGGGGGAGGATGGGAAGACCACAGTAAACCCCCCCCCCCACCACCACTGTTTCTCATCATCAACTCCCTCCCTCATTCCACTGTCATTATCCCGAACGACAAAACTCCTCTCACCAATGAATGGATGATTCACCTTCAGAAATACACCACCACCCTTACAGAAAAACCACGTGTATTTCACATGTGTAAAATCATGTGGTCAAATGTGATGTGAATTGCACATGTGAAATTTAAAATGTAAAAACATGTTAAAATCACATGTAAAATATGTGGAAAACATGTGAAATATGTGCAAAGCACATGGGAAACGGGGTTTTGGAACATTTTCATGGTATGAATGTGTGAAACCCATGTAAATTCCCATGTGAAATCTATGGGATTACACATGAAACCCATTTAAATTCCCATGTAAAATCCATCGAAAAATCCTACATCTCATATGGGAACATATAGCATATAGCAGCATGCAAAACCCATGTCCACCCCATGTATGCCTGCAACGCGATGTGAAACCCATGTAAAATCTTGCATATAAAAATACACTTGCGTGTACCTCCAAGTGGGTGTGGGTACAATTCAAAATAGTCTACTAGACTACATATATATAATAGAATACTTACGTTTTCTATTAAACATTTAAGCCCACAAAACACAAATCTAAACTAGAACTGTAAGCAGTGATGGATAGGGCAGATGTCTTGTAATTGGAAAAACAGAGTTCCAGCAAATAGAGCACATTTACTCAGCATCACCCAAGACTCAAACTCACAACCTTTGAGACCAAGAGCAAGCCATGAACTTGTTGAGCTTGTTGTTCTGTTGGCGGTATGAAAAGAGCAGGTGCCATGCTGTGAGTGAAGGAGCCAGCAGGGTTCATGGCATGATCTGTCCATCCATACCAAGGCAGATTTCAAGCATAACATGAACGGTTAGAGACACAAACATTGGGCTATGGCAGTGTTTACCACATGTTGAAAACCCACTTGGGGAAAGGGAGGCGTTGGGGTTTTTTGATGGTGATGACAATGACGTCTCTCAGTTGACTTTTACTTAAACAGATAATGATGGTGAGGTGTAAAGATAGGAAGATTTGTAGGTTTAGTTGAATTTCAATATGATCTTTAGATCTTAGGAGGAGGGACACATGATTTTCACAGGACAATGTCCTATTTCCATTATTATCAGTGTATTCATTGGGCAGGTGCAAGGCAGTGCAGCCTATATTCTTTATACAGAATTCATATTCTCTACCAGTTCTCAGCGATAGCATTGTTTCCATTTGATGTAATGTGCTGTGAGCCTGTTTGCATGTGTGTTAGCATGCTGTATGAGACAATGAGGAGCTTCGGGAAGGTTGTATACACATTGTACATAGGACACATAGCAACCTGTCAAAGTGCACATTAATAGCCGTCAGCTATTACATATTTTTTTTATATTATAACATTATAACATTCATTTGAATAAATGGAAATAAAGCACAATTTAAGTATAGATGATCGATTCAGTGCTTGTAGGAGGATATATTTGGGCAGGCAGCCCAAATATAATGAGGCTGAATGTACCACTGGAACTACACTCCCCTCCCTGCAGGACTTACACACCCGGAGGTGTAGTAGCAGAGCCCGCAGGATCATGAAGGATCCTCACCACCCCAACAATGGACTGTTTCAGCTGCTGCGGTCAGGCAAGCGCCTCCGCAGTCACACAGCGAGAACAGAGAGACTGAGACGGAGTTTCTTCCCTCAAGCCATTAGAACTGTCAACGCTGACCTCACCAGGGGTCCTCACTGAGCCACACACATAGGCTCCACTACCTTACTGTACTGTATGTAGCATACTGTACCGGATACTGTATCACTGTTCTCCGTTGTTCGGTGTTATCGTTTTGCTGCGCCGTACTGTTGAATACTGTGCTGTATATCTCACAAATGCTACCTCACTTTATTCACATGCCACTTTAATGCACAAATCTGTATACACTTAATTAGCCTATCCCATATACATAAGTCTATCCCATATACATAAGCCTATTCCCATTATCTATTCTATTTTATTTTATTTTATTTTATTTTATTTTATTCTATATATTTTTATTTTATTCGATAGTATTCGACTTACTGCATTACGTTTTAGGAATCAGTTAGTTGGTCAAGTATAAATTCTTAGGTAGCTACTTCAGTCTAGGAAATATTGTGTGTAATCACCGGGTGCGTTGCATTGACATTTCACTGCATATATGTATGAAAGTATGTATATGTATGTGACGAATAAACCTCTTGAATCTTGAATCTTGAACCCCACTTGCAGGCTAACGCTGTCCTAGATGCAATTGCATACAAATACTCTGTGTTGTATGCACAAGCGTGCAACTAAAGCAAATAAAAAACAGTGAAAATTCTAATTTTTAATTTAGATGTATTTATTTCATTTTATTTTCAGACAATAATTGAATAAAACCAACATTTTGCGTGCAGTGTCCTAATGTGATCCCTTGTCCTATGAAAGTCAGAACAAACTTTTAAATTTCACCTTGTAGATCTAACGAGTACAGATAAAGCAACTGGATTGATTATTTCTCACCTCAAATTTGTTTAGAAACAGATTTTGGTAGACTGATGAAGTGAAAGTGAAAGTTTACAGACTAATACAATATGGAACTCGTGCTGAAACTCAATTGGCCGACGTCACTTCAGCGTCACTTCAGAGTTCCTACTGGCAGTGTGAATTAAACCAGAAAAAAAGCTGTTGAAGGTATTTCATTTTTGGGGGACCTCCCCAGTTCCTAGTTCCTCTCAGGGAGCTCCCAGAACAGTTTGGTCCAAAAACGCCTTATCCGGAAAACAAGTGTGTGGGGGAAAGAGGTAAAAGGGTAATAGGTATGATAATGAGTGTAAGAGAGTGTAATGGTCACATGTGTACAGCCCAAAAATGTTTGAAGTTGTACACATGCTAAATGTATGACAGACAACAAAAGATCAGTAAATTATGTCACAGTTGAAGCAATCCAAATAATTAAAATGAACTGTCACTGAAAAGAAAGTAACAAGATGAACATGTGTTTGGACAGATTTTCTGTACATTATGGTGTTGAGTAGTCGCATCCTCATCATCAGAGTGACCATCTTCATCAATGGCAATTGTAGCCTGACAAAGCAACAAGTACATTGCAAGTCTGTGCAGCAGACATGCACGGTAGAATCAAAAACAACCTTCTTGATACACTTCAATCTGGCTTCAAAAGTGGTCACTCCACTGAAACAGCCCTGTTGTCTGTGACAGAGGCCTTAAAAACTGCTAGAGCTGCTGCCAAATCCTCGGTCCTCATTCTGCTAGACTTATCAGCTGCTTTTGACACTGTCAATCATTGCATACTCCTGTCCATACTCTCAAGCATGGGCATAACGGGCAGTGCACTTTCCTGGTTCGAATCTTACCTTACTGGGCGCTCGTTCAGTGTGACATGGCGAGGCCAGCTGTCTGTGCCTCACAACCTCACCACAGGGGTGCCCCAAGGCTCGGTGCTAGGACCCCTCCTCTTTGCCATATACACCACCTCACTGGGCCCGATCATCCGCTCACATGGCTTTTCATATCACTGCTATGCGGATGATACTCAACTCTATCTGTCCTTCCCGCCAGACGACCCTACTATCTCGACGCGGATCTCGGATTGTCTCGCTGACATATCCACATGGATGAAGGATTATCATCTTCAACTAAATCTGGCGAAAACGGAACTGCTGGTCTTCCCGGCCAAACAAGGTATTTATCACAACATTGATATTAAAATCGACTCTCTATCTCTTGTTCCTACCAAGGCTGCAAGGAATCTTGGTGTCATTATTGATGACCAACTGACATTCTCGGACCATGTTGCCGCAGTCTCCCGGTCCTGCCGCTTCGCACTACTCAACATCCGAAAAGTCAGGCCGTACCTGACCCAATATGCCACTCAACTGCTGGTACAAACCTTGGTGATGTCCCGTCTCGACTACTGCAATGCCCTCTTAACAGGCTTGCCGGCCTGTGCGGTGAAGCCACTTCAGATGATACAGAATGCGGCGGCGCGACTGGTGTTCAACCAGCCAAAGAGGGCACATGTCACTCCGCTGCTCATCGAGCTCCACTGGTTACCTGTAGCCGCCCGCATCAAGTTCAAGTCTCTTCTGCTGGCCTACAGAGTGATTGTTGGGAATGCTCCCGCCTACTTAAATGCTCTTGTAAGAGCACATGTTGCCCCCCGGATGCTGCGCTCGTCAAATGAGCGTCGCCTGGCTCTGCCGGCCATACAGCCACGGCAATCCAGGCTATTCTCATTTGTAGTTCCACGTTGGTGGAACGAGCTGCCAAAAATGACCAGAGCGGGGACCTCCCTCTCTGTCTTTAAGAAGCACCTGAAGACCCAGCTCTTCAGTGACTACCTCCTGTCCTAATCTACAATTACTTTGCACCACCTTGCAGTATTTATTGTTACACCAATGTTGTTGTTACACTAATCTCTGTCGCAATGTAGCTGAATGTTATTCTCCCTTGTAAGTCGCTTTGGATAAAAGCGTCTGCCAAATGACTAAATGTAAATGTAATGTAATGTAGATTAAATATAAGATTTGCTTATTTTAGGGGGCCTCAATAATAGTGTAACAACATACCTTTGGTTTTGCTGGAGTCCTCATTAGGTGTGTCTCTATCCACTGAGACATTTCTTATTTTCCCAAGGCTCTCTGTTTTACAATAGAGCAAAACAACAGTATTTATACAATTGTTTAGCAGGGATTGACCACCTGGCCAATCAAGTCACTGTGCCCCCTCAATCCTAAATTTACTGGAGATGTTGAAAAAAGGAGATTCTGAATTAAGTCATGCATAATGTTGATTGATGACTAAAAGTCAGTTAATGGAAAAATAAAGCTCACACATCTTTTTTTTTTTATATTTACAACCTATTCCTCAACAAAAGGACAATTCTCAACCACAGTAAAAACACTGGTAGGTTGATCATTGAAGATATACTGTATGTGCTTCTGTGTTGATATGATATAAACCTGACCACCTACAGTGTATTTTTGATTGTGTATTTCTGTTATGTATGTGTCTGCAGAAGGTCCACCACTGGCTTAAGCTATAGGTCTATTCCACTGAAAGTTACAGGTCGGTAGTTCAATGCATTCCAGTGTGTCTTCTCAGGAAAACATGGACGCAACAGCCTTTGCCCATTAACGTTGACGGTAGCTATCCTTCAGCTCTAGTTACACTAGCAGGCTAATTAATACAGCAAAGACTCCTATCTAGTAACGAGGCGCAAGTCAACTTAATTACATTACAAATGGAAACTACAAAGTTGTTTCATACACAGGTTTTCATAACACAAAATATTGCATTAAGTATGGATTAGTGCTGTGACGTCAGCTGTGTTTATGTTGGACAACTCGTGCTGGAAATAATTTCATCCAAGTTTCTGACTGGGAACGCAGACTTGAACAACCGTTCCTTGCACCTTTCTCCATTGGAAGTCATTTATCTCAGAGTTCCGAGTACAATGGAATGCACCAAAAAACAGCAGGTGCCAGGGTGAACTAAAGCAATAAGCCACAAGAGGCCATGATTTACAGTGATTTTAGAATAACTAAGGGGTGTTGTTCAGCACCGCTAAGCGGAAAACCGTCCTTAGTAAAATCACTGTAAACTGCAGCCTTGTGTGGTTTATTGCTTTTAGAAAATAGTAACTACATATTCCTGGCAGGGTGTCATAAAATAAACACACAAAAATGCAGTTATTTATTGATAACAAATATCATTCTTTTGCGTAGCAATGTAGTTCTTCAGAAATATTTAGCAAAATGGTTGGTTTGAAACAATTTGTTTGCCACAGATTGGCTCAGCCAAACATAATCAAGGACCGGAACTGTCCATTTTATAAAGTGTGATCTATTAACATAGTGGAGTGCCTGTTCAAAGCATGGCTGTGCATAGGGCTGGTCCTTTTTACAAAGACCGACTCCTTCCTTGGCGGTATGGCTGCTTGCAGCGTACATACAGACAGAGATTCCTTCCTTTTATGCCTACCATACACTAGAAGACTTTGAAAACGACAAAAGTCTGACACCCTCTCACATCTAAAGACAATGTGTTGTAAGTTACTGAGTTTTTAGTCACAGATTTTGAAGATGGGGATCTTGCAGGGTCAGTGTTTGCAACACTATAACTAGGTTACTTTTGAGATTATTTCCCATCCTGCTCCTGGTGGAAATTTACAAGAAGAAAAAGTGTTGGACAATGGAACAGAAACAGAAGCAGCTTTTGGCCACAGCTGCCCTTACGTGTGCAGTGGTTTGTTCTGAAAAATGAGCCAAACCATTTATATTATTTATATTGTTATTTTATTATAATTTTAATTACAATAATAATAATAATAATAATAATAATAAAAATTAATGTCTTCTCGCTTCAGTGTGAGTGAATGTTTTTTAAATAATTATCAAATAATTATTATAATCAATTATATTTGTTTTTAATAAGTTCTTAATAGGTTTTTTATTTTTAATTCTTTCAAGTTTTGAGGTTTTAATTGATACGGAGCGTCTTGATGCACAGATTTCGCACAGTCAGTCATGTGCCTCCCCGGAGATCCCACCATGGTTGCTACCTACCCGGTTTGCTGCTTCCTGTTTGGTGCTGGAGAGAGCTCACCAATTGGTTGTTGACAGTGTTGACGTCATTGAACTTCATTATTTGCATGAGCCAAGACTAAAAACTTCCGATAATGTTAAAGATGTTTGATTTTATCTGAATTTCAAGACAAGACAGCTCGGACTGAGTTTTACGATCGAGATGATGGTGCACCAACTGAGGTATGACTTTGGAAATTTGTCAGCAACAGTGAAATTGTTCAAAAAGTTGTTTGGTTTAGAGAACAATTTTAGAGTTTAGAGCGCGCAAACAGATGCCACACCAAGGTGGAGGCTGTGTTGACGCACCATGCCAGGCGGTCACTCTCACGCAATCCCATAGTCTCGCGGGACGCTCCATCTCCAGTCATCATGGCTGAGCCAGACAGAGTGCCAAGATGTTGGCTGTGTTGAAGCACTGTGCCAGGCAGTCATTCTCAGCAGTCTCATAGTTGCCGACGCTCCAACTCCAGGCAGCCGGGCTGCAACTGTCCGCAACACGCCACATCATGTTCTCAAGAACCGCTCATCTGATCGATTTCATAGTCGACACTGCACTCCCTTGGGTCCTCAGTAATAAGCTCGCCAAGTGTGAAGTCGATCAGATGAACGGTTGTCAAGATATGCGAAGGACAAATATGCGAGGGACAGACAGACAGACATACAGAGATTCCTGCCTACACTTTTCTTGATTAGAAACTGGCAAACACTCCACTATTGGGGTTTGGATTTCTACAAGATACGAAAGGTAAGGAATCGCCTTTTTGAAGGGGCCTGTCTGAAGGGGCCTGTCTGAAGAATTCATCCTAAAAAACAACCACCACTCCCTGTCTCTTAAACAAGGAGGTGCGCTGAAATTTGAGCTGCTTGAAAGCAACCTAACAAAGCAACGTACTGGTATGGGAGAAATTTACTATCACATTTAACGGCAATATATAAGTATTATCTTGCCTACACACTATATGAATCAAATAAGTGTGGGGAAATATTAACTAAAGAAGATACAGAATGGATGGTTATCCATTTTTATTGGATTGTTGTTCGCCTATGGTTCACCTTTATTTGTAATTCCGGTAAAGCTGTAGGGCAGCATTCTGTGGCTTAAAATACATATGGTTATCCATTTTTATTTGATTGTTGTTCGCCTATGGTTCACCAGTATTTGTAAGTCCTGTAAAGGTGTAGGGCAGCATTCTGTGGCTTAAAATACATATGGTTATCCATTTTTATCTGATTGTTGTTTGCCTATGGTTCACCAGTATTTGTAAGTCCGCAAAAGTGTAGGGCAGCATTTTGTGGCTTAACATACATATGGTAATCCATCTATGTTTAGAATAAATTAATCAAATTGATAAGAGTAGAAGCTTAGGGCAAAGTGCCAGAAGCAACAGGTAGAAGAATAATAGTATAGGTAGACAAGCAAGACACATAGAATAACCCAATGAATAAAATAAAATAAAATAAAAAACACGTGGTAAAAAAGTATTCTAGGAAGAATTTAATAATTAATTGAAGATTATATAATTATAATAAATATAGTTTAAATTATAGTTATAAGTCACAAAAAATAGTTTAGCAATAGTTTATTCCAAAGTCTAAGTAGAGCCGCGGCTAGACAGAGAGGAGTAACAAATTGAAAAAATAAAAAACACGGTCAGAGGAGAAGTGAGGAATCAGAAAAGGTGGGAGGGGAGCAGCCCAGAAGCACAGCAGTACATTCAGCATAAACAGCAGACACATAACGATAAGATTTAAAGTAGGAACAACTGCATACACATAAAAACAACCATGTCACCAACAGCGGTAGAAATTTGGGGTAAAATGAGTCCGTTAAATAAAGATGAGATAAGAAAGATCTCAGAAAAATGGCAGAAAAGGACAGCTAAGAAAGCTACAAAATGGCCAAAAGAGGGCACATTTGATGCGGCAGTGTGTGAGGAGATGGAAGATGGAAGTAATGATGAAAAATCACAAGCTTAATAAAAAAGGAAAGAAAACAATAGAGAAATGGGAAAGAGAGAGAATAGTATTAGCCATGTTCAAAAAGGAGGGAGAGCAGTGGAGACAAATAGAAAAAAACTGCAAGGGATGGTTAGTAAGGATAAAAAATTTGAATCACTACCCCGTAGGGCACAGTCACCACCTTACAACACAGGGTTATACCTGCTGATAGCAGGAACAGTAGACATTAAAGGAAAGGTGAATTAGACAAAGGGAGACAGAGATTGTGCAACACAGAGAGGGAGAGACACACCCATACACATAGATTCTTACGAAGGAATTAGGAAAACAATGAATGAGTGGGATAGCGATAGTGATAGTGATGAGGGGGATAGTGATCCTTCAAGCAGAAGGATTTTATCAGAAAGGAGGAGGTCATTAGAAGGAGTGAAGGGAAAGAGGAAAAAGTTTAGTAAAAAGAGGATGGAGAGAGGGAGAGGGATACTGCCAGGAGAGAGAGAGAGAGAGAGAGAGAGAGAGACAGGGAGAGAGTGCAGAGAGAAGGGGAGGGGGACCAGCCCAGAGGCAGTAAATCAGGACAAAGCCCCCTAGTGCTAGAGCTGCAAGAAAAACTTAGGAGATCTCAGAGGGCGAGAAGAGTGCCAAACAGTTATCCAGGAATTTATCCTATCCTGGTAAAAGGACAACGAGTTCAGTATGTCCCATGGGGATCCCAGGATTTGGAGGGATTAGTATCTGAACTACCTAATATAAATAATGGGGCTTCAAAGTGGATTAGGATATTTGAGGAACATACAGTGGGAAAATTAATGGCGGTGGGTGACCTGAAAGCTTTGTTGGCCAGAGTGCGAGGGATATCCAAGATGGAGAGCATACTGAAGAACGGGGGTTTGGGCCAGCTGCTGGATGAGGCCTTTGATGGGACTACGTTTGACACATACAGACAAATAACCTGGGGTGTACTCGGAGGCGAGTACCCAACCCATGTGGATCACAAGAGCCTGAGGGGCCATACAATCGGTGGCACAGAGAATCCTGCACTGTTCCTGCAAGAACAAGTCATGAGATGGCGCATGGTAACAGAGAAAGATCCTGAGGAGGATCCATTGGTCTCTATCTTGTTCAGAACCTCCATAATAGAGACAATATCTAGCTCAATCATAAACAAGCTAGAAGATGTGGTGGGACTGATCGCATCAAAATCCCATAAAGAGTTCAGCGATCATCTGGTTCACACAGTGGACAGACATCGTCAAAACGAACAAAGAATCCAAGAAAAAAGCAAAGAGGTGCAGAGAAATTTCCAGTTGGAGGAGACGACAAAGAAAGATAAAAAGAAACAGGCAGTTGGTGCAGCACCTGCCACAATCACACCTGTTGTCCAACAGGCCCCGCCTCAAGCGTTCCTTCCTCAGGTTCCACCCCAGGTGTTCTCTCCCATGGCACAACAGCCTCAGAGCCAAGGGGCACCCATCCCACCTGTTGTTAATGTATACACACATAATAGTGGGAATCCAAAAGTTGGAAACAAACAGAATCAATATATGGTACCACAGGGACAGCCTAAGTATGCTCAGCAGCGAGGACAGTCTGGATATGCTCAAAAGCACGGACCCCCTGGACAGCGCAGAGGGCCTATAGTATGTTGGGGATGTAACCAGGAAGGACACTTTAGCAGGGATTGTATAACTAACCCCTACCCACCAAAGCAGCAGGGACAGCAGTGACAGGGACAGCAAGGACAGGGAAATGGCCAGCAGAGACAGGTAGGACCCTGGATGGGTCAAGGGTACTAGGGGTGCCCAGAAAATCCACAGGGGGAGGGTCAGCATGAAGCAATTACAAAACAGGCTGATGAGGAACCAATACTGCAGGTTCTAATAAATGATAGAGGCACACCAATGATGGCTGATACTTGAACAACTTACACATGTGTAGCTTCAAAATATGCCTCTCACCTCCCAATGGCAGGAAAATTTGCCAAAACTGTAGGATTCTCGGGACAAATGCAGTTAACACCCATGAAAGCTCCAGTGACACTAAAGCTGCACGGACGTGCAGCTACACTACCCATCTTGGTTTCAGACACCACACCTGTCAATTTAATAGGAAGAGATGCATTATGCAAATTTGGAACACAAATATTATGCACACCACAAGGCATATTGGTTGAACCTACAGGGACAGTACCTCAAATGGTAGTATCAAAACCAGACACAGCAAACATTTATTGGATATGTGACATTCAAGAGCAAGTCAATGTAACAATGAATAAGTGGGGAAGCTACATTAGAGCTCAAATCCCTTAGGCAAGAGAGTCAAGGATAGGATATCATTGCACCCTAATGTATGATCGACAACAGGACCCACAATTAGAAAAGGAATGGCAAAAAAGTAATGAGAGAATCACAACACATAGTAATTGGACCACAATGAGCAGCTATGACAGAACAGGATGCAGATCAATCATCAGCAATAAAAAAATGGTTTAGAGACACTGACAAAGCACCTCACATTACTCTACTGATAAACAAGGGTTTTGACGCTAAACACTTGGGGGCAATGATGTTCTATGAAAAACAACTAAAATGGGAGGAAAAAGATAACCCATTCATTCTCCAGTCATGTTGCGGAAAGTATTTAAAAATGTTGTGTTATTTACACATGACAGGGGTTTTACAAGAAGTGGAAGTGGTCCAGAAACAACAGGAACCAATGGCAAGAGGAAAGCCACACAATGATAGGCAGATGAAGATAGAGACAGAGATGGCAGCCAGAGTACTTGAACAGGTATGGTCAAAGTTTGACACCGATGTAGGATTGGTGCATTTAGCTAACCCAGTAAGAATCCAAACTAGACCAAATGCAGTACTACATGAAACCCGAGGCTGAGATAGGAATAGCACCTACTATAGAAGGTCTAATAGCTGCGGGTCTATTGATAGAAACAAAAAGCGACTGTAACACTCCTTTGCTTCCAGTACTAAAAGCAGACAAACAAAAATGGCGTTTAGTACATGATCTAAGAGCCGTAAATGACATTGTAGAAGACATGCAGGCAGAAGTTCTAAATCCACACACACTGCTGACCAATGTTCCTCCTGATGCTAAATATTTCACAGTGATTGACTTATGTGGGGCATTTTTCAGTGTGCCTCTTGCAGAAGAAAGCAGACATCTGTTTGCATTCACGTATAAAGGTAAACAATACACATATACAAGAATGCCACAGGAATTTAAACATTATCCACATGTTTTTAACCAGGTACTGAAAAATGATTTGGAAGAGCTGGTGTTACACAGGACACTGATACAGTATGTGGATGATCTTCTGATATGCTTTCCCACATTGGAGCAATGTCATGAGGATGTATTGATGATGGCTGTATTAAGCAAATTGGCAATGTAATGAGGATGTATTGATGATGGCTGTATTAAGCAAATTGGCAATGTCATGAGGATGTATTGATGATGGCTGTATTAAGCAAATTGGCAATGGGGGGGACACATGGTGTCATAGAAAAAATTGCAGTACTGCCAGACAGAAGTAGAATATTTAGGGAGGCTGGTAGCACATCAAATAAAAACAATAGCACCCAGCCAGTTAGAAGGGATTAGTAAAGCACCTAAGCCAGGGACAGTACGGCATTATTATTATGACATATTATGACATTCCTGGGGATGACAGGGTTCAGTTCAGATTGCATAGAGGACTATGCCCTTAAAACCGCGTTGCTAAGAGAGATTATGAAGGCAGCAGGAACAACTAACCTGCAAGCCCAGCTATGGTGGAATGCAGATGCATTGGCAGCATTCGAAGGCATCAAACAAGAGATGCAGGGAGCAAGTGCGTTAGCAACTCCAGACTACACAAAACCATTCCTATTGTATATAGCAAATAGGAGTCAGGGGTACGCATCAGCAGTGTTAATGCAAGAATCATGTAGTGGGAGTTAGATGCAGTAGCACAAGGCTATCCGCCCTGTTACCAGGGATTAGCTGCGGTACAGTATGCTTATGACAAGGCCTCGACCATTACGATGGGATACCCGGTAACTATTTTTACACATCACAAAGTCACTGAATAAATTGAACAATGGAAATTTTTTTGACAAACTCAAGGTTGTTGGAATATTTGACCTTACTTACATTTCCAGATGTTACAATAAGAAGGTGTTCCACAGCAAATCCAGCAGAAAGAATTCCGCATGATTTTGAAGGAGCACCACATGATTGTGTAGCTGACTCTCTATTGCCAGATCTATTGTCAACACCAATAATTGGGGCAGAGGAAGAGCTGTTTGTGGACGGATCTTGCTACAAAGATCATTTGGGTAACCATGCAGGGTTTGCAGTGGTAAGACAGAACCCAGACAAAACTTTTTCTGTTATTCAAAGTTCTCATTGTAAACAGCCATGTTCAGCACAGGTAGCTGAGTTGAGAGCTCTTACAGCTGCCTGTCAAGAAGGAACAGATAAAACAGTGAATATATACACAGATTCTGCGTATGCACATGGTGTATGTCATTTGTTAAGAAAACAGATAGGTCCCCCATACCGCATTGTGATCACATTGTGGAACAAATGTCGGCATTGCTATTGCCTAAATAAGGAGCAATAATCAAATGTCAGGCCCAGAGGAAAGGAAATGACTCTGTCATAAAAGGTAACAATGCTGCAGATGAGGCTGCCAAGGTAGCCTCCAGCAGTAGTCTGAGGCTTTGCCTACTGAAGAAGATGTTGTTCGCATGCAGGACAAAGCTGGAATTTATGAGCATAACATGTGACTGAAAAGGGGTGCTGTGCGCACCCCCACAGGGTTATGGAGTACTCATGATGGGATGTTGCTAGCACCAACTCTACCATCACTACTGCGCATGGTTTTGACCATTGCGCAAGGGGGGAAGTAGTGAGAAGAATCAGAAAACAAGGTTTTTGGTCACCATACCTGCAAACAATGGTTGATAATCAACTTAATGAATGTGAGGTATGTGCAAAAAAGAATGTAAGAAAAACAAATACTACTCCATTGGGACACATTCCCACACCTGAGGGACCATTTAGACATCTTGGTCTGATGGACATAGATGGACATGATTGAAAAGGTAAATGGAAAAAGATACATGTTCGTAGTCATAGACAGATTTAGCAGATGGGTAGAGGCAGTCCCATCAAAAGATCAAAGTGCGGCCACTGTAATCAAATTTTTGACTAGAGAAGTCATGCCAAGGTTTGGAATTCCGACAGAAAAAAGCTCAGACAATGGCTCGGCGTTTATTCAAAAAACAGAGAAGAGACAATCTTTTTTTGTCACACAACACACCACATGCTTGCACACACACACGCTTTTGGATGGTGGCCGGTGAAATGGTTCCTCTGCATTTAACCCATTGGGTTGTGTGTACCATCCTCAGTCAGAGGGGATGGTGGAAAGAGTGAATGGGACACTCAAGACAAAAATAAACAAAATTTGTGCAAGTGCTAAATTGAATTGGGTAGCTGCACTCCCACTAGCACTAATGAGTTATCGCATGCAAGCTAGCAGAATGACACATTTAACGCCGCATGAAATGCTCACGGGTCGACCCATGCCTGCACCTAACATTAGTTGACCCCATAAAGGACCTCCGTTGGAACAATTGCAATTGGAAATAAGGGAATATATTAAACAACTAACTGCCATACACAAGCGTATATTCCAACAGGAGAAAGAAAGAGTCCCAGAGCCAGAAGACGACCCACCAAGGGGGGTGGAGCCCGGTGACCACGTGTACCTAAGGGTCTTTCGGAGACGGTGGAACGAGCCCAGGAGAGAGGGACCATACAAAGTGACCAGTGCAACACCAACAGCCATCCAGGTGGAAGGGCGTGCCACCTGGCACCACCTCAACCACTGCACCAAAGCCGCCTAGCCAAGGATGAGGGAAGAGCGTGAGGAGAACCAGGATGCAGACGTACCCAGCACTGACCAACCGCCTAAGGACCAGACCCAGCCCAGCCAGGAGCCCCAGCCACAAGGAGAGGCCGAGGATGGTGCTGAAACTGACAAGCCTGTTCCTGATACTCTACGGACCGGGGCAGATCCCATGGGCCCAAGGATGGATCCAGAGTAAGGGGGACATACCATCAACATGGCAGACCCGGAATGACCAGATATCGAGAGACAGCACCAACGAAAGCATGAAAGTGGTGCAACAACGGCCAATCCTGAGATATTCAGGAAGACTAAACAAAGCAAGAGAACAGAGGTTGGACAAAATGGTTTTACAAGCTCAGATACCACCACAATAATTAAAACTCACGGACGAACAAGTTACTTTTACTGTCAAGGTAGAAGGAGAACAGCTATGTGGGGAAGCTATGCACCAGAAACACGAACTTCTAACCTGGGGACAAGACCAGTGTAAAATAGATGTCCGGAAAGACAAACCTACTGGTGTTTTAGGGTACAACCACAAAAACAATGGGTTAAATTTTTTGCTGTTGTATTCCCATAATGAGATCCATGATAGAGTCTAGGCTGAGCAAACAAATGATCCTCACTTCAAGGGACACAGTTGAGTCAAAAGGGTTCGAATGGGAACATGTTGGAGACGGAAGCCAGAGTGATGATGATGGTGATGAGGAATACGGTCAAGTTTTATTGAAGTTTTTATTCTAGTGTCATGTATTCTTTGCTATAATCATATAATGTGTCACCAATATATGTCACATATGTCACCACTTATAAAGGAAACACATGCAAGGCTCTACTTAAATAACAGGCTGCTGCTTACACAACACTTATAACTATGTTTCATTAAACAATGTGTGCTAGTATGTCAGCTGTTATGATAATCACCACTATTGATCATATTTTTAACATTATACCAAAGGTTTTTTACTTTTATATTATGATGTGTTTTTCTAATCACATATTTTGTAATAAAGGCTAATTGATTGATGGGATGGAAACACTTAAAGGTATAACACATTTGGTAATCTTTTTTCCTAGAACAGGGTGTGAGCCTCGATAAACTTACAGGTTGTGAATTCTGATTAAAGAAAGAAAAGCAGGTCTTTTTAGCT
The DNA here is from genome assembly GCF_960531495.2 of Zeus faber. Lineage (NCBI taxonomy): Eukaryota > Metazoa > Chordata > Actinopteri > Zeiformes > Zeidae > Zeus > Zeus faber. Next base: position 4,864,967 of record NC_137205.1, read on the forward strand.
GTCCGGCAAGTAGCCATATATGATTGTAAATTGACAAATATATGTTAACTGATTTATGGGACTTAGTAACCCCAAAGGGGGGATATATGGGAGAAATTTACTATAACATTCAATGGTAATATATAAATATTATCTTGCCTACACGCTATATGAATCAAATTAGTGTGGGGAAATATTGACTAAAGAAGATACCACTCTCCCCCAGTGCTGATACAGTATGCTACCATTATAGATGTTAAGGGTGAATGAGTACAGTAGCTCAATGGAATGTGTAGAGTTAACATTTCAATATGTGGTAACACAAGCTCAATGCCAGAAGGAGAGCAAGGGTACAGTGGACAGATTTCCATATAAGGAGTGAATGTATGGTATGATATGATGACGTATGGATGATAGATGAGGCTCCTGAGTTCTTTGCAAACCAACTCAGGCTTTATTGTTACTTGTTTACAAGTGATAATAAAAGTCTTTATTGTTCAAACTTCGGCTTCCTCGATCTCTCACTTATTTTGTTAAAGTGTTAGAGTAAAGTTTATCTACCACACTGGTAAGTAACACAGTCTCATGTCACATTTTTCCATATTTTTTTTCCCCCAATAACCAATATAGAACCTATTTGCCAGACTTTGGAATGGACCTGGGTGTCTCTTTAAGGTTGTGAAGAGGCGTAAGCAGTAAAAGTATAATGTTGAACACAATAACAAAATAATGAATCAGAAAACACAGAATTTTTTTTTTTTTATAGTGAGATTAGCTAACATATTCAGTAATATTGCTATTAATATTATAGTGTATTCTATGGTCCAGTAGCGGGCTGTGAATTTTACACCTAGGCCTTCAGTGGCGTCCTACTTAAATCAATCCACCTCTTAATACCATCATTATGACACCATGCTTACAGACACCATCAATATAATACAGAAACGCAGTAGAACAGGATGCTGCATCACAGGTATTTTATATAGCAAGAATGAATGCCATTATTAAAGCAAGAAACCTAATTAACACAATCCAACAGGTTTCCTTTCACTGCAGTCAGAGCTGCACCACATACGTACATATATAGCAGAAGCATCAATATTAACCAGATATGATGACAAAATGACAAAAATAAAGAAAATGTAAAAAAAAAAGAATGACACTCACCAAAACATTTGATTATTTGTACACAAAATCCATCCTCCTCTCTTTTCTCAAGAAGAGTTCAATGACTCTGTTTTACAGGTTATCTGTGTGTTTCATCTCCAACAATAAGCCCTTTTCAATTGCCATGGAGGCTAATGATGAAAGTCAAGTCTGTCCAGTCATATTTCTGGCATAAGTTTCAATTCTCTTTCGGGCGGAGAATGTCTGCTCGACAGACACAGTTGACACAGGGATAGTCACCACCAAACATGCCAATGTGTACAGCTGCCCCATGATCTCTCTCAGATTTTTCTGCTGAAGGAAATGAAGGAGATCAGCGGGACTTTTCCCTTCAAAATCAGTCATGGCATACATTACAGTACGTTCTGTTTTTAGCTAAGACAGGTCGAAAAGTGTTCCGTGACTCTGCGTTGAGCTGGCGAAGGCTGTATGTGCAAATTTTTTCCGGTATGTCTGAAACTGCTGGGGGTCTAGGAGGGACAGAAACATTAAATATCCATGGTCTTGAAATTGATTCTGTATCTGGCAAAGAATGTTGTCCAGAATATTGCTGTGAAGTTGGCAGTGTGCGCGAAGATCTTCGTGTGCTGGGCCTCTCCGTGTGCTTGGAGTGCTTGAAATGCGTGCAGTGGCTTCGTAGATCTGACCAAATTGGCGCCTTTCTCGCTCAATGCTCAATTCCTTCACCCTTGTCAGACAGAATTGTACATCCAATATTTTGTTCTGTAGTATTGCAAAAAGCACATCCAAGTACTCGCAAATCCCATTAAATGTGTGAAGCAATAAACAAAACTCAAAATCATCCAGACGTACATTAAATCCATCAGCACAATGCACAGACTCCTCTTCATACTCATCATGATGCTCCAGTATGTGGTGAAACAGCTCCTTTAGGGCAACTCTCTTCTCAAAGACTGTACTGAACAATCTTGATGTGTATTGCCACTGCGTTGGTGCCACACGAGGAAGACGTCGCTGGCAAATATCGTTTAGTAGTTGCGTGCGCCGAGGGGATCTGGAGAAAAATGCAGCTAGGCCACTGAGTTGGGCAAAAAAGATCTTGCATTCTTTAAGCTTTGAGGCCCCTTGTTTCAGTACTAAATTTAGTTTATGAGCAAAGTAGTGCATGAATAAAGCCATAAGTACCCTCTCCGTAACTTTAGCCTGCACTCCATTTAGTCCAGATGACATGACAGGTGTACCATCGTAACACTGTGCCACAACTTCATCCAGACATTCATTTTCCTCCAAGAAATGGACAATAAGAGCAGCAATGTCATCGGCTCGCTTGCCACTAGTAACATCTTCAAATATTATAAAGCGCTCCTTGACACCTGTGTCCGTCACAAAACGCAGTGCCAGTGCAAGCTGCGCTGCATTACTCACGTCTGTCGTCTCATCCACCATAACAGCGACAAAGGGAGCTTTATCTCTTTTTATCTTTTCTCCCATCACTTCAGCAATTGCATACTGTAACTCAACCAATCAACCAATCAGATTTCGAGTTGGCGACACCAGAGCCATCTAGCAGGTGTTCAATAACGTTGGCATTTTCCCATCCTTTGATTGGATGGGCAGAGACCGTAAGAACTAGCTAAACCGCATTCGTAGGGACCTTCACAAGCTAAAATATTTCCGTTATTTCATAGTTTTTTCAACCCACAATGGCTGAAGGAGGAGAAGAAATTAATTCGGTCGCAGATATAATTTTAACGCCATTTTCAAGACCTACTTTTCAAGAAAAGATGGACATCGTAAGAAAAGGTCGGCCAACACAACAGCTAGCAAGCCTGTCCCAGCAGGGTAAAGGATTTGTCCGCCACTTTCAAATCACAAACTACGAGTGGTACCCTTGGCTCACAGCCTCCAAGGAGCACTGCAAATTGTATTGCTGGAAATATCTGTTATTTGCAACGGATTGACTTGGTGTTTGGAGCCACATTGGGTTTGCAAACTTGAGTTGTCTAGTTGTCTGGACCAGCAGCTCAACGAACAAGTGCGCTGGAAAATGGAACTCCACAACGAAAAGTTGAAGAAAAATAGGGAAATATTGAAAGGACTGATCGATTGGTCATATTTTTGGGTAAACAAGAACTTTCATTTCGGGGACATGATGAAAGCGCTGAATCCACAAATAAAGGCAACTATTTGGAACTTCTTTCTTTTCTTGCTGAGAACAACACGACTTACATTATCACCTGTCCACTAACAAATTGTTTTGGGGGACGTCAGGCAAAATACAAACAACCTGATGTATGCAATTGCTGAAGTGATGGTAAGGTAAGATCATATCAGTCACCACCGTTTGTTTAAGTTTAGACTCTGACTTTGAGGGGTGTTTGCATTTTAAAGGCTTTAACAGCTCAGAAATCATGGTCTAACTCAATATTGGTGTTTAGGGGGACCTCTCAGAGCCAAGGCAGAATACACAAGGTGTGCTAAGCCAAATATTGAATTAGCTATATAAAATATGTAAAATTTGTTTTCTTCAGCAGCCCACTGGACACACTGTAGATGAGGAAGGAGGTTGAACATTGAACCTGAAAAAGTAGGTTCATTCACTGTGTGTTCATAATGATTAAGATTAAGCACTACTTTGAGCTATTGCTACCTATTCATAGTATTCCCATGATGTCACATGCATTTCCTACCAACAGCCGTGGTCACGCCGCCACTTAGCTCATAAATTCCGCTGCCGCGGCACCGCGCTTCAATTAGATAAGGCACCTAGGCGCACTGTCCCAGGGAACAATAGTGATTGCGTCCCTCACCCTCTCACGGAGAGCTGTGCTGCTGTGAATGTGTGTATGTGTGTATGCACTATGATTGAATTAGTAACCAGCTGTTTGAACAACATCTTACACAGAGACGCACAACTTAATCCTTTATGTTGGGGAGCGCCACACACTAACTGTCTTCTATGCTGCATTCTGAAATGGCGGCCATACTACTATGTCAAAGTAGTTGTGGCAGTTTCGCCTGCCACATGCCACCCAAGTGGCATTTTCAGGGCCCTCTGACACAGAGACACATAGGGTTGAAAACACCAGTTTTAAAACACACCAGTTTTATGGAAGAGAGTGGGTAGGTGGAACAAGCCGCTCAGACCACACCATCTCCACACTACATACCCCCACAAAATCCCTGGCCCCCCTGGACCCTGACACAGGGTTCCTATACCTAAAACTACAGACTCTAATACAGGGTTCCTATACCTTAAAATAATAAAACACTGGACTCTGAAAAAGGATTCCCATACCTCAAACAAACAAAAATGTCCAAAAAAACAGAACTGGTCCCCTTCCAGGGCACCTGGTTAGCCGGAACAACATGGTCCATTGGCGACCGTCCCCAAGGGTGACGAAGCAGACTACCCCCTTCGCTCCTGGAGCATGGGGCATCGGGCTGCTGTGCTCACTGGTGGAGGTGTAGCTGGCCATGGCTATTGCGAGGGCTGCTTGGAGTGTCGGCGTGGCTGCTGGGCTGCTGGAGGGTCCCGGCAGTGGCTGCTTGGTGGAGCAGCTAGCTGCAAGCGGTTATAGGTGATGGTTGCTGCGGCTCTCCCCTGGTTCTCCGCCGGACATCCTGGGTGCGGCTGCTGCCGGTCGGGAGAGGGCTGGTGCTGTGGCCGCCCGTTGACCCACCCATGGCTCCAGGGTGTCTTCAGGCGGCCCTTCTGTGTCCCTTCTCCGTACCAGAGAGTCCCTGCTGAGGTGCTACTGTGGCAGTTTCGCCTGCCTCATGCCACCAAGGAGGCGTTTTCAGGGCCCTCCTGCACAGAGACACAGGCAATGCGGTTGAAAACACACCAGCTTTTTTGCAGAGAGTGGGCAGGGTGGAACAAGCCTGGAGCAGATGGAAGACATGCCAATTACCTAGACCCAAGAAAGGTGTGGCTGCTCAAACCCCATCACCCACACACCACAGTAGTGTTTACTTTGTCCAATAACATAGTATGCGATAAGTGCCATGCTACACCCAGTGAAATACCGTAGTGCGCAAACACTGCACACTACGGTGGCAATCATATCCCACAATACATTGTGAGGCCGAGAAACTGTGTTGGAGAATTCTCACTGCGTGGACAGTGAGGTAACCCTGTTTTGCTACATGAAAACAAACTGAGAGTATATTAATGGAATTTATTCTCCAGACGAGGGGGCGTGGTTAAGCCATGGTCTGCAGGTGACCGGGCTGGCTTTGCCCCATAGTGGCGCAGCTGTACCGGATCTGCCTGATCAGCCTCTTTAGCGCTGATTGGTTGGATCTGTTTTCTTATATGTTGTGCTGTCTTTCAGTAGGGATCACGTGGTGCAGGCCGCTGCAACGCCTTGGACTGGACCACTACTAAGGAACCTGGAGATTACTTATAATTGTTATTTTGTGTTCTCATTTTCACCAGCGAGCCTTTTTGTTTGTCAAGAATAATAAACTCACGTCATGTCAGTGCCCCACTGCAAAAACGATTAGGTCTTCCTCCCTAAACCCATACATGTGGGTAGAGACTACCACACAATGATTTACAGTCAATGTTCAGTCAGAGTTACAATCTCATTGTGCTGAAACAGAATGCAATCATCTTCTCACTCACGTGAGTAAACCCTGGGATTTCCAAGATACAAAAAAAACCTTTTAAGTCCCCTTGGGCTTGTCTTATCTTTACACACAATTGACAAAGGAATGTGGTCTGGCCTTTTACAGTATGGAACACAATGAAATAATTTTCTCAGAGGACATTGCATGATCATAGCGAAACAAAAATAAATTGTTTTAAGGGCTACGCAAGTTACAATAGGCTATTCCCTTATATAAGACATGAAACATCATTCAAAGCATTAATCATCTGTATTTTCACAATTGGCAAACATTTCTATGCAGTGTCGCCATCAATCCCCGACGACAGCCATATGACAATCATGTCCGAGAAGCCATAATTCTACTTACTTGCGTTCTGACGTATGCTGAACAATAGTATGAATATGTAGTGCATAGTATGTGACAAATAATTTCTTGAACTTGAACTTGAACTTGAACTTGCGTAGTGTGCTTTCCAGATGCTGTTTCAGTATCAGATAATCATGTATGTTTTCCTTGTTGTCATGGCAACACTTCTTTCATTCATTCATAATGAGGTGAATAGACGTTTTGACAAACGCGGCAATGACACACATACTAGAGAGAATCAGAGAGGAGATTCAAACTCTGTTTGTCCTTGGAGCTTAGAATAAACTGCGCTACCCACTTTGCCACAATACACATTTCTATGATACAATATAGTTCACTATCTTTATTGATCTGAATTACATATTGATATACCTTCTTAAATTTGTATAATCAGATGCACTTTGCCACAATGTGCTTTCCTCTAAGACGAAAGGGAGACCTTCTCTCCTCCTCTGCCAGCATGGGGTGGATCTGATTAGCTGAGGTCCTCCAAAACTGATGACCTATTAGCACCTGACTCAGAATGTGAGGCATCACAGCGGCATATCAAATGATGGTGCATGTGTATGTCATTAGAAAAAAAGAGAAAGGAAGAATGAACAATTGTCATTGGCTACATTTTTGAATGGGAGGCCTTAAATCTCCTTTTTTTAAAGTTGCAGTTGTTAATGGAGGTGAAAACTGGCCATGGCTGGCACTAAGTCCTGGACTTTCGGTGGGTCCTCATGAAGCAATTTAATGCACCACTGATCACTGCGCCACACTGCTGGCGTCTAAATGAGAAGGCTTGTGTTGCATTGTTTTGCTCAAAGACCGACAAAAAAAAAGTGCTTGCAAAAGAGATAAAACTGTCATGCGGTGTCACATTTATATAGACCGCTGAGTTAAAGCCTGTCGTGTAATGAAGAATTAAAACAAAAGGTTACAGGGCTGGGGTGGACAAAATAACAATAATAGTAGCGCAGTGAAAAGGGTGTTTAACTTTGAAGAAACAATCATGGGTCATGTTAGGGTTATTGTCTATTATCAGGAGGTGCGGTCTGACAATTAAAGAGGTCTGACAATTGGCACTTACCAATTAGTTATTTGTGTTAACGAAACAACGTGAGCCAACTAATAGAGGTCCATATCGAACATAAAAACTGCAGAATGATTTAATGCATCAAGCAAGCAGCGTCTGCTGTGGAATTGATGTCTTAGTGTGGTGAGGGCATTCAAATAATAGAGGGGGTCTGGGCCCTCCCCCAGACATTTCTGAATGTAAGAGATCAGACTTATTTTAATGGTTGTGAATTGATGAAGTGGATAGGATGGTGCATCTATTCATCTGTCCTGCCAAAAAGGGAAGTGGTCGAGTGATGTACATAACCTCATATTTGTGCCATGCGTCTGGTTGAATTTCCAAACTTGGCTATATAAGCCAGTCCATTTTTTGTGCTTCAACTGGATTATCCATCATTTATGCACACAGGATCCCACATGCTCTGAGCACTGATCAGTGATGGAAGGTTCGACTCCATTTTTTCAGACATTTTTGACGAATCACTCAATAAAAAGTATAGTTTGATTTTATGAATCACTGTGCGCTTTATCTATTTGGTTAAATGCTTTTACACCAACTACCCTCATTGCTTGAGACTGTAATTCAGTCCTCAGTCATTTCCAGTTTCTGAGTTGAAGATTAGCTCTTGCATATTTACAGTACACTTGACTATTTTAGCCAATCAGAGCAGAAAGTCTAGGTCTAAAGCATTAATAGCAACTGAACAACAATGTATGGCATTGAAAGCGCATTTTGTCCGAAAATTTCTGAGAAATATTAGAATTTTAAATAGTATTAAAGAAAGGTTTTTTTAAACACATTTCTTAGATGTAAGTTGTGATGAAGAATTTGTTATTTTGGTGCTCCACGACAAACCTTACCAGCGGAAACACTGCATCTAGGGGAAACCGTCTCATAAACCATGACAGCAGAAGCCAAACATGGACAAGCTGCATCAGCAAATAGGCTCAGGGGTTGCAAGTCCAAGCTCACCGACAGGAATAGACGGACACTTAACAGAATAGTGGGTAAATGCCACAAAAGTACAGCTCCAAAATACACCATAGAATTAAATATGCACCCAGTCCAAACAAAAAAACTAAAAGTACATGTTATGACTCTCACAAAGCTAGAATTTATTGCAGGGCTGCCATTTCAAAGCAGATTGTATCCAAAGCCAGGCCACAAAGACGAACCAGAACCCTGAACAATGGCGGAAAATAAGTTATATGGTCTGAGTCATCTTTCACACTATTTCCTACATTTAGACAGATTACGTTTGCAGAAAGCCAAAGGATGCATTTTGACCTGCCATGTCTGTTGCCAACTGTGGTGGGGGATCCGTAACAGTTGGTGAGCCATCTTGTGGGAGTCGCTGAAAGTGTATGTGACTGCGCAGCTCTGCTAGATATGTTGCACTGACCTTTTTCCCCCACAGTCTATTTCTAAATCAGTTTATTTTTTATATTCATGGTTGATTCAAATTAACCACATTCATGGCTTTGAAACGTGTTAAATAAATATAGAAAAACTTTTATGTACCTTTCCAAAATGTCAAGTAGACTCATGAATTCATATCCAGTTATGGAGATAAGGAATGAATAGTGGCTTTGCAGCCATAGCCGGTGGTAGAAATAAGCTGGTTTCATTGACCAGTAAAATAGCTGATGTTTGGATAACAATAGGGTTCTATTGCCCATTGGAACCCATGGAGCATAACATTTGCTCACTTACAGTGCTTGTGGGTTTGGGGGCTACAGACTTAATAGGCTCTATCAAATTCAGAGGCAAAAGATATTCAAGAAATACAATATACATTGTATGATTCTTAATAAGGTGATAGCGTACATGTAATGTAATGTACAATTTGCCCTGGATTCAATTTCAGCTCTACGTCGACCTGCGGGGTACGGCAAAAAGGATCTAAAAGAAAACAAACATCTATTTATGGCAAAAGTCAAAGAAAGGACTACAAACAATTTAGAACGGTGACTTTTTCTCTTATTTTCTCCACCAAGAAGCCGCTCTGTCTGCGTCATTAAGGATATAATGTACCCTCTCAACCAAAAACTTGTCTCTTATCTCTTGTCTCTCTCAAGCTCCGGGTAGGACAGAAAGGAACACCGCAACCACTTATCACAGAAACAAGTCTGTAGGTCTGATGCCGGCAGGCAGAGGTGGATTGAGCACTGACCTTGACCCCTCTCGATCCTCACCCTCAGCTTCCTGTGAGGTGACATTCCTGACATGTGGAACCGGGACAATTGAAAACGTTCTCCTAGATGTCTGTCTCGTGTTGTTTTGCAGCTGCAGCAGAAGGTCTTATCACACCGTGCCATATTTACTGTGATTAGAGAACAGGAGAAGAGCAGTCAAAAGAAAGACGGAGCACCTTGCCTTGTAATGACATCATCTTGATGATGAAGATACTGTAATGGTTTATCCATGGCCAGGCCTGCCTTAGGGGGTGGAGGTAGGGTCTTGGTGTATGTTGTCACCCAGGATGATCCCCATTTAATTTGATGCAGTGTTCTTCTGCTGTACATTAGTGTGTCGTGAAATATTTTTAAGATTTTGCATGAAAAAGAAGTAATGGAATTTAGCTTTTTTGTTGCCAAAGACCAAAATTGCCAGGCTACAATAATTCATCAGAATAGCAGCTCTGTGTTCCTCAGAACAAGCTTTACTCTGAAGGTGACCACTACAGCCATAAGCGCTGTCAATGCTGAACTCACCAGGGGTCCTAACAAAAAGCACTGAGACACTCATACAAGCCCCACTGCCTTACTGTACTATATGTAGCATACTGTACTGCAAGTTACAGTATCACTGTTTGGGGTAACTGCAAACTGCGCTGTATTTCTGTTTTGTTCAGTGTTACTGTATTGCTGTGTCGTACTGTTGTATACTGTACTGTATATCTCCATACACACTTTATTCACATGCACTTTACTGCACGTATCTGTATATACAAATAGCCTATCCCATATACATAACTGTATTCCCTTTACTTCTATTTTGTACCCCCAGTCTGTATTACTTTTTTGAGTCTTATTTAACTTAATTTCATTTTATTTTATTTTATATTATTCTATTCACTAAATGCATTACATTTTAGGAATCAGTTAGTTAGCTAGGTGGAAATAAGGTTAGATATTATGTTCAGTTTAGAACTTATTGTGCATAAACTCCAGGTTCGTTGCAATGACATTTCACTGCATATATGTATGAACATATGTACTGTATATGTATGTGACAAATAAACAGCTTGAATCTTGAATCTTGAATCTTGATGAAAGGTTTGACTCTATTTTGATATTCGGTTCTTGACGAGTCACTCAGTAAAAACAGTTTTTCTACTTTCCTCAATTTTCCTACTCATCACTTGTTTGGTTCAGTTGGTGAACAATGAAGAGTCATTCGGCTCTGAGTTCCAAATGGAATGATTTAATTTTGTCAAATCTTTTTATTTCGGTTGAATGCAAGGAGTAAATCAATCACATTCAACATGAATTGGTCAGAGCACCTTGGCTCCATTCATTCATTTTGTCCCAGTGATTATATTCAGTTTGGAGATTCACCCACTAAAAGTAAAAAATAAAAAGTGAAAAGTGTCCCGTGGCAGAAAAACTTGGGGAAATACTGATTTAAGGAAAGCTATGTATGGTCTACCTGAAATCTTCAAAATGGTTTGGTCACACAGGTTTCACAGGTGCTTAACTGGGTGCAAAGGTGAACATGGTGTATGGGGGCCCAAGTAGGACACTTTGTCTTAAGCAAATTAACTGTCAGGACATTGTGAAGTTACAGAGATATGTTGGATGGTGAGTAGATGTAGTGGCACAACACGTAACAAGCAATAATACAAATTCTCCAGCTCTTGCCTTCTGTATGAAGTACCTTTGTAATAAGGACTTTAAGCTGTTTTCACACATGTACGTGTCTGGATAATCAGGTCAGGACATTGTCCGGAGTTGCCCTTTCACACATGTAGCACACAACCTTTACATTTACACCTACTGGAAATAATCAGTTTGGTTTAGATTAGATTAGATTAGATTAGGTTTAGATGTCTGTGTAGTTACAAGACTGCAACAACACCCCTTCACCACTCACACAACTCTCACTTGGGGGGAAAAGACTGCTGAGTAATGTGTACCACTTTAGTGCAGGATTCAGCTTTTAAGTGTTAGTTAGTTAGGCTAGGTTAGTGTTAGTTAGCCATGTTTCATGTGTAATGATAGATTGTGGAGGGAGGGAACGCTGGGAAGCCAGCGATCCTCGACCGACGGTGAGAGATCTCTGATCCAGCAGAGAACGAGTGACTCACCGGCGCTGGCCGCAGCGACAGAAGACAGCGACGCCACTGCCCTGTCACAGGGCCTGGCCAGGCTGCTCCCCGCTCACCGAGCGGACGGCAACAACGGCCCTCTTGACGTTTCATCGCCACCCTCATGAGCCAGACAGCGTAAGACGGGGATTAATGAAACAACCTCGCTACAATGGAGAGACGTTGCCGGAGACCTACCTAATCCAAGTGCAGCTGGCGGCACAGTTAATAATTGGACTTCAGAGGAAACCGCTGTGCAAGTCGCCCTCACTCTGGAAGGAAAAGCCCTGTAGATCCTCAATGACCTCCAGCCACAAGAACAACTCGACTGGCGGACCATCGAGAGAGCAGCATCAGTTTGGCCCCCGCATCTATGCCGACGATGCACGGGACAAGCTGGTCAACCATCAGAGGAAAGAGAGACATTGGGCGCCTACATTGCGGACCTCTGGCTGTATGTGCGATAGGGCTACCCAACGTTTGATGGCGCGGTGCAGGAAGAGCTCACTCTTCAAGCTTTCGTTCGGGGGCTCCAGCCAGAGCGGCTCAGAGAACACATCCGCCTGCACGCCCCGAGATCCTTGGTTGAGGCCCTAGTAAAAGATGAACAGATTGAACACATGCTGGTTACGAGTGATCATTTCCCCAGCATGAAGCATCGAGTGCGGCAACCAGACAGTGTGCAGAGCGATGATGACGAGGCAGTGATGAGAGGACTGCCAGGCGGCAGGGGGGTGCTACCGATGTGGAAAGCCGGGCCACATCGCAAGCTATTGCTCAGTACCAGCGCCGAAGAGCCCAGCACCGCAGCCAGCGTTAAACTAGAATGGGGTGGCACAGTGGAGGAACTGCCACCTGTACGAAGCTCCTCCTCTACCAGAGCGCACCTGAGGCTCGGACGTCTGGGTGAGGCTCAGGGGCTGTACCTGGACTGTAACCTGAACGGTACGCTATGCAGACCTCTGGTGGACACTGGGTCCACGAGCAGGTGGTCCTGGCGTCGGTGATCCTGGTCGGGAAAAAGGACGGCATGTGGTGGTTCTGCGTTGACTACTGCCTGCTCAACGAGGTCACCTGCAAAGACTCTTACCCGCTTCCTCCAGTTGACGACACCCTAGATTGCATTGCTGGTTCCTGTTGGTTCAGTTCCCTCGACCTGTGCAGCGGCTACTGGCAGGTAGAGCTGGCGCCAGAGGCACGCCAAAAGTGTCGTGGTAATTTCTGTAATAAAGGATCGTGAACAAATTCGTTGTTGTGTGTATATTTATTTTAGAAGAAAATAGTTAGTCTTTGCAAAGAGAGGAGAGGGAGAGAGCGAATGGCAGGACGCAGCCTGTAGTCGAGCTCACCCGTCCTGCTGGATACAGGAAGTACGTGTGTATATATGTGGTGAGATGTGTGAGACCGTTGGGTGGGGTGATGCACTGCCCCGTCTGTTGATGACCTTGAAGTCCTTGTAAGGATTTGTCTTCGACTATGTGTTTTGGTGTGCTCTGCTAGCGGGTCGCAGGTGTTCCTTGTTGTGGGAATAACGCGTCCTTGCCTAGGGTGCATGCTGTTCAGATAGTGTTATGCTGTTCAATAATGGCAAACATTATTGTAGAAGCAGAAAAGGAGGATTTTGCCTGTAAATATCCCTCCTTTTCTTTATATTTAAACAACAATACGAACAAAAATCATCTCAAAAACAGCAAAATATGAGCACACTCAAAATAAGCGAAAACAGCAAACTATTAACACTCAAAAAATAAGCAGATAATCGACAGATATGTAGAAAACCTCTGTCGGCGAACCCGAGAACATCCAAGGACTCACACCAAAAGGTTTAAGAGAACCCATCATAAAGGGAAGAGGGATGGAGGTTCCTAGCAAGCTGTGGAAATGTCGTCATCTGAGTCGAAGTCGAGGGATAAGGGAAAGGAATCGTCGAGGGAGGGGGCGTCCATCTGTGGAATGGCAGAGTAACGGACGAAAGCGGATGAAACGAGTTTGGTGACGGCCGCGCGAGCGAAGGGAACAATACACAATGATAAAACCAAAAGGAGGCCCAAGCCCACCACGACGATGGCGCCGGCACGAAAGAGCCACAGACACCAGCCGCCGTCTGTGAGCCCGGACCACCAGTCCCACCCCAAGGGGGGAGGGACGTCGTCAGCCTTCAAATCTGCGAGAAGGGAGTTAAGCTGTGTAATCGTATGGGAGATATTGCCGGCTGCATCTGGAATGTAGGTGCAGCACGAATCGCCGATAACATGACAGAGGCCACCACTGGAAGCTAGGACAATGTAGAGGGCGGCTTGGTGTTGTAGTAACATATTACACGTGGCTGTCATGAAGGGAGTGAGAGCGGAGATGCCGTCAGTGACAAGTGCGGTGAGGTTCTCTAAACGCATGTCGAGAGCATCGATGTTGTGAAACACAGAGGGCGTGACGGAGACCCAAAAGGAAGGTGGGGTGAACGGTAGCAACTGGCTCAAGGAGTGCGCCAGCTCGGGAGTGGAAGGTGGTGCCATGATGGGCACGTAACTCCTGATTAGAGTACAGGGAACACAGGGAAGGTAGATTAGTGCCTAGCAAGCCACCACCTATTTGGGCCCGCTACTGGATCGGTGAGTGAAAGGAGGGTTCAATACCATTCATCAGAGGTAAAAGGAATGGGGTGGACAGGGAGGGCTCCTGTCGCTGTACGGGGAAAAATGGTGCAGGTGTAGCAGGAGTTATTAACTTCTGCGAACTCACTCCAGGAGCGCAGTAGGCGCCACCAGAGGTTCATTCCTAGGTCTTTGTTATCTGGGGACACTGGCGGGAAATACTCCATAAGGCCGAGATTCACATAATGGACAGATTTAAAGGCGGTGGTGTCAGGGGAGGAGGAATGCGACGCGGTGGCCGGGGGTTGAACTTCCAACCAAAAATAGCCGCATGGATCGGTGCTTGAAACTTAGGCGCATACGACGAAGAAACCGGAGTCGTTTACCTGGGGTTTGGACAGGCTAATCATGACCGTGGCGTTAAGATTAGAGAGTTTTTGGACCTTTAGTCAGTTGGTCAGGTCAGACTGGTCTTGGGGTAAAGTATAACCCCAAGGGATATGATCTGTATTCGGACGGTGCAGGCGTACTCGGGCCATGTTAGTCTGGCCTGGATTCTGGCGGGGGACAAAGTTTTCCCCTTTGGGGTGATGACGTGACCAAGGAAGACCACCTTCTGGAAGACAAACTGAAGTTTGCTTAATAACCTTATGACCCTCAGATGAGAGGTGCTGCAGGAGTGTGAGGGTGTCCTGTTCGCACTGGGCCTTCGTTGGAGCGGCGACGAGAAGGTCGTCCACATACTGCAGGAGGGCCGTTCCCTCGGAAAGGACGAGGTGGGCAGGGCTGCGGGCGAGAGCTTCCCAGAAGAGGGTGGGGCTGCAGGATAAGTCCTGGCAGAGGCGTGTCCAGGTGTAGCGTTTTCCAGCGAAGTGGAAGGCTAACCAAAACTGGGAGTCTGGGTGGACTGGGACAGAGAAAAAAGCATTGGAGAGGTCAATGACGGAAAACCAAGTGGATCCCGAAGGTGTTTGGCTCATGATAGTGTATGGGTTAGGAACATTTGGAGCGGGGGGGTTGATGGCCGCATTAACGGCCTGCAGGTCTTGGACAAAGCGCCACTCGGTGGACTGCCCTTGAGGTTGGATTTTCTTGACTGGGAATATAAGTGGACAGGGGAGTCATCACATGGGATGATAATTCCCGCGTCAAGAGGGACTCAAAGACGGGGTTGATGCCATCGACAGCTTCCTGTCGCAATGGATGTTGTTTTTGTGACGGGCGGAAAGAGGATTTGGGTTTGACGTGCACGGGGAACAGTTTTTTATGAGGCCTACGTCGTATTTGCCGGCCGCCCACAAGGTGGGTGGGACTTGGGCCAGCAACGGGGAGATGTCGAAGGGTGTTGACGGTTTGGATAGGTAACGACCGGTGTGGGCCTCGATTCGAGCTGAACGGTTCAGAGAGTGGAGAGCGATGCGACGAATGGTAGTTGAAAAGCGTTCGCCGTAGGGGAAAAAAGACACTGCGGGTGTGTGACGTTTGGCCTCCATTCAGAGGTGTGAACGCAACGGCACGTAAAGGCACCCAGGTGTTGCCATGTTTCATGTGGAAATTTGGAAGTAGAGACAGGCGGGGCCGAATCGGGGACGATAAACAACGACTACGCAACGCTCTGATTCGAAAAAGATATCAGATGTGATGAGGTGGTCAGTTTGTTGACGATAAAACTCGGCCTCGTATGTTTTGTCTGGTCCGCAGTGTATGTGCAAGGTGCAGTGGAGATCTTCGGCGGACATGTGATCGGAATCAGGATTAACAAATGGTGGCGCGGCACGTGACAGTCCACTGCCAGCGCTGGCACCCGTCCACCACTGGTAGGCGTACAGCAGAGGGGCCGCGTCGAGGCAGACATGTGTGATCTGTCGGCGTTGCCACAACCCTCAGCCCTTTGGGTGTGGAGGTGATGGAGATGCTGAGCGAACGCAACACGTCCCTACCCGCTAGGTTAATAGGGCAAAAAGTAGATATCAAAAAATATTTGCTTTGTGGTCTGTTCACCTTCGTCCGTGTGCCAAGTGCAACGGGCAGGGGTAGAGAAATTTTCTAAAACCGTTTGACCACTCGCGCTGGTAGACTGTGAGGAGCGGCCGCTTAATTTTAAACATATCTCCTTGCTTTGAATAACAGAATGAGTGGCGCCCGAGTGTACTAGAAAGGTGAGAGGTTTATCATTTATTATGCACGTAATGGTAGGCATTTTCTGATAAGCTGAGGAATCACAGATGGCATATGTGCTCACCGGGTCGGAGGGGGAGTTTTCTAATAATGCAATTTTCTGACGTAGCAAAGCAGGCAGTGTATCAATGTCAAGCGTGTCTTCATTGCATGGAGCGGGTGTAGGTGCGGTGTGTGTGTGTGTCTGTATGTTACCCCCCGTGGACACCTCATCCGTCGTGACGGCAGGAGATCAGTCAGATCCGAACAGGGCCGACTGGGTGTGCTGGTTGGGGTTGGGGTAGCGCCGTTGGCGTTGACGTGGTTCAGGGCATTCCCTGGACTAATGTCTGTTTTTTCCGCAATTAAAGCAGCGGTCGCGGTCGTCGTCACCCTGGTTTGGTGTTCT
This sequence comes from Zeus faber, assembly GCF_960531495.2. Lineage (NCBI taxonomy): Eukaryota > Metazoa > Chordata > Actinopteri > Zeiformes > Zeidae > Zeus > Zeus faber. The sequence continues at coordinate 4,881,586 of NC_137205.1, forward strand.
CCGAGCCGGGGTCGGACCCTCACGGCCTCGGTAGCTTTTGTCGCATCCCCGTCCGAAGCTCCATTCGCGCTCTCATCCTCTGCCTCGTCTGTGTCCCTGGAAAGGTGGGGTGCTCAGCGATGCCAAGGTGAGGTGGGCATGGAGGAAGGCCAACTCGTGTTTGTCTTTGGCCTTTCTCTCTCCCTCCTTTTCCCTCCTCTCTGCGTGTTTGGCGTGACGCAGGATGTCTGGCAGTCAATTATCTCTCAACCCACCTATCAAACTGTCCGTGAGTCGTCTCAGGAGCGGCTGTCGGAGCCCGTCGCAGAAGGCCATTTTGAGGATGATTACTTAATTTGTTCCCTCAAATTGCTAATTATTGCCCTTTAATAAGTAATTTGTTTACTCAAAATAATCATTTGTGCCCACAAATTGATGGGCTAATTGGCCGGAATACCATGTAGGTACCTTTGTAGACTGCGCATTTCAGCGATTTTTTACCTGCTCTGCATTCGTAGAACATGGTGCTATTTTGTGTCGGTACTATTTTGCCACTGTAAATGAGAGGGGAATGGAAGGCATTAAATAAAAGTCAATGAGGAAATTAATTGGGTAATTTAGAGCATGAATTACTAATTTGAGAGAACAAACAATGGCCTTCCCACTTCAGTCATCGACTCCTCTCTGTCCTTGGGCTCTCTTCCTACTGCCCTGAAGTCTGCTAAGAGTCACACCTTTACTCAAGAAACCTACCCTCAACCCAGCTGCTGTCCAGAACTACAGACTTGTGTCGCTTCTCTCCTTTCCATCCTTTCTCGAGCGAGCTGTCTCTAATCAACTCTCTCTCTACCTCTCACGACCACCGTGACCTGCTTCAATCTGGCTTCAAGACTTCCCACTGTGCCAAGATTGCTTGCCTTGCTGTTATGGAGGCGGATGAAGATGGTGGTGCTCTCTTACAAGGCCGTCCATCAAACTTTTCCTCCATATCTCCAACCAATGGTCAGGTTCCACATTCTGACTCACTCCTCCACCCTTGCAGGATGCCCGCCCCTCTGCCACTTCGTGGCCTCAAGGGTCGTTCATCCTAGTCACAACTCTTCTCACAACTGGCTGATGGTGGAACGAGCTCCCTATATCTGTCAGAACGGCTGAATGGCTTCCCATCTTTTGTTGCAGGCTAAAGACCTCTTCATACTACAGCTGGACGCTACTTGCACTGAAACTATCCATCCCATGATGATCTCTTTTCCCTTTACTGTCTCACAGAATTTAATAAAAAAAAAAAAACTCTGAGAGAAGAATGTTAAGGTGGTTGTGACTGACATACAGTTGGCTTGATACTGTTACAAATGTAGTAATTGTAAGTCGCATTGGACAAAAGTGTCTGAAGAATGACACAATGTACTGTAATGTAATGTAGTAATTTAAGGGAAGGAATTAAGAATATTAAATTAATTTAATAATTTAACTTATTTTTATCCTCCTGTGATACGTCGGACACTCAGTTAAAAAAAAACCCAACAACCTATGACACAATTTTGGTCCTAAAATTTCCGAAAAGGGCTATATGGCAATTGTTTTCCTTTTATTATTTATTTGTTAGCCCCACTGTATTAGTTTTGTGTGTTTAACAATTCACATTTCGGTCTATAAGCAACAGATTGAGGCTTTATTAATGTACCTTCAAAGCGGACAGTATATTGCTGCTCAAATGGATTGTATATAAATAGTTCGTTTCAACCCAGTACTTAATTTGTAATTCTATATATATATGATCCTGTGTGACATCAACATAAACCTAGGCAAACCACAAGCCTAGACTGTGTTACACATTTTCTGTGTTACATTACCCCTGACCGCTGACTGACGATGGCTCACATTTTAGATATTTTAATTGTCGGGTTTTGGAAAATTTGAACAATATGGTGTGGAACCTACCTTAAAATCCTCTCATAGTCCACCTCATAGACAACTATGGTAAGATATTTTTAGTCAGATTTATTTAATGCATATTCTTTTGTACATATTTTGCACGTTAAAGCAATGGTGCTTCTGCCTTTTCAAATGGAAGTAATGATACAAAAATATGCAAAGTGAACTAAGTTGGCTCAAACTCAATTTGATACAGGTATGATCCCTTAATAATGCATCATAGTCACAGCGACCTACCATAGCCTTCCTCATCTTCCTTTCTAAACACCAGCATCAGGCAAATTATGCCCGTCACATAGAAATCCCATTGTGCATGCAAATTAATTGTGCCTGCCGATGACTACACAAACATACATAACAGTCAATGGTGTTATTCGAGAAGGACAGTGGACTTCATTCACCCTCTGTAAATACCTATTTTAATATTTATCTATCATTGATGTTTGCATAACTGCTGGATGCATGATGTCTGAGCATCCTTAGAACAGCGGATCTCATTTTATCTGATCCTCCACTATTGAAACTTACCGGTCATAGTCCAAGAGTTTTTTCCTCTTCCTCCTACCGTCAGCTACATCGCTTGGTTACTAGGCAACACAAAAATAAATGCAAAGAATATCCGGTGTGTATCTGAACAGGTGTACTATGTTCTACATACTATTGCACGTGTTTGTACTATCAGCCAGTGGACTTACGATACTACGTATATGCAAGTGAAAAGAACTATGGCTTCACTGTATACAAACCCTAACCGTGTCTTGCTCTTGCAATGCATTGTGGGATAGGTTTGCCAGGAGAGTGTGCTGTGTTTGCGTGCTACAACATTTTTGTGTCACCTTGGTACTTTTCACATACTATTTGAGCATAGTATGGTTTGGGACTTGAAACACTAATTTGTCGTACTAAATAGTATGCTAGTAGGCAGTTTATTTTTCTGCTTGACCACAAAAAAACTTCACAAAACCTCACAAACACATAAAAACTTGTTTATTCTTGTCAACTAATAGTTAGTGATGCAAGACTCACAAACAATTCTTTACTTCAATTACCGAATCTGAAAAATGAGTCGAACCTTTCATTTTTACACCAACCACGCGTGTACTGTATATGCAGGTTTTTTAAACACAGGTAAACACGCAAATAATGGGCAATTGACACCTTTCCCATTTCCAGGACACATTATATATTATATAAAATAATATTCTTTTTTTATTTCTGGTGTGTCACGTTCAACGTCATGAACATATTGGAAAAGGGACGTATCCTGTTTCCAGTGTAAGATCTGGGAAAAAACAGTGCTCCCAGTCCTTCGGCGGCGGGAAGTGGACACGCTCCTCTAGTTCGCCGGCTTGGGGGAGGGCGAGAGTGGCTCGGAGTCCGGAGGGGAGCGTGGGGTTTCTGGGTGCACATGGAGTGGTTGGAACGGTCCCCATGGAGCGGTCCCTCTTCTGCCCTCACTACGTGTGGTCGTACATGACTATATAATGAGCTAAACACTCTTCCTATAAGTACCCAGAGACAGGATTTCACTTTTGCTATCTTTAATGAAAGCGGTGTAAAACTATGGAACAGTACAGAAATATGCAGATTAAGGATCACGGTCTATGCAGATGTAAATAACCTGTTAATACGTTGTCAAAGTTCCTACACTGTATGCATACACCAATAACATGAATGAACTCACAGACTGTGCTTTCTCAAGGACAATGACGAGGCTGATGGAAGAGACGTTAATCTTGACTGCCTGTGTCTTTGTCTGACCATCTTATTTGCCTGTATTTTGATGTCATCCTATCATCACAATGCTATGATGTCACAATACAGACTAGGGGGGGCAGGAAAAACTCCCCACCTGGGGGTGGAACACTCCCTGCCTGGCATCCGTAAGATGTCAAACCACTGTGGCCGAGTGGGCTGGGGGGTGCTGCCCATGTCTGAAGAGTGTGGGGGATTGAACTGCCATGTGTATCCGCACCCTGTCAGGTAGTTCTCAACTTTCTTGTCGCTAGGGCCGATGGAGTCTATCTGAAGCTCCTTGCAGGCGCCCACAAAGCTGGTCCTACAGTCGAACCTGAACTGGTTCACGGGGTCCCTGATGGCAAAGAAGCGTCTGAGGGTGTTAATGAAACTGGAGGGGTCCACTGACTCCAGCACTTTGATGTGCACTGCACGTAAGCTCATGCATGTGAAGATGACTGCTGCACGTGAAGAAGACTGCCCACCGCTTGCTGTTTGCTTGTCCTCCTCAGGTAAACAGAGTTAGGGAGAGCCATTCTTGAGAGATTTCCAGCTGGAGAAACTCTCAAACCATGCACTGCCAAGCTCGGCCTGAAAATCACATGACACAGACACCCTCTGGGTGGAGCCCCCCATCGGTTCTACATTACATTGCATTTAGCAGACGCTTTTATCCAAAGCGACTTACAATTATTCAAACACCGAAACGCAGCCATCAGGAGCAATGAGGGGTTAAGTGTCTTGCTCAAGGACACTACAGCATGCTAGCAGGAGGAGCCTGGGATCGAACCAGCAACATTTAGATTACTAGACGACCAGCTCTACCTCCTGAGCTACCATCCCCATTCTAGCTAGCTCTATCTATCATACCATTCTAGGATTAATGAGGTCATGGTGGGATGGTAGCTCAGGGGCATGGGGGATGGTAGCTCAGGTAGAGCTGGTGGTCTAGTGATCTAAAGGTTGCTGGTTCGATCCCAGGCTCCTCCTGCTAGCATGCTGTAGTGTCCTTGAGCAAGACACTTAACCCCTAATTGCTCCTGATGGCTGCGTCCGTCGGTGTTTGAATAATTGTAAGTCGCTTTGGATAAAAGCGTCTGCTAAATGACTAAAAAAAAAAAAAATGTAAAAAAAAAAAAAAAGGTCAAAGCCTTCATCCAGTGGTCCAGTTAGGTGCTCGAGTCTTGTTCCATACACACTTTATTCATATGCACTTTACTGCACATATCTGTATATACAAATAGCCTATCCCATATACATAACCCTATTCCCCTGACTTCTATTTTGTACCCCCACTCTGTATTATCTTTTCGAGTCTTATTTTATTTATATTATTCTATTCACTAACTGCATTGTGTTTTAGGAATCAGTTAGCTTCAGTTAGTTAGCTAGGTAGGGATTATGTAAGCTATTATGTTCGGTTTAGTAACTATTGTACATAATCTCCGGTGCGTTGCAAAAACATTTCACTGCATATATGTATGACGTACGTATATGTACGTGACAAATAAACCTCTTGAAAATAATTCAGTCTGTGTATGGAAAGTTCAGGTTCAGTCTGAGCGTCCGTGTTTGCCACCTTGAGGTATGCGACAGCACCCACTGCCTTGGTGGAGGCGTCCAGAACATCTGCTGAATGTCGGCCATGATCGCAGCTTGCTCAATCCTGAAGCAAAACAGGACCCCCAGGTAGACATGGTAGACTCCAAAGCTTGGTAGATACCATTGCTCCCTGCCATTTTTCAGCATGGGTGCCGGTTTGGCATGTCCACAGCAAAGATATTCTTCACAAGTTCACAAAGCGGTCCTTCGTCTCTGGCTGCCTCGTTAGAGTCTGGCAGAGTGGCATAAGCGATTGAGGGCCTGGCCCCTGTTGTTGGGAGGATGCTGATGCTGACGCTTGCGGAATGGGACCCAACTGTTAGCATTGTCCTTGAAGAACCCACCATTCATGATGTCGAAGAAGGCCTCGTCCTCGGCTGAGTGTGCGAGTTTGTCATCATTGACTGAGTGGTTGAAGATGTGTGTCTTTGTCTGACCATCTTATTTGCCTATATTTTGATGTCATACTATCATCACAATGCTATGATGTCACAATACAGACAAGGGGGGCGGGAAACTCCCCACCTGGGGTTGGAACGCTCCCCGCCTGGCATCCATAAGATGTCAAACTACCATGGCCGAATGGGCTGGTGGGTGCTGCCCATGTCTGAAGAGTGTGGGGGATTGAACTGCCATATGTCCTTCGTCTCTGGCTGCCTCGTTTGAGTCCAACAGAGTGGCATAAAGAAGTTGAGGGCCTGGTCCCTGTTGTTGGGAGGATGCTGATGCTGATGCTTGCGGAATGTGACCCAACTGTTAGCATCGTCCTTGAGGAACCAACCATTCATGATGTCAAAGAAGGCCTCGTCCTCGGCTGAGTGTGCGAGTTTGTCATCATTGACTGAGTGGTTGAAGATGTGTGTCTTTGTCTGACCATCTTATTTGCCTATATTTTGATGTCATACTATCATCACAATGCTATGATGTCACAATACAGACAAGGGGGGCGGGAAACTCCCCACCTGGGGTTGGAACGCTCCCCGCCTGGCATCCATAAGATGTCAAACTACCATGGCCGAATGGGCTGGTGGGTGCTGCCCATGTCTGAAGAGTGTGGGGGATTGAACTGCCATATGTCCTTCGTCTCTGGCTGCCTCGTTTGAGTCCAACAGAGTGGCATAAAGAAGTTGAGGGCCTGGTCCCTGTTGTTGGGAGGATGCTGATGCTGATGCTTGCGGAATGTGACCCAACTGTTAGCATCGTCCTTGAGGAACCAACCATTCATGATGTCAAAGAAGGCCTCGTCCTCGGCTGAGTGTGCGAGTTTGTCATCATTGACTGAGTGGTTGAAGATGTGTGTCTTTGTCTGACCATCTTATTTGCCTATATTTTGATGTCATACTATCATCACAATGCTATGATGTCACAATACAGACAAGGGGGGCGGGAAACTCCCCACCTGGGGTTGGAACGCTCCCCGCCTGGCATCCATAAGATGTCAAACTACCATGGCCGAATGGGCTGGTGGGTGCTGCCCATGTCTGAAGAGTGTGGGGGATTGAACTGCCATATGTCCTTCGTCTCTGGCTGCCTCGTTTGAGTCCAACAGAGTGGCATAAAGAAGTTGAGGGCCTGGTCCCTGTTGTTGGGAGGATGCTGATGCTGATGCTTGCGGAATGTGACCCAACTGTTAGCATCGTCCTTGAGGAACCAACCATTCATGATGTCAAAGAAGGCCTCGTCCTCGGCTGAGTGTGCGAGTTTGTCATCATTGACTGAGTGGTTGAAGATGTGTGTCTTTGTCTGACCATCTTATTTGCCTATATTTTGATGTCATACTATCATCACAATGCTATGATGTCACAATACAGACAAGGGGGGCGGGAAACTCCCCACCTGGGGTTGGAACGCTTCCCGCCTGGCATCCATAAGATGTCAAACTACCATGGCCGAATGGGCTGGTGGGTGCTGCCCATGTCTGAAGAGTGTGGGGGATTGAACTGCCATATGTCCTTCGTCTCTGGCTGCCTCGTTTGAGTCCAACAGAGTGGCATAAAGAAGTTGAGGGCCTGGTCCCTGTTGTTGGGAGGATGCTGATGCTGATGCTTGCGGAATGTGACCCAACTGTTAGCATCGTCCTTGAGGAACCAACCATTCATGATGTCAAAGAAGGCCTCGTCCTCGGCTGAGTGTGCGAGTTTGTTGTCGTCGACTGAGTGGTTGAAGATGTCATCTTTGCATAGTTTGTGTTGTCCCCCTGGGAACTTCTCTTTGATCGCTGTGGCACTCTGTGAAGTGGACAATGGCTCTGGGTGCCACTCCATTTCTTTTGCGTATACAGCCTTTTTTGCGTATACGGCCTCTGTACGTGCAACTGCGCCTTTTGTGCGGGCTGCTGCGATCGCACTGACATTGGAGTCGCTGGACTTGATGGATCTGTTGGCCGATTTAAAGGACTTATTGGCCGACTTAACGGACGCTTTCTGTAGTCAACATTGTACTGCCACTGCAGTCCAGGCCTTTTGCCCGTTCCTCTAAACCAGTCTGGCCGCTTGGGCCCAGGAGTTCCGTGAAGCCTCAGGGTTCCGATGGGTCTGGGTGTTCTGACATCCTTGCTCTCAGCAATGCCTTGAGGTGAAGCTTATCTTCTCACTGTTCTGCCCTCACCACATGTAGCCGCACATGACTATATAGCGAGATAAACACTCTTCCAATAATAACCAGGGACAGGATCTCACTTTTGGTATCTTTAATAAAAGTGGTGTACAACTGTGGAACAGTACAGAAATACAAAGTCTATCTTCTGATTTCGATTTTAAATTATATTATACAATGAAATGAAATGATCAAATTATACAGGGATATTCCTGTCTATTTACGCGCCAACGTCCAGGAATGAGGCGAAAATCTGCCTGTCTACTCGGGTGGTACGTTTCCATCACTGCCGATAAATACCCGTGACTACTGCAGAGTCATTTGTCATTTGTTGAATCCTGATTGTAACCTTTCCCACCAAAGTATAAAGCTTGACGTTAGCGGGTGTTAGTTTATTGTGCAGTTGAAAAGAGGTATAATAGTTCTCACTTCAGTGTGAAATTGTAGTTTGTTCTGATGAATTCAGAGCTGCTATTCTGTCTGGAACTGATGAATTGCATGTATTAGTGCGGCGTCGCAATTTTGATCTTGCAACAAAAAAAAGCTAGTTTCCATTATTTATTTTTTCAAATGGAATTTGAAACATTCAACAATCACATTCTGTCAATCTCTCACGGAGCACCCCACCGTTAAAACAGCTAACAGGACTCTAACGCACACAAGCTGCTAATGTTCATTTCTGACCAAGTATAATGTATTGATTTCATGTTTATGAATCATACTATTAGTAAATTATGTCGAAGTTCAAACCGTTAACGGCTCCGTTCAATGGCCCTATACGTACCTGACAGATCATTCTAGTAATGGTTTTTACACACACGGTCCACAGTTCGACAGCATCGAAGTACGCTATTGATTTTGTTTTCGTGGACAAAAGTGATCAAGGTGTGATTAATGATTAATGTCAGATATTAAAATTCAATCTGCTTGAATAAACTGCTGAGACTGATTCAGGCACTGTTTTCATGTAGATTAATTAATTCTTCTTTTGGCCAATCCAATGGGGACGATCTAACCCTCTCTAAGTTAGATCGTTAACCTAACCAAGATTCAATTTCACAAATTCAACCTTTATATAAGACGTTGAGCTTACCCTCATTTGCATTGCCATTCAAATGTACAGTGTTAATGAAGCAAAAAAGGAAAATACTACTACTACCACTACCACTACTACTGCTACTACTACTACTACTACTACTACTACTACTATTATTATTATTATTATTATTATTATTAATAATAATAATAATAATAATAATAATAATAATAGTAATAATAATAGTAATAATAATAATAATAGATTTGATTACATTACATTCAACAAATAGTCATTGCACACAGTATAAGTACTGATGAAGTTTAACCACGGCCCTTGGTCTGCCGCATACCCCCACCGCCCGACTTAAGCCAGGGAGCCGTCCGGCCGACAGTCGACTCTGGAGCACCTTTTCAAGTTAAGTCGGACAAGGGGCTGGTTAGCTCCGAAAAGTCGGGTACAAACCTCCTATAGTAGCCGGCCAGCCCCAAGAACTGCCTCACCTCCTTCTTGGTCTTGGGTCTTGGCGTTTTTGCGACCGCAGCAGTTTTATCAAGCTGGGGTCGGACCTTCACCCAAGTGGTACCCCAGATACCGTACCTCCCACCATCCCACGGCACTCTTCTTTGGGTTGGTGCTGAGCCCAGCCCGCCTCAGGGACTCAAGCACAGTGCCCACATGCTGCATATGTCACTCCCAGGTGTCACTGTGAATAGTAAAGTCATCTAGGTTGGCCGCGGCGTATGCTGCATGCGGACACAGGTCGCAGTCCATGAGTCTCTGAAAGGTGGCTGGGGCACCAAACAACCCAAATGGAAGTGTGCGAAAGTGGTTCAAGCCAAACGATGTCTAGGACGTTGATTTTTCCGACCGACCCATCATGCTTACCCACGAGCACACTCTATTACGCCCATGTCCAGCATGGCCTCTAAATCCGCCTGCACGATCTTGTATTTGTGTTCAGGCCGGCGATACGGCTGACAGCACACCTTCAGCCCTAGGGTCGTCTCCACATGGCGGTATATGACAGACGTGAGGCCTGGCAGGGAGGAGAAAACATTACAGAAGCTATGCTGAAGTGTAACTACGTCCGCCATCTGGGACGGAGAGCGATGGTCACTTAACAGGGCGGTATGATCGGCCGCTTTTTGAACCTCCGGCACCAACTCATCCCGCTCAATGACTGGTGTGAGCCACGGACACCCTCCATTCTTTTAAGAGGTGTAGGTGATAAATCTGTGTCGCACCCTGCCTATCAAACCGTTCAACTTCATAATCGACCTCGCCAACCCGCCGTGTGAACACAAAAGGCCCTTGACACTTTGCGAGCAATTTAGAGCTGGACGTAGGGAGCATCACTAACACCTTGTCTCCTGGGGCAAATTGTCTGTCGTTTTATTAAGCGCTCCACCAGGCCATCAGTCTGGGGATGGTAAACGCTGGTGCGAATTGAGAGGACACGCAGTAACTTGTAAAGTTCCGGAAGTGTACGTGACATAAAGGTAGTGCCCTTGTCGGTCAGGATTTCCTTCGGAATCCCGACTCGGGAGATGTCCTGACACAGTGCCTGTGCCACACTTTTTGCCGTAATACTGCGCAGGGGAGCTGCTTCGGGGTACCGGGTTGCATAATCCACTAGGACTAACACAAAACGATACCCGCAGGCACTGAGGTATAACGGCCCAATGAGGTCCATACCGAGTCTTTCGAACGGGACCTTGAATAGGGGGAAGGGCCTCAACGGTGCTCTTGGCGTACCCGGAGGGTTGATTAACTGGCACTCAGGACACACAGCGCACATTTATGCACATCTGCCCAAATGAACAGAATGGCTTGCTGGCCACATGTATAAACAATAATTAATAATAATAATAATAATGGGCCTTCCACTCCCTGGCTTCTTGTCGGCTAACGAGCCAGTGAGACGATCCCCTCTGCAAGACAGACAAACATTAAGAAATCTCCCTGCCTTGAGTCGGACAAATCAGCAGCACGCGGGCGCTGATTAGGCCGTTTCGAGGCAGCTCGGTGGCCGCGGGAAAGGGGGCCGTGCTGTCGTCTGCAATGTGCCTCTGAAATTGTGCTATGTGGACAGTATAAAAAGCAATACCTTAAAGGTAGAGTCTTCAAATGCAGGCAAACCGTAACCTCTTGGCCAAAGCGATCTTCTTGGTGTAGGCTTTGAGTACATTTTTGTTGTGGACTGATGTCTTAATAATTTTTTCAAATTTCAAGGTATCACCACGGCACTTGGTAGACATGTTTACCATCATATTTATGGCTGCCCTGACAAAATTCAAGCGGATTTATTTCTGTGTCATGATTTTACAGTAAATGTAATGTTTTTGCCATATTGTGAATAATCATCATATTTGTATCATATATACTGTATATCATTTTGTATCAGATTTTTTTACATTGATTGCCTAATCATTTTACCAATTTTTGACCAATATCAAAACTTTTCTCAAACTGTAGCTGCTTTCACACATGAACTCTGGACAATGTCCGGATAATCAGGTCCAGACATTGATCGTTGTGTGCTACATTCACACATGTAGAACACAACCGATGATTGTCCGTATCAGTCGCGTTCACACATAGTGGAAATACTCTGTTTGATTTAGGTGAGGCCTGAAGCCTAGGTAGAGCGTGCAGGAGGCAGGATGTGATGCAATGACGCATGATGTCATTGATGATGGTAAACTCAAACTTAGGGTTTGAGCTTGTTTTGCATCTGGTGAAACCCACACTGACACTTGATAATTATGCATCTCAACTTGTATACACTACTATGTAAATTGTACATGTCTCACAATTTTGAATTACTGCTTATATAGCCTCGCACAAACTGAAATAGCCCCATGTTTTGTGGCTGTCGCCATTGTGGTTAACAATCTGATAGTACTGCCTTTTCAGTGCTCATTCACATGTGCCTTGATTCGGATTCTCAGGGAACGTTACACATATAGGTCCTCCAGGTAATGTTGGGACTTACGAATCTCGGACTTAAGATTTTTGAAGGTGTTTCAATAAATGTCATCAAAAAATCACACTATACATTCTGTATATTTTATAAATGTACCTATTTCTGTTAATTATTCTTGACTATTTTTATAAATTTGTCTCCTTCTTTGTGCTAATTGTCTGCACAGCAATGCACAATCTGTCATGATCTCCGCCTTCTTCTACTTTCCCCTCCCTCTCCTTACCTGTCCCATTAGCCCAACTCGATTCACCTGCGCACACAGCTGTTCCAGATCTGCAATCTAACCCCTATATATGCCTCTCTCACCAGCCCAGCCTCACCCCAGAGGAGAAGGAGCGACGTCGGGTGGGGAACCTTTTCCTCTACTGCGGTCTAGCTGGACACTACATTTCCGGGTGTCCGGTAAAGGGGCCGGGCTCGCCAGTGAGGGAGGAGGTCCTGATGAGCCACACCTCCAAATCCCCCTCCAACCTATGCCCCCTCTGCCAGGCTCGGCTGCTCCTGCCCCAAGGCTCACATTCCCTCGCCATACTTATTGACTCTGGTTCCGATGTTAACATCATCAATGATAACCTAGCACAGCAGCTGGGTGTTGGTCGAGTTCTCCTGCCTTCTCCGGTACCTGCCACTGCCCTGGATGGCCGCCTCCCGCATCATCTGTCCCGGGCTTCTTCTTCGTGGAGAAGAAGGACAAGTCGCTTCGCCCCTGTATTGACTATCGTGGTCTCAACGACATTACGGTCAAGAACCGCTATCCCCTGCCCCTCATCTCATCAGCCTTCAAACTCCTGGAGGGGGCCACGGTGTTCACCAAGCTCGACCTACGCAACGCCTACCATCTGGTCCGGGTTCGAGAGGGGGACGAATGGAAGACGGCGTTCAACACTCCCTCCGGTCACTATAAATATCTGGTGATGCCCTTTGGTCTCACCAACGCCCCCGCCGTCTTCCAGGCCCTGGTCAATGACGTGCTCAGGGACATGCCCAACAAATTCGTGTTCGTGTACCTCGACGACATCCTGATCTTCTCCCGATCCCAAGCTGAGCACGTCCACCACGTCCAGACGGCCCTGCAGCGCCTCCTGGAGAACTCACTCTTTGTGAAGGCGGAGAAGTGTGAGTTTCACATCCCGTCCGTCTCCTTCCTGGGGTACGTCGTAGGGAGGGGGACCATCCAGATGGACTCCACTAAGGTCTCCGCCGTCACCACCTGGCCCGCCCCGGACACCCGCAAACAACTCCAGCGCTTCCTCGGTTTTGCCAACTTCTATCGGAGGTTCATCCGGTGGCTGCCCCCCTCACAGCCCTAACTTCCTCCAAGGTGCCGTTTCGGTGGCCCGCCGCCGCCACGATGCCTTCCTGGCCCTGAAGGCATGGTTCACTTCAGCCCCCATTCTGGTATTGCCTGACCCTGAATGGCAGTTCGTGGTTGAAGTGGACGCCTCCGACGTGGGAGTCGGAGCTGTTCTGTCCCAGAGAACCGCCTCCGACCAGAACCTTCATCCCTGCGCCTTCTTCTCCAGGCATTTAACCCCGGCCGAGAGGAACAACGACATCAGGAATAGGGAGCTTCTCGCCGTCAAATTGGCCCTGGAGGAGTGGCGACACTAGCTAGAGGGTACCCAGCTGCCGTTCCTGGTGTAGACTGACCACAAAAACCTGGAGTATATCCAATCCGCCAGGAGACTGAACTCCCGTCAGGCCCATTGGGCGCTCTTCCTAACAAGGTTCAATTTCTCCCTCTCCTATCGCCCGGGGTCACGCAATATCAAACCTGACGCCCTGTCCCGGCAGTTCCAGGAGGAGGAGGAAGACGCTGCTGACCCTGACACCATTCTACAGTCCTCCCGTCTAGTTGCCACACTTAGCTGGGAGGTGGAAGAGAAGGTCAGAGCCGCCGCCCAGGACCAACCTGGACCCAGCGCATGTCCGCCCGACTGTCTGTTCGTCCTGCCTGACCTCCGGTCCGAGGTTCTCCAGTGGGCCCGCAACTCCCGAATCACCTGTCGCCCAGGGATCCAGCAGACCAAGGAGGTCGTCCAGCGTCGCTTCTGGTGGCCCTCCCTGGGTGAGGACGTCCGAGGGTACGTCAATGCCTGCCCCACCTGTAACCAGCACAAACCCTCTCTTCTTGCTCCTGCTGGTCTCCTACACCCACTGCCAGTTCCTCATCGCCCCTGGTCTCACATCTCCGTGGACTTTGTCACCGGTCTGCCACCGTCTAGCGGCAACACTACCATCCTGACCGTGGTGGACCGGTTTAGCAAGATGGCTGACTTTGTGCCTCTGCCGAAGCTCCCGTCGGCCAAGGGCACCGCTGAGCTATTATTGTACCATGTCGTCCGCCTCCATGGCATCCCGGTGTCGATTCCGACCGGGGTCCCCAGTTCGCCCCTGTCTTCTGGAGGGAGTTCTGTGCGCTCCTGGGGGCCACGTCAGCCTCTCTTCAGGGTACCACCCCCAGTCTAACGGCCAAACGGAGCGGAAGAACCAGGAGATGGAGACGGCCCTTCGCTGCATGACATCACAACACCCGTCGTCCTGGTCCGAGCAGCTTTTGTGGGTGGAATATGCCCACAACACCCTGACCAGTTCGGCCACAGGCCTCTCCCCCTTCCAGTGCGCCTATGGCTTCCAACCGCCTCTGTTCCTGGCCCTTGAGAAGGAGGCTTCCTGCCCGTCTGTCCAGGTCTTCATTCGCCGCTGCCGCAGGACCTGGACCCGGGCCCGGGCCTCCCTCCTCCGAGCCACTGGCCACAAAGCCTCTGCCGCCAACCGTCGCCGCTCCCAGGCCCCGGAGTACCAGCCAGGCCAGAAGGTCTGGCTCTCTACCCGGGACCTCCCCCTTAAGGTGGAATCCAAAAAGCTGGCTCCTCGGTGCATCAGCCCGTTCATGATCGAGAAGGTCGTCAACCCGGTGGCAGTACGGCTCAAGCTCCCCAGGTCCATGCGTGTCCATCCCACCTTCCATGTGTCCAAAGTTAAGCCGGTCCGGGAGAGTGCTCTGGTCCCCTTGGCACCTCCCCCGCCTCCTCCGCGCTTCATTGACGGGGGTCCTGGCTTTTCTGTCCGCCGTCTCCTACGTTCCCGCCGGCGTGGAAGAGGCCTACAGTACCTGGTGGATTGGGAGGGTTACTGCCCGGAGGAGAAGTCCTGGGTCCCTGCGAGGCACATTCTGGACCACACCCTCATCAGGAGGTTCCATCAGCGCCATCCTGACCAGCCTTCCAGACCGGGCCAACCCTCCCGACCGCAGACCCCACCACCTCTCTTGTCTGTGTCCTCCAGCGATGTTTCAGAGGCGGAGGATGTCGACCCTGGGGGTCCCTCCTCCGATGAGGACGTGGCCCATTTAGCGGAGGACGTGGAGATGGACGGGGTCTCCGACGAGTACTAGTTCCCTGGAGATCGCTTCACATCCCACCACATTTCAACCGATGGAAAGGGGATATTTTTTTTACAGGGATGGGACTGCTTGTAATTTTATGAGTTAAATACTAAAATGAATTTTATACCCTATATATAACATATTTTGCACTGATGAATGGTTAATGTAAAGGCTCTGAAATGCTTATGGCTCGCAAAGCCAAAATAATCTGCATGTACTTCTTGCTGTAAAAAAGAACAAAATCTTCATTCAAAACATGTTCTTTTTAAAAATGTATTGATAATTTTTATATAATATTATATAATTATATAATAACTATAACTCCACCTGCCGATGAGATGTGTCCGGCGTTTTGCTGTGAAACTTCAAACATCCGGGGTCGGAGAGGAGGGTTTCATTGCTGAAATGGATTACCCTGCGGCAGCTTTAATTTGTATAAATGTACCATGCTGTGTTTCGATGTGTTTTCCATCTCTACTTTGTGTGTGTGTTTGTGTGTGTTTGTGTGTGTGTGTGTGTGTGTGAGAGAAAGACCCGCTGAGTGAATGGAATGGAGATCCATTTGTTATATTGTGCGGAGGTAAACCAAAAATCAGAGCTGCAGCTCACATGCAGAGAGAGTCGTCTGTGTTGAAATGTGACATCATATTCAGCCGGGCAAAAGACCAAAGCCTGTCTGTCTGTCTCTCTGTCTGTTTGTCTGTCTGTCTGTCTGTCTATCTGCCTCTTTGTCTGTCTGGCAACTTCAAGCTTAAGTATGTCCGTCTCCCGCATAACATTTGGAATCAAGCTTCCTTGACATCAAAGGAGAATCATGTACATTCTGCTGCCTATGAATTGAGTTCTCACAGTTTTCCTTCCAGAGGATCATCTCACTGTTCTGGGATGGGTTGAATCCCTTTTTTCAAACCGATCAGTGTTGGTTTTAGGCCACCGTGCAAACTGAAGCGAGGCCAGATCCAGAAAGGGGACTTGCTCCTTCAGTGCCACTTTGCTGCTTCTCTCTCCAGTTTGTTTTTTTAAAAGGTGAAGTTTATTTTTATGCTTGTGACATCTCATGAATATCCTACACAATACATCTCTACACAATCTCTCTATTGGCTCATGTGTTTCCCTGGACAGAATCTCGCTGTGAAAGAAAGCTAGTTTCCCATTAAAAGAATGCTAGACAAAGAAAGGGGTAAAACTAGAATCAACACTGTTCTACCTTTCTCAAGATGGGGAGCTCGCACATTGCAAATCTCGCAAAACGCGTTGTGGGTCTGTGCATCAAACAGGCTGATTGGTTAAATTATTCAATCAGTGTCGGGAGGCAGGGTCGAAAAACAGAAAAAAAAATTCAACACATAAAATTGTGACTTGCGGAATTGCCCCCCATTGTACAAAACCTCCCTCATATGTATATAAATCAAACTCCACTGTGTTTTACAGATGTATAAATGAGGAAACTTTGTTTGTTTGTAAGTTCACTCTGAGCTCTGGCCAAACTGCTGATATTTTTAAAGGTTTACCAAAAGAAAAACAATCTTTTTGAGCAGGGAAATGAAGCCTTAAATAGTGAGGCTGTGACATCTGTGAACATCCTTCAGCAACACACACACAAACACACACACACACACACACACACACACACACACACACACACACACACACACACACACACACACACACACACACACACACACACACACACACACACACACACACGCACCTGAAGTCAGCAAGTCAACTTTGTGACACTCATAACAACATTCTGTCTCTCCAAGGTCAACCAATCCAGGGAAAATAAATAAACAGCCGAACCACTGCAAAGAAAAACATCTACCAGTGATGTATTCTTCACGTTTGGGGGCCACCTTGAAAAATTCCGCCATCAATTTTTTTAAATTAATTTTCCCTCCTTGAGCCCACCTGTCAAGAAGCCAACAAGGTTGAACAAGCCGAAAAATCCAACCCCCCCCCGGCATTTTAGATGTTACTTCAAATTCAAGTCAATAACTGAAAATAAATGTACAAATTAAATTATTTTTTATTTTAAATTACAATTAAGTTAATGTCGGTTTACATCTCATTTTAACCAATATGTCACAAACATCTCATGGTTTAAGTTTCATCCAAATCGATCCACATACTGAGCAGAAATTAGATGAAAACCGCCATGCCGACATGACAAAGTCTTCCATAATAATTCTAATGCCAAATTAATGTTAAAGCTCCATAAATGTTGTCTCCGTTACAGTATAGACAAGTAATCAAATGAACTGAATTTTCCAATTGTAGATTATTAACAGAAAAAATACAATTAAGTAGTAATTACAACTAACATTTGTTTTTAATTATTTTTACTCAAAGTTATTACAAAGTTTGTTTTTGTTATTGTTTATCGATTGATTGGTCCAGACATGAGTCCACGATGTTTGCAGCTTTTGTAACTTGTGATGCATTTCACAGAAACCAAAAAACGGTAACATTATTATTATTATTATTATTATTAGTGGTGGCACATTATTATTGGTGGCACGGTGGCGCAGTGCATTGCACTGAAGGTCCTGGGTTCGATTCCCGCCTGGGGCGCTGTTGGCACCGTGCTCCGGCGGGTTATCTCCCAAATAGGAGCCTTTCTGTGTGGAGTTTGCATGTTCTCCCCGTGCTCACATGGGGTTTCCTCCACCTCACGTCAGTAAGGACCCCCCTCAAAAACATGCACACATCATTGTCTGACCAGCAATGGACATTTATCACCTGGTCCGTGTCTGTTATGTCCACGTATGCTGCCCACTGCTCCTGGCTGTGCCCCCGGAGGAAGGACAAGCCAGGATGGGTCAAAAGCAGAGGATCCATTTCACCGGCCACCATCAAAGCATGTGCATGTGTGTGTGTGTGCAAGCATGTGTTGTAGTGTGGTGTGTTGCATGACGAATAAAGACTGTTTCTTCTTTCTTTCTTCTTCTTTCTATTATTATTATTATTATTATTATTATTATTATTATTATTGTTATTATTATTATTATCATTATTATTATTATTATTATTATTATTATTATTATTATTATTATTTTATGCTATCTCATCATACTAGAGACTAGACAGCTACGCTGGTATACAGTATATACCAGCATATTATACTATACCATACTATAACATATTTCAAAATTCCACTAGCTTCTAGTGCTATCATTGCATATTCTTACTATGCACTGTTACCACATACTTTACTTCACTTTACTTGATAAAAAGGAATTATTGCATCCCTAAATTAAATAGTTGTTGACCTTTTAAAAACTGGTGGCTGAAAACTGGTGAAAAAGAAATGCCATGACAATTAAGTCCTAAATGAATACGTCTTAGCCTTATTTTTCACTTCCAGATGGATAATTTATTTCCGATGCCATAACCCACCCAGAATCAGTCGAGCAGAAAAACACAATTATGTGGCGCAAACCGCGACCCCCCCCCCCACCCCTACCCCCCTGTCATATTCAGGTCATACACATTGTGTTTTCAGATGAACACAGTTTCGAAAACAGGCATATTTTTTGACGATAAATGTAATTTTTGCAGCAAACATGGCAACGCTTTTAATGACGCAGTGGTTCAAAATGAGGATGTACTGTATCTCATCCCAATTCCAGCTTTCCCTCTCTCTCTTTCCCTTCTAGTCATTGAGGGAAACAAAAAGGCTGGGAGGCAGATAGATGCTTCAGGACCTTGGAACCTCTAAATCTGTTCGTTTTTATTAGCTATGTCCATAGCTGGAGGGTGGGGGGGGTGGGGGAGGGGTGACATATTGAATGTGACTGATTTACTCTTTGCATTCCACCAAAATACATACTTTTGACAGAATGAAAGGATTCTTGTAAGAAGTCCATTCAAAACTCATACTATAATATGGAGACCATATTAGATTAAACTCACTGTCATTGAGTACAAGTACTGAAGCAACAAAATGCATTTCTCTGCATTTCACCTCTTCTAGTAACTGACGTATCTAGGAGCATTGGGCTGCCATATAGTGGCCCCAAGGGAGCAGTTAGGGTGTTAAGTGTCAGACACATCAATGCCCCCTTACATACATACGCCCTGGGGGTGGTGTGATTTAAGCGGCCACACCTGTCTTGGGTCTAGGTAATTGGGGCCGGGATCAGGGTGGCTGTGCGCCTGTTGCCCGTCAGAGCAATCAACAGGTAAATCACCTATCCCTACACACACACACACACCCACACACACACACACACACGGAGAGCCTCTGTCTTGACAATTTTCCATCTGCTCCTGGAGTGTTACATCTTGCCACTCTCTACAATAAACTGGTGTTTGTAACATCTCTGCCTGTCTCTGTGTTCGAGGGCCCTGAAACCGCCACTGGGTTGGCGTGGCAGGCACTTCCACAGACGCCTTTAAGGTGTTTAGGTAAGGTATAAGAAAAATTCAGACCAATTACCAAGCACTGCTTTGTACACGTCAAAGAGCTTTAATTTTATTTTTATTTATCTTTCTTTATTCTATTTCAGGTTGATACAGAAAATACAGTATAACATGTCACACATTGACTCAAATACTCCCCCCACCTAACAGCACAACACACTTCACCAGACGAACGAACGGACAAATAAATAAAAGGAAATAATAAAGAGAGGTCGTGTCATGAATATAGTTTTTTGTTTTTTTTACACGTCATTAGACCTTATTTACTTCATGTGCCGATAAAAAGGAAGGTTGGCCGTTTTTTTTGTTGTAAATGATTGGAAAGAACATTTTAATGAGGCCTAGGTTGAAAAAAAAAATAACCCTTACACAAACTTTAATAAGGTTTTCACAACTTGAAGTCAATCAATTTGGGTGAACACTTGATTTGAAGTTAACCAATTGATTCAACAACTCTAATCCATTACATTTTTTGCAAAGTCACACAGTCACACTTCTTCTTCCTCTTCTTCTTCTTCTTCTTCTCCACCTCCATCCGCCCAGTTCAACCGCCAGCGATCAAATCTCGCCAGCTAATTGTGGCTGTTGGGAGATGCCCTTCAGTTAACACACAAGCATACACACACACACACACACACACACACGCACACACACACACACACACACACACACACACACGCACACACACACACACACACACAAACGCACACACACACACACACACACACACCCGTGAGAGAGAGCTACAGAGAGAAAGCGAGTGAGAGAGCGTGAGATAGGGAGATGGAAGGAGAGAAAGGGGAAGAGGGGAGGGGGGAGACAGAGAATGAGAAGGCGAAAGAGAGGTAGAGAAAGAAGGAGAGAAAGAGAGAGAGAACATCAGAAGGAGGGAGAGGGAGAGAGGGGGGAGCGCATCTTACCGAGCGATCGAGAGCTCGCAGTAATAGAGAGACCTGTTTTATTCTCTCCATCATAGAGGACGGATCTCTCTTCTTTTCTCCACCTCTCCCACCGACCCCAACGGGCGGCAAACAACGGCGTTTAGAAAAGAAGAAGAAAAAAAGGTCAGTGATATTTAGAATTATTTATCTTCTTAACCCTTTCTTTTAATATTTCTCCGCATCTTTTCTATTTTTGCGCGCACGTTGGTTGGTATCGGATGCGCGGATGCGGTCGGCGGAAATGCTTCTTCCGTGCCAGCTTCTTCCGACCTCCGCAGACCGAATCCACAACTCGCGTCCAACTCAACGTTTTCTTTTTTCCAACCACTTCCAAAAGCGCGCACGTGTGTGTGTGTGTGTGTGTGTGTGTGTGTGTGTGTGTGTGTGTGTGTGTGTGTGTGTGTGTGTGTGTGCGTGTGTGTGTGTGTGTGTGCGTGCGTGCATGCGTGCATACGGGCGCAGGGGGGTGCGCGGCGCCCCGCTGTTGATGTAACTGACCTTTCCCCGTGATAAATTGTGTTTTACCTGAAGTTGACGTGATGCCGGGAGGCCTATGTGAAATGTTGAACGATTTTAGGATTTTAATATTTTTTCAATATTCCTTTCTTCCTCCTTTCAATGGAAAGTTGTACCTGGACAACCTTGTTTTTGGGATGGCTAATCCCTGGAGGGCATGCAGGCAAATGCTTTTATATCTCTAGAAGGATTTTCTACCTCTGTCTCTATCTCATAAGGATCTCCATCCCCCTTTACTCTTCTATGCCTTTATCTCATCACGGCACTCCAAAAGCGGATTACTTCAGTACTCATGTGACGCATTGTACTTTGAGAATAGCAGCTTGGAGAATGTTGCAACCCTGTTAGGAATCCAAAAAGAATTGTTCTTTTACCGTTTTCTCTCCATCCAGCAGTTTGGAGGTTCAGTTTCCGTGGGTGGTGTGGGAAGGTGACACAGAAGTAGAGTGGAAATAAAGTCAAGAAGATGGCCCGGTTATGATCATTTTAATGTCTGGTAACTCTGCGGATGAACACGCCGAGTTGCCATTTAATTGTTGGACACATGGTGTATTTGCTCTCTTTTAAGCTTGTGCTTCAAGAGTAACTGATGTTCAGTTGGAATCTGAGACTTTGAGACTTTGTCGTGTCCATGTTCCATATTCCGGTGTCAAAGACTAATTAAAGCACACTCTACAATATAGTTTTTCAATTGCATTGTTTTTTTTTTAATATATGGAGCCACTTCGTGTCCAAGGCTTTACCACAAGGAAAGCAAAACGGTTCCTTGTTTCCTTATATTTTAGGCTATATTTGGAATTTTTCACCCCCCCAGCCTGAAATCTCTTGAGAACAACAGCGTTTTTGAAATCTCTCAAAAAAAACCTGTATGTCATGTCACATCAGCATTGCCAGATGTATGATAATTATTATGTTTGTATGATTTACGATCAACAATTCTAAACACCCCTAAATGTACAATAATGTCTATGTATTACTAACTGTGTCAATAATGTATTACGGAAAAATGACCTTGGATCTACCATAAATTATCTAATCACATCTCGTCTTGATGTAAACGCCTCGGCACAGATTCATACATTGCCAATAAAGTTCTGCATGTGCCGCAGTCTGGATTTGAATGTATAGTGATAATGATAGTTTGCCCTGAAATACGATCATTTTGGAGTCCTCGTACAATTATTTGGTTTTCGGCATCTGCCAACGCTGCGTCATGTCGACAGTCATGAGTGAGAAGTCACCTGGATATGCGAGGCGGCGGCCTAAGATTTAAGCATGGCATTGGATGGTGGAACCGACTAGGAAGCGCACGCGTAGTGGCTCAAAGTTCGATCAGGATCTAAACATTGTTCCATTGTTGGGTTGGAATGAATATGGATGAGCATCTTTAGGCTAAACTTTTTTTCCTTCAGTCAAGCCCCTCAACATCAGTCCCAAGTCCACATCATAGCAAAGGGACCGGAACCTGAAATCTTGGCAAACTTGACCCTTATGTTGCCAGAAAAGGGGTTGCCAGGCTTGGAAGATTAGAAATACCATTTGGCTGCAGTATATTTTGGCGTACTTCCAAGATTTATAAACACATGTTTTTACTTCTGATAGGTCCATAGGCATTTAACAGAAGAACCATGATTGCTTGATTTGAGAGAAGGAATACATTGCTAGTCAGTGGTTGAATGAATGTTGCAAAACAATGCATTACAATAACACATACAGCCAAACGTGTAATATGAAATATGATCTCATATGATTATGGGCTATACGCAGGTTAAAGTGATTATACCCCTGTCCTTCTCTGGTAATATACCCAACTACCGGTTTAATTGGAATACCCCCCCCCACTTGGTAGTTAGCCTCATCAACTATCACTACTGCGCTGTATAATATGACATAGCAATACAATATATTATGCCATTTATTTGCGATGACCTGACACATCCTCCGTAGTTAAGTAGCAAATCAGGCACATCATATACTGTATGTATGTGATCATATGTACTGTATAATAGTGTATATAATCACCCTGGGGACCCTCAGGATAAACATAGAATGACTTTCTCTTTTTGTAGGCTTTGGAGTTTAGGAAGCCATGCCTTATAAACAGGTCGAAACCTTGCAAACTGGGTACAGTATACAAGCTGGGTACAGCTTTGAAATGACTAACACAGCGCCTGCATGTTATAATCCTCCTGAGGTGAATTGAAGTAATCAATATTGTGTGTTCTCTGCTTGCATGTAACATAAGTCACTGCAAATTGCTTCGTCAATGAGGTAGCTTCTAGCTAGCTGGCTGTCATTTTCTACAGTCTTGGCAACACACCGTGATCTGGGACTAATGGGACCGTTTCTTAATACCAATGGGGTAGTTTTGGTCCCAATTTTATAATTTCTCACTGACCAAAAAGATTCTCATTGCATCGCAAAAAAGTTAAGCAGGCTCAATTTAATTGTGGTGAAATTCAATCAAAAGTATATATATATATATATTATGTGTGTCCAAAGCAGTGGAATGCAAACATATCGAGATAAGGAACATCTCCACTCAAATCTTCTGCAAAACCTCCACAACACTCTAAATGTTCCATGTATTGTGTGACTACCCCCCGCACACACACTCACACTCACGCACGCACGCAAGCACACACACATACACAGAATCTGCACCTAATTCAGATGCCTGGCCTCTGCAGATGTAACCTCAGTCAAACCTGACAGCCACGCAGTTCCCAAGTCACATCAAAGGGACGTATGTTTCTGAGTTTTTTTTCTCTCTTTCCTTTCTCCACAATATCATTATGTTGTGGCGAGAGCATCAACTCCGCCACTGGAAAAAAACAACAGCAAAAAAAACAAAAAACATTTGTAAAGTTTATACTGGATCCGAAAAAACTCCAAACTGAAGTTGAAGTTGCTAAAGAAGTTTGTGATATTATATGCAGAGGACCCTGTATCTTTCTTGTCTGTTTGTTTTTTATGTAAAGATAGATTTATCTCAATATTATTTGTGTGAATAGATCGACAATCTGTGTGTACGTTTGTAATCTGTAAATATAACACACATTTCACAAATAAATAAAAATATATGTGAACACATTTAATTAATTTGCAAATAAGTGAAAAATATTTGTGAATATCATCCTAACCTTGACAACTTTTGAATTGGTATTTGTGGATCTAACTGGTATTCGGTACTCATACTTAGTTATTTTCAAACCCAATGCATATGAATATAAATCCACATTAAAAGTATACATATCTACTTTAAAACATAGTGGAGTAAAAATCAAAAGTCTTTGAAATTGAATATACTTAAGTCAGTCCAGATACTTGAAAAAATGTACTTAAGTACAGTACATAAGTACAAGTATTTTTTTATTTTCCACCACTGTATTTAACTGTGTTAATTTTGAATGGATATTTACTATAAAAGTTGTATATAGAGCATTTTCCGATTGATTGGCGCACATACAGTCTCATGTCCCATTCAATCTTCAGTTGTCGTTACACAACCAAAACGACTGGCAATGGCAATTATGCTGAGGAATCATGTGAAATGGGTCTTGCAGATGGTTATAAAATCAATATAGAATGGTCCTTATTTATGGTAGCATCAATGACATGGAAGTGTTTAGAAACATTCTATAAAATTAAATTGCAAAGAAATCAATGCATTGGTCATCAACATTTTATTCGGTAGAAAATCCTTCATTCCCCAGTTCCCCATGATGCGTTCAACCAACTGCAAAGTATTTAAGTGAATTTCCATGCCAAAGCAACCTGACATTATTGTTGGGTCAATGGTCGCCTTTAGGTGCTCCATCTGTTGGTCGTCCACAGGACTCTGGATGACAGGAACAACTACCCCAGAGTGTTCGTCAACTAGATGACCACTGGCCTCCCAGTCAATGTATGGAATCTGTAATCCTGAAGTAATTCATAGAAGTATCTCTATAAACCCATTGTACTATTATATTCCTATATTCACATATTTCCACAGTGGTGGAAAGTAACAAGTAAATGTCTGTTAAGCCACTATCTATCGCCAAATGAGGTAACACAAAGGTGATTGAGCCTATGCTCCACTGATGAAAGCCCTTGCACTTTACAGTATTCTGAGTACCGGGTGTCTGTGGCGACTTTCCCGCATGCATTCACACATCACATTCGCATGCATTCACTCTGCCACACACCTGAAATCACGGCTTTTCGCTGTAGGTGCCACTAAAAACAATAAAATACATTTCCTCGAAATTGCCACTTTAAGGGCATTTTTTGAATATCTTTACTTAATTAAGTATATTCAGAGTCTTCAGAAGACTTTAACTCCACAATGTTTCAAACTCCACTATGTAATTTATTAGGGCTGCCACCTAAAATTGGACGAGTCGAATCATCAGTTGAAAACCCGTCAGTCAACTGGGATTCTTCAAGTCAAGCAGTGATTTTTTTTTGTCAGTCAGTGTGCATTACAATAACAGGATAAAACAAATAGAAGCTTACCAATACACAGGCATAACATTACTATGAGGAATTATAATTAAGGAGAACCATAAATATATTTTTATATGTCCCATGCGGCCCGATTGCCGTGCTTCATTCCTCCAAATAAAACAACTAAAAACAGTGTGTTTTTAGTTGTTTTATTTGATGGGACGGGTCATGGAGGAACAGGGCACGTGTAGGGGTGGGTAAGTTGTAATGGTACTACTACTCTTACCAATACTGCTTATCGATCCGGTATTTTAACGGTACACTTATCGGTTATTCCATTTTATTTTAGAGAAAAACGAAAACAAATTATGTGCAGAATTAACTCTGCTTTATTTTCTGCGCATTACACATGCAGAGGGGACGATTGGAGTGCAATCTGCGCCCTCGTCTCCTTGTGCGTGTGTGAGAGACAGGCAGAGGGAGCCCCCCCCTTGCATATCTCCATTCCGAGCGGGAGAGAGAGAAGAGAGATGTCTCTTCTGATAATAGCGGAAATGCTTTAATGCCATTTTCACACCAAAATTAGAGGAACCCGCTAAAAATAGGCAATTGACACCTTTCCCATTGCAAGGCCGTTTTTTTTTTGTCAGTTTTTTTCTGACGTCATGAACACATTGGGGAAGGGGCGTGCCACTGTTTCAGTGTGATTGGGAACAAAACAGTAGAGGAGACAGCAACTTAAAAAAAACAACATAAAATTGTAAAATTTGAAAAAAAAAGTATTTTGAGCCGTTCAAAAGAATCGGATCGTTCATGAACATCCCAACACTACAGTAGAAGCACGTTGGAGCACCTGTGCTTCATGCTGCCGGTGCGCGCACCGATCCTTCGGCGGCGGGGACTGGCGTGGGGCGATGCTGGAGTGACTCGAAGTCCGGCGGTAAGCGTTGGGGTTCGCCAAGGCGCGATCCTCACGCTCACAACATTTCAAGGTCCCCCATGCGGGAAAAAAAGTCAATAACTTCTGATTTTGGGTTCTAAATGGGATATGAAATGATAGAACGATACATGGATACTCCTGCACCAGCGTTCGGAATTTCAACGCGCGTTCGCGGGTAGACCCGGGTGTCTAGTTCACATCAGAGACGATCGGAAGATGGAGCGATTAAAACCCGTGTCTATTGCAGGGTAATTTGACCAGGGACTGAGACTTTTGTGGTTTGAAGTTTTTTCTTTCCCACAAACAAATGCCAGATGATAGCAGGTTTTACTGGATTTTTGGTGCAGTGGGAAAGGGGTATATGATTAATATCTTAATCTTATTGCAAGTAAGAAACAGTTATGTATCCTAAATAAATACAAAATTAATTTTCTAAATTTCTCCAATAATGTTACCAGAACCGGTAACGTCAGAGCTTATGGATACTACAGTTTTTAACAATTTCGCCCCGGGGCCCATTAAAAACCGGGTCGGTACAGCCCTATTATTTTTATACATTTAGTTCCAAAAATAACAAATAAAATACAATTAACATAAATAATAATATAATAAAATAAGACAATAATGAAGGCACGTTACTTTTCGCTGATTATTTTAAGAACCGCTCAAAGAGAGACAGCTCTTGCTTAGAAATGGATTTCGTCCTTGTCATGTGATCGCTTGCTTTCCCAAAAGGGCTCAGTGATACCAGTGGATTTACCTTGGAGGAATGTTTGTCTCAAAAAAAGTTAGGACAAATGTTTTTCACTTATTTGTACATTTATTTAGTGTCTTTGCAGATCTTATTTTTATTTGTGGATTTTTGTTGGTGTATCTCCATTTGTTTTGTACAAATCTTTTTTTTATTTGTGTAATGTGTGTTATTATTACAAATTACAAATGTACACAATCTATTCACACAAATAATATTGAGACAAATCTGCCGCCATAGCTTGTCATATATATAATTGTGGTGTTTCATTTCATGCCGCTATCGTAGCATACGCTTAGGAGTGTAATAATACACATCCACCTTATGAAGAAGAGCCATTTATTGACATTGAACAGTGGAATATTACAATGTAAGCAGACAGTCAATTTGCTTCAAAATGGGCCCAATTCACATTGTATTCATTGCAACCTTTCTAATGTTGGCTTGAAATGTCATTTTAAATTTGAATGGAGGATTGTGGAATTGAATGATTTTACAGAATGATTGCGGATTTTACAGAATGATTGCTAAAGAGAATTGTCATGGTCATGGCTGCTTCCTTTGCTCAAAAGGGTTGCTTGTTTTACTTACAAGGGAGAAATCAAATCCAGCACTGATATGGTAGGTGTACTGTTTGTGGGAGGGTTCATCAATAGGCAAGGCTGCGTGCATGTTGGGGAGGGCGGTGAGGCAGAATGTAGATTGACAATTAGAGCTAACACACAGTGTGAAGAAAGGAATGGGTAGACAAATTGGCCAATAGATGAATGGATAACATCAGAAGGCGCAGCTCAGTGCCAAACGTGGATCTGTCGAACGGACAGCACAGGGAGGAGGGAGTGCGGGTGAACAGATGGAGAGGCAGATAGCAGGGAGGAGGATGGCTTTGATGGAGTATGGCGTGATTAGGTGCTGAATCAAACAGGATCCAAAGGAGAGAGGTATACGGTTTCCGAGAAATAAAACACAATGCGCATGGAAATCTCATTTGCGGCTCTACTCCCGGGGTTAGTCAGCATTATGTATTCAGCGTCACTTTTCAAAACAGCCCCCCCCCCCCCCACGCAGTAAATTGCCTCATCTGCAACAAGTGGAAAGCTTGAGCTCGGTAAGAAAAGTCACTTAAGTCTGAGCAAAAGCAACAACGGAGATGATTTCTCATTTCTCTCTAGATATCCGCGGAGGACGATACTGTTTAAAGTCAACTCACGCATCCTAAGAGGAGTTTGGCCCTCATCATCGGAAATTGAGCCGCCGCGTTGACATAATGGGATGGAATGAACTGTGCTTTAGTTTTGTGGAGACTGTGTGGCAACTCCAAATACTTACCCATGTACAATATAGACATTTTTATTGGAGTTTTTGCCCAAATAATCAGTCTAGTCTATTTCTATTATTTTTCTGATAAGTCAAGTCTAATCAGAAATTCACTATACAATAAATAAATAATAATAATGATCATAAAAATCATCAAACAATTAAATTCCTTGTAATATAAGGGCTCGTACTTTTGTGAGGGCTCCGAACTTGCTGTTTTCAAGCCTGTCCAGTTCTGTCTAATCTTAATGAGTTTAAGATAAGTTTGTTTCAACGGTACTTAGCAAAAAGTGACCTATGATTGTCAGAGCTGGCGACCCTAGTCACGCTAAAATAAAACCATTTCTTCAGACTCGTTCCACCTCTTCGCAACTGCAGCATTTTAACAACAGAGTGAGTCTTCATCTAAATAGAAAAATCTTCAATCCTAAAACGGACTTTCCCACTCCAGGAGCAACGTTAGCTAGCCAAGCGTTGGTGAGAACCTGCTTTGTTGATCACTGTTCATCATGGCGCTTAATGTGTGGCATTCAAGATGTGAAATTCAGAGGTTCCCTTTAAAAAACAGAGTTCTCTCACAGATACATTTGAGCATTTGATCACGGGTAATAAAACTTCCAAAAAGACTGCTCCTACTTCTGCTGCTTGAACACCCGCTATCTCTCATTTCTCTGTTATTAATATTTGCCACTGCAATATCAGCAACAATGCGCAATCATCTTCCCCCATCAAAGCCACTCAGTTCTTTGGCCCTTCATTTTTAAGGACACGTGAGCTCCAGATATTACACACACACAGACACGCAGCTTTTTTGTTTGCCAGCGGGTGATTAAAACTGTGCTTGCCGCGGCCACAGAGGAGCACGCTGGCAGTGACTGAAGCAGCTGAGCCCACGAGATGAAGACCTTTTGTTGCGTGAACGGGTCAGGCTTGGACGCATGCAAAAGGGGGTGCATGAGGACTGGCAGCTTACCTATGCAGTGCCAGGTGCGGTTGTCAATGCCAATTTCATTCTCCAGGACATCCCCTCCCCGCCCCGCAATCCTGAGCAAGTCATCTCCCTGCGCTCAGACGATTCTTTCAAACGGAAAATCTGCAATTGACAGACCTCTACTTCATTTTACATACACGTGTCAATTGCGTAGCCTTGACCTTGACCTTGAGGGCTGCTGAGATTTCAAGCTCTCAAAACAGGCCCTGCACACTAGTAAAAAGGAGTTTGACTAGTGTTCTCACACTTACTATTTGTTCTTAAACACGTGCAACATGTTGTAATAAATCTGAACCATTCTAAATGGTTCTCAATGACTGCTAATTAGCATAAACCCAAGCCTCAATTTATCCATATAAGGAACTTCCTTGTTCTGGCACAGATGTAAACAAAGAGGAGGGATGGACTGTATTGTTCAAGTTTTGCGCTGCAGTGACAGAGCCAGTAGATGCTGATTTCTCCAGAGGATTGCAATTTTCTTGCAAATTAATTGCATGGAGGCTGTTTGGTGCTTGTTGCGAGTTAGGTGATGGTGGATTTGGGCTTGGTGGTCTCGTGCAGTTGGTCTGGTAATTAAGGTGCGGCTCCAGGTTATTACATATATAATAATAGAATGAAATACCAACATTTATAATAAAAGAAGGGGTATGGATTCTATTGCCAGTGGAAACCAGTTGATCAACCATTGATCACTCTCAGATCATTGATCACAGATCATTGATCACTCTCAGTAAACAAATCATTGATCACGCTCAGTAAACAGATCATTGCTCACTATCCAGCAATCTCTATAGATAAGCCCTCTCCCAAAGGGAGAGATTAATCCAGCGATTTATATGACTTGCTGTGATGTAGGGTTGGTGTGGTTTTAGCAGCCACACCTGACCTGGATCTAGATAATTGGGGACCCAGGATCAGAGTGGCTGCATACCTGTTGCTCATTGGTTGATCTAATGAGCAACAGGTAAAACCCCCATCCCCACACACACTCAAGAGAGGAGTCCTTGTCACGACACATCTCTATCGGCTCCTGGGCTTATTCCCACTAGTCATCTCTCTACAATAAACTGATGTCTGTGCCGGAGGTCCCTGAACACGCCACTTGGCTGGCGCTTGGTAGGCGAAGCCGCTACACTTTCTTTGTAGCCGGCTTGTGTAAAGTTAACCAACTGCACATACAGCTGAGTTGATTAAACGATCCTAGACTTAACCATTAAAAAAACACACACACACTTCAAGATATGCAAAGAAGATAAATAATAAGTGTGGGATTATCATTGGTAGTAAATATTCTTATTCTTATATTGTATGATATTGAATATTGACACCTTTTTCACTAATTGTGGTTGTAATGTACCACATACATTTTGTTAAAGTTATAATTATTTTTTACAACTTTCTATATAACTTTTATATAACTAAAGTTATATATAAACTAGTAATAATCATTTACCAGGACTCTTGGTGATTTATGCGCATGACTGGTCTGAGCATGGCCGGACTGGGAAAATCATTTATGCTCGGAATTATAGGGTGAAATATAGCCCCAGTCATGCCACTTTTTTAACGGGGGCCCTGGGGGTCCTCCACCAGGAAAAATTGTGTTACAAAGACTTCATCTCCTGCATTCTGGTGAATATTAGTGCATGGGAATCACAAACTAATAATAAAACAAAAGGTACATATCATTAATCCTAAATCCTGTCACCCA
This sequence comes from Zeus faber, assembly GCF_960531495.2. Classification (NCBI taxonomy): domain Eukaryota; kingdom Metazoa; phylum Chordata; class Actinopteri; order Zeiformes; family Zeidae; genus Zeus; species Zeus faber. The sequence goes on from NC_137205.1 coordinate 4,912,870, forward strand.
CTGCCGCTGCTGGAGACAATATCATCTAGGCCAATCATTTGTTTCCACATTTGTGATTTATAAACAAATTAATACAGCACTTGCATAATAGTGAACAGCTACAGTGAGCAGTGAACATGACTGTGTGCCCAAACACAGGTCAAACAAGCGCTGCTTTATGAATTCTAGATCCAACGGGGAAGCAAAAAGCCATGCAACTGCCCAGTCGAAGTAAAAATCTATCTATCTATCTATCTATCTATCTATCTATCTATCTATCTATCTATCTATCTATCTATCTATCTATCTATCTATCTATCTATCTATCTATCTATCTATCTATCTATCTATCTATCTATCTGTCTATCTATCTATCTATCTATCTATCTATCTATCTATCTATCTATCTATCTATCTATCTATCTATCTATCTGTCTGTCTATCTATCTATCTATCTATCTATCTATCTATCTATTTATCTATCTATCTATCTATCTATCTATCTATCTAGAAACAATTACGGCAACGTCAGCAAGACACCTTTAACCCCTGTCTTATGTATTTATTTATTTACCAAATGAACCAAAAATAAAATAAATACTAAATATAGATTATGTCTCAAGAATCTTTTTTTTTTTCAAGAATATGATAAAAGCTGAAGACAGAATTGAACGGCAGATATTCAAGCATTGTTTCTCCATTTATTTTGTTGCTCAGGCCAGTGAACATAGAGTATGCGCATACAGATGATGGAAGACTCTGTATAACCACACATCAAGTATCTATCTATCTATCTATCTATCTATCTATCTATCTATCTATCTATCTATCTATCTATCTATCTATCTATCTATCTAGCGATCACCACGCCAAAACAGTGTGATTTTCTTTTATGTCTGCTTATGGATCAAATACAACTGCGTATCGAACAGTATGGAAAGAAACATGCATGCATTATGGGGACACTTTCTCCGTGACTCTCTCCCCGATCATGCCCTCTCCATATGCTATACGCAGAAAAAATATCTTAACCAGTCTACGAGTCGTGTCCGATTCTTCCGTGCCCCGACTGTTTTTAGTTGTTTTATTTGGAGGAACGGGGCACGGTGATCGGGGCGCATGGAGAGCTGTGCTTGCATCCGTGTTTGCGTCCAGACATGGACGCAAACAATTCACACATGTAGAAATATATTTATGATTCCCCTTAATTATGTTTTTTCATTGAAATGTTATTTGTGTGCATTTTGTAATCTTCTATCTGTTTTATCCTGTTATTGCAATGCACACTGACTGAAAAAAAACCCCAAAAAAAAAACTATTGCTCGACTTGAAGAATCTCAGTCTACTGATGGGTTTTCCGACTGATGATTCAACTCGTCGACTTTCAGGGGGCAGCCCTACATAGTAGAGATATTAATATTTCAATTCACTTAGGCAGCGAAGCAAGTCTGATTGCCCAGGTTCATGAAAAACATTAGGATCAGGTAGATTACTGTAGGGCTGCCCCTGAATAGTCGAACAAACGTTAGTCGACGAGAAGAGTCTTAGTCAAGCACGTTTTTCATTGGTCGGTTGGTCGCAGGAAAAAAAACCTCCATACAGCGCCTTGTCAAAATTAACCTTAAAACCTAAAGTATATTGCTGGAACTGTATAATAAACGCTAGAGGGCTTTTAATTTGAATTATTCTTTAACAAAAATAAATGTTCAGTCTCCTTGCTAGTTGTTCCGACACATTCAGAAGAATAATTTCAGCTTTTGCCAACAGGCGGCTCGCTTCAAGGCTGGTTATAAGTTATTGTGTTGGTGTTGGTGCTAAATTAACAAAATGTCCAGCCTCCTTGCTGGTTGTTCTCCCACATTCGGAATAGGGATGTTCCTAATGACTAATTTCCCTGACATTTAAATGGAAGTTTAAACTTAGACTAGTCTAAAAGTCAGAAAAAAATATTTTGTATTATGTGGTGGACCAAGGGGCATGGTCAAGCACCGGCTGTGGAAGACAGCATGGTTCCCTTTCCCGCAGCCGCCAAGCTGCCTCGAATAGGCCTAATCAGTGCCCGCACAGCGCTGATTGGTCTGACCCGAGGCAGGGAGCTCTCTTTATGTTTGTCTATCTTACAGAGCGGATCGGTGCACGGGCTCATCAGCCGAACCAGGGTCCAGGGAGTGGAACCCCATTCCTCCTGCGCCCGAAACCATCCTCACCATTATTATCATTATTATTATTAATTATTATTTATACGTGTGGCCAGTGAGCCGTTCTATTCAACCCTTAATAAAAACTCTCGGTGCACCACGGCAAAAATGACTCAGTCTCCCTCCCTAAACCCCTACCTATGGGCAGAGACTCCCACAGTATATTATAAAAAATATTGCATATATTATAAGAGCCATTTGAAACCATTAATCACATTCTTCAAATCATATTTGAAATGCCCTGACGGACCAGGCGGAGGTTGGCCGGTGGTGTGCCTGTGTCCTGGGGGACCAGGGACGGGGAAGGTGCAGCGGGTAAGCAAATCAGTGGCTGGAAAGTGACGAGGTTGGGGCGGAGGGGCGCTGTACAGCTGGCGGCTTTACAGGTTACTGGTTGTGGATGGGGAAGGAGATGGGAAGGTGTAGTGAGTAACCAAGTCCAAACTCTCTTCTGATGGCCCAAAAACATAGATTAAAATGATTAGATTAATATCATAAACGTGCAACGATTAGTCTACTAATGGCTTGAGCAGCCCTAGATTGCTGTATATTTCAACAGAATGATCATTTGACACTGTGGCAACACAGTGAAGGCTTACACTGTAAATGGTTGAGGATAATATACTATACTTATTGCAACACAACTGAAAAGAATACCGGTTTAATAGCTTCCGTAAAGCAAGGCTTCTCATCGGTTTTGATTTTAATTTAGTAGAAAAGATTCAACCTTCAGTCTTTCTCATTCTACTTATTCTACACATTCATTTTTTCTTCCTCCTCAGGCCTTTCCATCGAATAGAATAAAAATAGCTGGAGCAAGAAATAAAAAATTGAAACATTGAAAACATTGAACTGAGAATCACTGAATAGTTACAGGATATGGAATGAGGCAAAGGGTAAAACTTGCTTACGCAAAAAGACTTGGTTTACTTTGGTTTACTATCCGGTTTACCGTTGTCTTCTATTGTGGGATGCGTACGAATGAGAGGGATCAGATACCGAGTTTTTGCATTCCTCAATCCCCAATGCCTTCTTGCGTACAGCCCATTATCTTGTACCCAACAAAAATCTTGATTTTCTTTTTTCTTGTTTCTTTTCTTGTGCTTTTAAGTACCGCAGGGTATAGGTTGGCCTTGACAGGGAGATTTGGACGCAATTTATCTCATTACTTTGAATCGGCGGCCTCGGGATCCCAGGCTCTTGACGCCCGATAAGCCTTTGATTTATAACACTCTCTCTCAGGGTGGGATGGGAGCGCAGAAATACTACCCTTTTCTGTGGGGAATTGTGCATTTATATGAGGTTGCTCATTTTCTGGGGTCATTTAGGTCCCCCTCACTGTAATCAATAGCAACACTGTGAGGTGCCGGCAGAGGATGGAGAAGAGCCACAGAATGCTAACCAGAATGAGAGAGAGACAGAGTGAGAGAGACATAGAGAGAGAGAGAGAGAGAGAGAGAGAGAGAGAGCGAGAGAGAGAATGTGCACTGGTTATCAATATGTCTTCGAGGAGCAGCAACCTTTCATGCAGTGATGGATCGGTGCTTTTGAATTCTCCGGAACACAGTTTGCATCGATAAACAGCCATTATACTAATTTTCATGGGTTGTGTGTGGTGTTCTGGGGGGGGGGGGTTAAGGAGGGTGGGGCAGCGAGGGTTGGTTGCAACCCACTCGCTGTCATCAGCCTGATGATGAATGTAGCGCACGGCCAACGCCCGCAGTCCATTGCCATGATAGATGATGGGTTTTGTCAATTTTAGGTCATTCTCTTAGCAGCTTGTAAAATATTCATAATGTGCTGCTGTCTATTTATTTTTTCTGCATTTAGGAAAATCATTTGCTTTTTTTAAAAGCAGAGTTGCTGCGGTGTGACGCTGAAAAGTAAGAGTCTCTATTCCCCCCTCCCACATGACTCTCGTAGGCTGAAGCCCCCAGCTGGTGCCTCTAAGCCAGATTTTTTAAGCGTTTGGCTCCTTGATGACTGGGCGGCGTCTTGACGTGACCCTACTAAACACTCCTCTCAAGGACTTGCCGCCTTTGGAGGTCGACAGGACGAGTCATACTCGCTGTTTGACACTATTCCACTCAAAGCGATGTTCCTCGGCGCACAGCTGTTTTACTTAAGCGAGGCCACCAATGTCGGCTCAGGTCGAGCCCAACAGGCCTACTGGGTGAAGCTGAAATACCTGACGTTCGTAGCAGTGTGCCTCGTCGAATGTACAGCGGATGTTCGCATGTTCCTTTAAACTCATCTCACCAGACACACCTCAGGGATCTGACGTGATCGGATTCCACTGTAGCACTGTCTTGACTGATCACGCTGATATTTCCATTAAATCCACATCCATTCAATTTCAATCCATTAAAACAAGGGGCTGACATTAATAGTATAGTATATATATTTGAGGTATAGAGCTTTTTGAAGAACAGCACTACTGAAAAAGATTCAGGAATAGCCCTTTATTTTGGTAACAACAGACTAATTGAGACAACTTAAAGGATAGGTTCGCCATTTTTCAACCAGGCCCTGTCATCCTTTATAAGTATTCATAGGACAACTTTGTTGAACGCTTTGCTATTGAGAAATGCTCATGAGTTGAATTTGCCAATTGCAAAGTAAGCACGAATGCCGTCTTCCAGTTGAATCTACTGTCAAAGAGTCCCTGGCGCTCCTCTACCTTTGTTTATCTTTGCGGGAATGGCTGACGGACCTTTTTGGACAGATAAGTCAGCGAGCTTCTTGGGCAGATCCAGTCTGACCTAAGTACACCCATGGGATAGCGTGGCATGCAATGGCCAGATGATGCACCAGCGCCCCAGACCAAAGTCGTCAGGCCTTGTCGTCTTCAGAGGCTCGCTTGTGTAATGATTTATTTTTCCATCAGACTTAATTTTTGGGCATTCAAAATACAGAGTCCAATCAAATGCGTTATGCAGTGAAAATGTAACAATATCAGTGGTCAACATAACAGAACATAGGGTCCTTATCCTATTATATTTATAGGAATAACTGTTCGATTCTCAACTGATGCATTATCCTCAGCCTTTATGAGTGAGACAACTTAAGCCAACTCAAACTTCAGAAGAAATAACAGGAGTACATATACTAATAAAAACTTTCGCCCCCCGTCCAAAACAATCCAGTTAATGAATGATACCGATAAACAATAGTGATTGCTCTCAATAAGTAAATTGAGAGGGAGAAAAACATTAAAACATTTCAAAACATTGAGATTCAGAACTGGATTTTTCAGTTTGTAGGTTGCCATTGCGCTTTGTAGGATGGCAAGCGATCTCAAACCCAGGAAAGAAGAGTAATCAATTAATCAATACGTATCTTTGTGCCCACCTGTGACACACTTTGCTGTGCAAGTACTCTTACACTCACTGGTGTCCATTTATGTAATCTCCTTCGTGTTACATTCTTCCCTTTTTTGGTTTTAACATGTACAATAAGTCACTCAGCTGGGGGGGGCATTGCTGATGCTTCCCTTTCTACACGTCCTTCTATAATCACTGCCGAGTGTTTGGCACTTGCTAAACGGGGAGGCAGGGATCATAAAGGTAGCAAGAGAGATCTTCAGCCGGGCTTATCAATATGCTAATGCGCTTGAAGGGAAACATTAGTCTTTCCCGAGTAGAGGATGGTGGCAGCGGGAGGGGAGAAGAAAGTTTGTTTATTAAAACGTCTGCATGTTTAATCTTGTGAAAGTGGCATTATCTGCTCCCCCCCATGATTTCCAGACGCTGCTCACGGCTGCTTTTTATTCCTCATCCCCTCCAGCTTCTTCTTCTTTTGGTTTCCCAATGCAGCTGCCGGGCTTGTCCGAAGGAGTAAGTATTGTGGTGGTAGTCATGGTTGAGGATCTCCTTAAAGAAATTAAGGTCTTCTCAATCGTTATGAATAGGGAGCGGGAAGCCGAAGGCAGCACCAGCAGGTGAGGCGATGTCAGGATCGGGAAGTAACTTCATTGTTATGTGTGCACAAGAAATGCCAAAAGAGGCCCCATTTACTTTCAAACCACAACTGGTCTTTGTAGCAGTAGAGAGAACAGCTGACAAAGGGAAAGAAAAAAGAGTCAGATAGCTGTGAAATATTCAACATCACATCTTATCTATGCACGCACTGAGGAAGCTCGTTATGCTATCGGCTGACATGTCAATATCCTGGAAGATGTCTTACCCAACTAAGTCATCAACTGTTGAAAGGGACAAGTATTGCACATGCGGAAGAGGCGTTGGCTTGGGGAGAAGGTGTGTGGTTGTGGTGGTAAACGGGAAACCAGAGCAACAGGCTTACAGCAAAAAAGTTCTTATGGCTATTGCGTCTAAAGCCCCTTCTCATTTCCCCTTGAAATTAAGGTTATTGCAGTTTCAGCTTTTGAAAATCATTCCAATGTGGTTGAGGGTACTTGAGGTGGTGGAGGGCCAACATATCTGGCGGCCTACGGGCGTCGGCACGGAGGAGGTGTGACTTCCAGGTGTCCTCATGGAGTACACTCGGCTACATGCTCGGGGTATGCGGCTGGATGGGGCATCTGGCTGGTTGTGCTAGGTTGAGCCTTGACTTTGCACAGGCGTTGGTGGGCATGGGGTTTGGGGGGGGTGCGGGTCTGTCGGTGCGGGATCTGGCCCCGGGCCTGTGGTCCATGCCTAGCATCCGTGGTCGGGTTCTGCGCCTGTGGCTGCGTCTTGTGCCTGCATATGTGGGTGGGTTGTATGTGTGTGTAACCCTAACCCTTCTGGTGCAGGGTCTCCTCACGCTCTCTGTGCCTGGGTTATGCTCCTCAGGGCCAGGTGTGGGTGTTGCTCCGTTGGTTTCCAGCTTCTCTGGGGGCAGGGGGGTCTTCTTCAGGGTGCTGGGGTCTATTCTGCGATCGTGGGGTGTCTATACGGCCATGGGACTCAGGGGTGGCTTTAGGGCCTTTTCCACTGTTTGGAGGCACCATGATGTAAAACGACCTCATACACCAGAACCAATTGAGATAAGTCCTGTACACTCACCGGTGGACACATCACATATCAGACACATCACACACACACACGCGCGCATGCAGGCACACATGCACACACACACACACACACACACACACACATAAACAGTAAATACAGGCAGACTCATCACAGGCGCACATACACACCACTAGCACATGGTTTGAACACACCCCCAACACCCTCCTGGTTACATCCCTCTCCTTTCCTCTCTCATTTACTGCCATGACAATGACAGGAAGAGGCCACGTGCCCAATTGCTGTTCCAGTTTTACTGGACTCAATTAACTCTGTTTTTTTGATACATGTCATCTGACTATGTTTGTTTTACCATGTACATGTTGTTGTTTGGTTCTATGTTTATTTGTCTCCCCCTCTTGGAGTAGTGATTAGTTGTTTATAGACCAAAACATGGCAAGATAGTTCACCAAAGAGGGGGATTGGTGGCAGTTTTGTGTAATAAAAAACTGTGCTCTTGTCATCCCACAGGTCATCTAAAGGACAGAGTTGTCTCAAGCAGTTCTTGATGATTAAAGAATAAATAAAAAGTTGTATTGCAGGTTGAGAAGTTGAGCTCCACTTGCAGACTGTGTCCTAAATGCAATGGCATACCAATACTCTGTTCTGTATGCCCAGCATGCTGACAGTACAGGTTAAAAAATAAAAATTCAATAATCGAACAAATTTGACAGGTTTTTACCTGTCAAATTTGTTCTATTATTGGATTTTTCTTTAGTTTTACCCGCGCACCGTCGTCTGGCTCGGTGGAGTTCATGGTACGGCTGCCCCGACCTAAAACAACCCAATAAAGAACATCTGGAGAGAATGTCAAGATCCTTTAATTTGCAATTTCAGTCACCCTCCTTCGTTACCCAGAATGACATGGAGCAGATCATGATCCAAGCTTCCCCCTGTCAGACTGAAAACATGGACTGTCAAGCAAACTTAATCAATCGGTGCGGACTGCCTGTTTTAAGAGCTTAAAATCTGAGCAGTGGCGTAGGCAGATATTGTATTTTGGGTGGGCCAGTAAGAAATTGTGTGGGCCATCTTTTCCCAGAAAAAAAGTACTTTGAGGTTCAGGGGGGACTGGGGATTGAGTGAGGGCTGGGTGTTTAGGGGGACAGGGGGTTCAGGAGGCAGGGGCTCAGGGGGGTCTGTCCTGCTTACATTCCCCTCTGCGCAGGTTCTGATCAAATGACCCTCTTTTTACACACCCAAAGCATTGTGTCAGATGTGGCATAAACAGTGTAATCCATCTCCTGGATTCCATATTTAAATGTTATTTTAAGTTCTGTTGTATTGATGTTTAGAACCATAAAGACTTCTAAATGAAAAAACGTGTTTAAACTGAGAAGCTTTACAACCTAAGGAAATCGATTTAAGGGGAGGAACAATCTGCCCAAACCTGGCGCCCTTGTTTCCTAACATTTCATAAGTGATGAATGGGGTCACACTGGAAATGGTCATTCTTTTGGCAGGGTTCATCAGAGGGAGAACGGGGACGAAAGTGTCACAGATGACGACTTTGCTTTCCACCACACTGTTCACTTAATACACACTGTCGAGAAAAATCACCACCGCATGGTTCATTTTGGAACCAAATTTGGCAGAGGAATAGCTTCCCTTTTCCCCCGCTGCCAAACCACTACCCTCCATGGAGCAGCTGATCACCGGGGCAAGCTTCACCGCATGCCGCTGGCCCCACGGCACAAACTACCAGCATCTGCTCAGCAGCGACCACAACAAACAAACTAAACTAGAACAACGATCATAAACAACACAAAACACAAAATAAACCACGCGTTCATTAGGAACGCAACAAGAAAAAATAAGAGAAAGCCAGAAAAAAACTCACTCAGGCTCTGAAGATGGTTCATCAATTGCAGATAAATTGGCAGGTAAACCCAAGTAAGGCAGACCGCGAGAGAGCACTGGCGCTGGGGAGCAACCAATTACGTTCCAGAGAGTTGGAGACTTCCTTGTTTCAACAGTTACATTTTAATCAGAAGACAAATTAAACACACACAAGTCTACAATAAATCAAGTTTATATTTATTTATTTTCTTACATAATTTTTAACATTTTTTTTGTGACAAAATGTATTTTGATCAAACTTGGCTGGGTGAGCCAGTGAGTAATGTGGGTGGTGAGGTAAACCAGTTTCGCTACAGGAAACAAATTGAAAGACTGAAGATATTTATTCTGTAGAATAAAGAGAAAGATACAGATGCACTTCAAAACAGTGATGCTGTTCATTCTAGTTTTACATTTGAAGAAGCTTTTATGCAGAAAAAAGGTTGTGCCTATTCTGAGACTAGCCATGTAATTTGTTGCTGCCTTCAGTAACACCTGAGAACTGTTTTAACAAAGAAGAACATCAAACACTATCGTGCCGGGAAAGCATACATTGAGTGTTTACACTAATGGTCCTTTTAAAAGCTAGAAAAATAGAGATAGCGAATAAAACAGTTGTGCCATTTGTGGGCAGGAATGTTCAGTAAGATCTCCTGATAAAGAGGAGCTGGAGTAATCACCAAACAAAACATATGCCCCTTAGCATTTAGACATCAGTTGGTTGTAAAGTAATATCTTTCGTGAGCATTTGCATTTTCTCTCACAGTGGTCCAGTGCTGCCCAGGCCCATTACTGCCTACGCCACTGAATCTGAGCAGCCAAGACTTGAAAACAAACCAGTGCTGCTCTATCATGGCCAATGTGTGCAACAAGCAAATGCAATATTAAATATAGATGCAGGCAGCAATACATGGGGTGCTGCTATGGGTCACTAAAATCCCATTGCACACTTCACCTGCCGGGTCCTCCAGCCACAGGCCAGTACATGGTTGTGCTAATCAAGTATTACATTTTCGAGACTTCTGAGTTACTTTATAGGGAAGATAACATTTTGCCAAGAAAAGCATATGGTACACTTGATATAAATGTACAAGGCTTATTATTAGAGAGCACAGGTTGGGTGCTCTGGTTTTGGTCATGATGTCATTGACCATATATGGACGCAAACTGGGGATTTCTTTGGATAGTGGGCATCCATGTTTGTTGTCCAGTTCTGGTAGCAAGTGTGTCTCTTGTTCATGTGGATTGAACTGGATGTGGAGGTACAAGTTACAAAAAAATCATCCAGCTCAAATTAAAGAACATACGCCTGTCTTTGGTGAGCCAGCTGAGGAGCAGTGGGGTCCAGACAGTGCATGCCCTGGTGAGACCCGGCCAGCAGCTGGAGAAGGACAGAGAAAAGCAATTGCTGCAAGAGACACCTGGCAAATACCCCCCTGCCACCATCAAGTCTCAGATGGTAGTGACACCCACCACCATCTCACACACATCTCTCATTCCTGCAATGGTAAGACCGGCTCAAACCTTCTGTTGGCAGTGTAAAGGACTGCATTTACCACTCAATTGTCCAAATGTTTTGTCTATTAAAGGGAAAAATCCCAAGTCTACCTGCCAACCTCCACCTCCATCTTGTCCATCCACCAGTAGCAATCCAACAATGCACGCAGTGTTGCATCAGCAGCCAGAGAAGACAGCATTCCCCTTCTCGGCTTCTAGACCTCTCCCTCGCCAACTGGTGGTTCCTATAACCATTGGCTCAGTGAATGTGAGGGCTATGGTGGATTCAGGTTCATCCTACACGCTTCTGAATGAGGAGTTGTGGCTATCCACTCAAGGGGAGGACAAGAACTTAAACACCTTGGGGGGGGGCTGTGTTTGGCTGACAGGGGCAGAGATGGCCATTGGAATGGCAGCACGCGGTACTGAAACTGCAGGATCATACTTGTACTTTACAAGTGGTAGTGCTCTCATCCCAAAGCCTTGCCTTTCCCGCAGTCCTGGGACTGGACTTCATGAATCTCAGTGGACTGCAAATGGATGTGGGATAGAATTGGTACTGGTTCAGGAGCAACAACAGGAAAAAATATTGCTTTGAAAAGGATACTAACAACTTTACTGAATGGACTGGGAAGGGCCTGTTTTGTTTGTACTCTGCCATTGATCCCCAGAAGACCGCTCTCCATACCCTCTCCAGCCGGGACGCAGAACATTTGCACCAGGTAGTGGAGTGTTCTCAGTTGGATGGAGGTGGAAAGGGTCAGTTCTGTGAGCTGCTAGAGTGAAACACAGACGTGTGCACCCCCTCATTGGGCCGAACAAACGTTCTGAGACATAACATTTTTGTGATTCAGGACATTCCCATTAAACAAAAATCCAACTGAATTTCCCCCGTGAAACAAACCGTGATGAAAGAGCTAGCGGAGGAAATGCTGGCAATGCGAACAACATCATCGAGCCCTCATCGTCGGCTTGGGCGTCAACTGTGGTCTTCATTCCAAAAAAATATGGGATGCCCAAATTTTGTGTGAATTACATCAAACTGTAATGCAGTAACATTCACAAATGCTTACCCGCTTTCCACAATAGAGGACATTCTGGATTCCCTTGCTGGCTCGGTTGGTTTCTCCACCATTGACCTCAACAGTGGTTACTGGCAGTGCATGATGGATGAGAACAGCAGAGACAAAACAGCCTTCACCTGTCCCTTTGGCTTATACCAATTCAAGGTCATGCAAGGTCAAGGGCAACATCTGTTTTGTTTCCCTGGATGACATCATCATCTACTCTCAGTCCTGGGAACAGCACTTGGGGACCTCCAGGTGGTTTTCCAAAGACTTAGATAGAGAAGCAAGGCTGACCGTCAGCATCAAAATATGAAACTTTTTCCAAACCTCTCTCTCCCTCTACAATGTGACCTTCTTGGGTCACATTGTATCTACGACATGTATTCAGGAGGATCCAGCCAAGGCCGAGGCAGTAGTGGAATTTTCCAGTGCCAATCCAAATCCATATTTTTGTGGTTTACACCAATGCCAGTTGCTTGGGCCTGGGAGCCGTGCTTGCCCAGATAACCGGGCTTGGAACAAAGCCGAGCGCAACTATTCAGCCGCTGAAAAGGACTGTTTCGCTGTGGTGTGGGCTCTGGAAAGGTAGAAATTACTTGGACGGAAGATTCTTTGCCGTAGTCATCGCCCCTCAGCACTGCTAGGGGTCTTTAAAATCCAGAGTCCCAGTGCAGGCCTCACCCAATGTGCACTCCGGCTGCAGGAATTTAGTTTCGCTGTGGAATACAGGAAAGGAAAATAGAACACCGTTCCGGATGCCTTATCCAGAGCCCCTCACAATTTCACCAGCACTACCCGCCACTTACCATCTGCCTGTGCCACTCTCCTGTCAGTCAAAGGGGAGAGGGGAAAGGATCTGCCCATCTCTGATGACCAGGTATGGTGAGCACAGCAGGACAAGCGAGACTGCCAGCACTTGTACCAGGCTGTGATGGATGAGGGAGAAGTCACCTTAACGGACTCCACAAAATGCACTATTTTGGAGGACATAGTCTATCAAGGGTTACAATTACCCCAACCTCATACTAGAGAGTGTCCAATCACCACTGCTGCAGATGATCCACGAGGACCCCTTGGTTGGCCGCCGCGACAGATACAAGATCTACAAGAGCCTCAATGTCAAGACGTTTGCACAGAACTATCAAGTGTGTCTACGATTCAAGCCTGACAGCCTCAAGGTTGCAGGAAGATTACAGCAAACCGTTGTAAACCAACTTTGGGAGATGCTGGGAGTGGACTTGATGGGCCCCTTTCAGAGGAATTTGAAGGGAAATATCTAGCTGTTGGTTTTTGTGGACTACTATACCTGTTGGGTGGAGCTCTATCCCTGAAAAAAAAAGCAACAGCAGAGATGGTATCAAAAATACTCACCCAGTAAACCCTCACCAGATGGGGAATCCCCAATTACCTTCTGTCGGACCGACAAAGACAAAGCGGACGAAGACAAAACTCAATTAAGATAAGAAACATGAGATCAGCAATTTCAGGAAAAAGACAGAGTATGGCTCCTGTCCCATCCATTATCTAAAGCAGAAAAACAATTTACGGCAAATCTGGGTCCTAATTGTCTCGGTCGATACCGCATTGTTGCTCAGGTGGGGCCAGTTAATTATGATGTGATCCTGGAGCACAATGGAGAGAACAGAAAGTTGGTGCATGTTGTACCCTTGAAGCCCTGCCATCCCACTGCACAGGACTGGAGAATTTGGGGAAGAAGCACCTCTTGGACATTTTTAGCCATCCTCGCTAAAAATGCATAACCCTAACCCTAACCCTAACCCTAACCCTAATCCTAACCCCTAACCCTAACCCCTAACCCCTAACCCCTAACCCTAACCCTACACCTAACCCTGCATTATTGATTCTCGTAACATTCTCCAAGTTTTAATTGAAAGTCAATGAAGGAAAATTAAGAGGAGTTATCCATCTGGAAGTGAAAAAAGAAAGAGAAATCGGGGATGAGGAAAAAACAAAGCAAGACAGTAGTAAGTAGGGGTGAATCCGAATACATTATTCTGGAAACACAAGTAATACGATGGAAAGACATGTTTCTTCTACTCGAGTTGCTCATTATTATTCGGGGAAAAAAAGCAATGATTGACATGTCATTAACCTAGAATTGCCGCTGCATATCAAACATGTCATTCAAAGACAGCCAGCATGTTGTACTGCTTTTTAGACACATACAAGTATTTTAGATGTCTTTACCCGAGAGAGATTTGCCCATTATTATATCCTAACTACCCCAAACTATCAATGAATCAATGGTTCAACCCCTTTTCATTTCCCCTGAGAATTCCACAGTAATCTTTCCATTTACGTTGACACCAGCAAGCAGAGGCCTGGTTTATCGACCGGCCTTTGAATCATCCTCATCTCCATTGGCTAATCTTGTACCCAATACCATTTAAATACCCAAAGGGCTGATAATTTTGGCAGACTGCTAAATCTGCTCAAAATGTATACAAAGGAAAATGTTGATCCCCAACTGTATCAGATTTAACACACATAGACATGGATATGATTTTCGAAGCTACCTTCTTGTCATGGATACAAATTACCTTGATAACGGCTACCATGTGAAATAGGGTGGTGTTTATCTACACCGTGTACTTCGTCTGGCTGTTCGTGGACTAGACAATCCAGTAGGGCCATGATCCAGTACAGTAGTAGTTGACTCTAAAGCCCCAGTTTGTATAGGGCTTTAGAGTCAAGAAAGATGCGGCTAGCATCTTTCGAACCAATTAATAACATCTCCATTGTGAAGTTAACAATACTGTACGCATCTAGATGAGGATAGAGTATAGTAGAACACCGGTTGTCAGGCAGTGGTGTCTGACCGTCAAGCACTTACAGATTATAAAAGTATTTATTATTTCTATTATTGCCCAATAAGATAAAGCCTTTGGTTACTGTATGATTGTTTCTATGGAACACCAGTTGAGTCAATCAAAAAAAATAAACACATAAATAAATAAATAAATAAATGAGGCAATAAATATATAAATACATGTAAATATAAAAATATAGGTTATTTATATTATTATCATTTTATACATTATATATACAGTGTACTACGACTTACGACTGTAATTCGTTCCATAATAACGGTCGTATGTTAAAACAGTTGTATGTTCGAAGCAATTTTTCCCATATAATTTATGAAATCATGAAGGGTGAAAATAAACAATATACACAGCACAAAAGCAGTAAATATGAAAAAAATATCGATAAGCCACGAACTTCGTGCACACACGATGTAGGTCGCCTGCTGACTGACTGCTGACTGACTGCTGACTGACTGCTGACTGGCCGCCGACGCGCCAACTGCAAATTTCCACGGTCGTATCTTGGAGCAGTCAATACAAATCTTCACGACTATCGCTACTTGTATCTTGGATTAGTCGTAAGTAGATGCTGTCGTAAGTCGAGGTACCACTGTATATATATTACTATTTAAATGTTGATGTTGAAAAGACTATTTTCATTCATTTCAGGGAACTTTCAGACCCTATTTATTTATTTAAGGGAACTTTTATTTCATAATTTCCATCTGTTATATGCAAATATATGAGGGTTGGTTATCTCACAGACCTGGTTCCGCCTGACCAGCCGCACCCTGTACCCCACATCGGACAGCTGTTCCAGCACAGTGCAAGGGCAAGCCCACTGGCTCGACAGCTTGGGGGAGAGGCCGTTCTTTCTCTCTGGACAGTAGCTCAACACCTGGGTCCAGAGTGCAGTCTGTTTGCCGGCGGCGGGAGTTGTAGCTCTGCTTTTGCTTTTGTTTCAACATTGTTGGGGATACATTTAGTGGTGGGTGTGGGGGTCCTCCCCCAGGGAATTTTGAGCATCCAACACTTAATTTCCTGCATTCTGGTGAATTGTTATGCACCAATTTGTGCCTTTTCAGCATCAATTTAGGGTGGAAAGTGGATGTCTGTATTTACAAAATTCAGGCACCAGGAGACAATTCAACTGCTTCATTCTTGTGCTTTTGAAAGTAGATCATTACTTTATGTTAACAATGTGAAATTGCAAAGTACTGTAAGACAGTTACTGGAGAGAAGACAATATATTTGTCTGTTGAACTATACAAAAAGCACAAGTCATTAAGTCCTATTTTGTAAAACCAAAACTTTTTGACTTTTTGAGAAAAAATGTCCTAATATTGGACCTCCTCCCTTCTGGATCCCGCTCCTCCACGCAGGGTACTTGGCTGTGTGCGCACTGTGCGCGGCACCAGAGGAGAGGAGGAGACGGCGCAGGTGCCGCTGCTGTTTTTCAAAAATAAAAGTCCCCTGCTTTTATGGGGGGGGGCAATGTTCTAAATATTGAGGGGGATGTATAACCTGCGTTCCCCCCCGAATTCTACGCTTATCCACTCACTCACTCACTCACTCACACACACACGCACACACAGACACACACACACACACACACACACACACACACACACACACACACACACACACACACACACACACACACACACACACACACACACACACACACACACACACACACACACACACACACGAGTCAGAGACAGCTAGCGAGAGATGAGTGATTGAGATAGAGAGATTTAGAGAGAGAAAGAGGAGAACAAGAGGAAAAAAGAGAGTGGGAGAGACAGAGTGAGAAAATGAAAGAGAGGTAGCGAAAAAGGGCGAGAAAGAGAGAAGGCAGGAGGAGAAAACAAGAAGGAGGGAGAGAGATAGAGAAAGTGGGGGAGAGAGCACATCGTAATGAGGGATCAAATGCTCGCAGAGAGACGCCGCAAGGTGTTACCTGTCTGTGCGCGTCCTTTATTCTCTCCATCGTAGAAGACGGATCTCTCTTGTTTTCTTCTTTTCTTCACCTCTAACACCGATCCCACTGGGCGACGAATAATAGCGTTGCTATTGCCGACAAAATGCTTAAATTATTTTTTCTCCCATCGGCGGAGGGCCCTTTTGCGCTCAGATGCCCCTGGGCACGTGCCCAGATTGCCCATATGGTAGATCTGGGCTTGCCCAGAACACTTTGTTCACCGTCTCACGCCCATGCTCGCTCTAGTGAACTCACAGCAACAGCGAAACACACCAGTACCAGGGACCCTCAAGTAAGCCCGCCGTGTTGGTTTTCGATGTTTTTCTTTAAGATTGAATTCAATTAAGGTTTTTGAAACAGATCAACCACCAAGTGTGCACCCATGCATGTTGATAAATGTTTGATTGTCTGCTGATAAATAATTGGAAACGTGACGTGTGCTTGTACAGAGTCTTACGTCATCTGTATGCGCATACTCTATGTTTACTGGCCTGAGCAACAAAATAAATGGAGAAACAATGCTTGAAATATCTGCCGTTCAATTCTGTCTTCAGCTTTTATCATATTCTTGAAAAAAAAGATTCCTGAGACATAATCTATATTTAGTATTTATTTTATTTTGGTTCATTTGGTAAATAAATAAATACATAAGACAGGGGTTAAAGGTGTCTTGCTGACGTTGCCGTAATTGTTTTTAGATAGATAGATCGATAGATAGATAGACAGATAGATAGATAGATAGATAGATAGATAGATAGATAGATAGACAGATAGATAGATAGATAGATAGATAGATAGATAGATAGATAGATAGATAGATAGATAGATAGATAGATAGATAGACAGACAGACAGACAGACAGATAGATAGATAGATAGATAGATAGATAGATAGATAGATAGATAGATAGATAGATAGATAGATAGATTTTTACTTTGACTGGGCAGTTGCATTGCTTTTTGCTTTCCCGTTGGATCTAGAATTCATAAAGCAGCGCTTGTTTGACCTGTGTTTGGGCACACAGTCATGTTCACTGCTCACTGTAGCTGTTCACTATTATGCAAGTGCTGTATTAATTTGTTTATAATTCACAAATGTGGAAACAAATGATTGGCCGAGATGATATTCAGTTTCCAGCAGCGGCAGTGGGTGACTAGATAGATACATAGATACAAAGATATAAAGATACATAGATAGATCAAATTATCTGTCAATGGGAGGAATATCTAACATTTACATTTTTAATGTTAAATAAAAAAATGTGATTGCTACTAAATTAATGTATTCTGAAAATAAGGAGTTCTACAATTTTACATTTCTTCATTCAGAATGGGAAGAGAGTCAAAATTTTTTAGAAAAAACTAGAATTATTATAATTATTATAAACATGTTTTATAAAAGGGGAATTATTAAGGAGTTTAAAAGTGTGGACACACAACAAAATGTAGAGTCTATCAATAATATGAGTCTTTGTATATCAGCCTCGGTATGTCATTGAATATATAAATGTGGGTATGCCAAATATCTTCAAAGTTCTTTGAGTTATTATGTGGGCTAACTCCAACCCTACCCCAGCTACACTCTGAGAGTCTGATTGGGGCCTCTTTTCATTTTCTTTTTCTTTCTTTGTCCATTGCTACTTGTTCACAATCTGCATCACCAACCTCAATGGACTTCATCACGTCATCAACTTCTTCTGTCTTAGCAACAACGGGCGCATCATCGGTCTCCTCCGGTGGTTATTGAAAATATTCTGTTTCATTGCTCATATTCAGGTTGAATTCCGCTGCTTGAAATGTCCTCCAAGTCCGGAATAACACCGGTATCAGATTCAGCATCGCTGTCAGAGAAGTGACTATCATCGCGGAAAATGAAGTCCAGTACGTGCTGCTTACACTGACTTGGATCCATCGTACTGATCAGGTTAAGGTCCACGATATGATTTAGATGTTCCGCCACCTGCTTCTCGTAATCCATAACAACACAGAGATGAAAGTTTTCACAGGCAAGTGAAACCGATGGATCCTCGTCTTGTTAACGGAAGTGACATCAGCATTACTTCTTCGTTGGTATACGTTGGTATATAAAATACATCTAAACTAAAATGTTTTCGGAGGCTTTAATGCTTGATCGGCCTGACGGATGAATAGATCTGGGGCTATTTTTTTATTATTCTTATTTTGTAGAGAAGACATTTTTTACGGACTCACCCCATTAGTCCTTTGTTATACACTTCATATACTTATCATATGTTAACAAATAACTGACAGTTTGTATGAACCGGATGTTATCAATAGTGAAAACTTTAACGACCCGCCCCTTTTATTTGATTGGCTGAGTGACCATAATGTGACATTGACGAGAGGCCTTTGCAGTTTGGCTTGAGTGCATCGGAGAGGAAAGTGGCAACGCGTCATACAGTGGGATACAGAGGATTTCAAGTTGCGCACTCCAAACCATAATTTTTAGTGAAGGCGCATGTGGTTTTGGAGCACCGGTAATTTTTCATCGGCAGCTCGCGCATGGCACCGAAATGATGCACCAAAATCTGCATTGCGATTCGGCCAGGTAGACCAATAGTATGGGGATCCGTGCCATAGTGATACAGGGTTTTGGTACCCAACCCAATGGGATGTTTAAAAGTCCCACAGAGAAGAGGCTATTCACAAACAGGTCCGTTGTCTATGTGTGAGAGAGAGAGAGAGAGAGTGAGAGAGAGATAGTGAGGGAAGAGAGAGAGGCAATGCGCTGCACACAACTCTTCTATGAAATAAGATTTTACCCATATATTATACCCATATGATATTTTCATAGATGAAAAAACAACCTTAAAAATAATAGATAATAATAATAATAATAAAAAAACGATGCTTAGGCCCGGCGCGGGGTCAACCGCCGGCTTGCAATACTCTCTCTGAACACAGGTTTAAAGAGTTCAGTCATGTAATTATTTTACCTCCTAGATTTCCATGTCTTTCATGGTGTAAATGTTGTTTGATATGGTAATGTACTCAGTAACATTGTCCCCTGCCTTCTTAGCCGGGTCTGTCTTGTAAAAAAGGACCCTGAGACTAACCTGGTAAAATAAATAAATGAATAAATAAATACATTTTATAAATAAAAATAAAAAGACAAAAAAAATTTACAATGATGTGAATACAGTTCATTGTCAAATTTCCAATACCAAATTCAAAGGGCTGGTCTGCGCTGACAAGTGGGCCACAGCTGACTCATGCACTATTCTGCCACGATTCTCCAACACTAAAACAGGCAAAACATAAGAACCAGAGATGTTGCATTTAATAACAGTACAACAGAAAAATAGCAACTCCATTACGAAATTTATTCAGCCAACACACACACACACACACATACACACGCACACACACACTCACACCCACACATGTACACACACACACACACACACACACACACACACACACACACACACACACACACACACACACACACACACACACACACACACACACACACAGGCTCCCTCATGTACCTCCTATGAGACCAATTACCCATCGACTCAATAACTGGAACTTCCACAGCTGTCAGTGCCAGCTATATTGCCGTTGAAGGATAGCTAGCATACTGTACACACATACTCCCTATTTTGCTCTACAATACACACACACACACACACACACACACACACACACACACACACACACACACACACACACACACACACACACACACACACACACACACACACACACACACAGAGCACATAAACATGCTGGTAGAGCCGGAAGAGGGACAACCACACACACACAAACACACACAAACACACGCACACACACACACACACACACACACACACACACACACACACACACACACACACACACACACACACACACACACACACACACACACACACACACACACACACACTCACACAACCACTGGGTTTCATCCCTTGCCAGGAAGTTGTCTTTGGAGGATGAGAGATAAATGCTTTGGCTTCAGGATAGGGATGCAGTAAGACAGATGGAGATTCTGAAGTCTTCAGTGACACACACCCACACACCCACATACCCACACACACACACACACACACACACACACACTCACACACACACACACACACACACACACACACACACACACACACACACACACACACACACACACACACACACACACACACACACACACACACACACACACACACACACACACACATCGTTTGCATGGAATACATCAATGGTACAACCAAATATCACTGGTACCAGTCACTTCAGTGATATTTCCTACCAAAATCAATATGTTGTGACTCGCACTTTGCGGACCTGCTTCGACACCAGTTGGTGGTGTCTACCAATAAATAGCACAGTGGCTTTGGCCCTGTTGACTTCTGAAGGGGTAATCTGTTCAAGAGTCCCAGTAGGTGGCCAATTTTGAAACCAAGAAAAACATCGAGGGCATGGACAGGCACATACAAGCTGTGTCCCATTTTAGGGGCAACAGCCTTGTAGGCTGCATTTTAAGACGAATGGTCACACTGGTGCGACAAAGTGCTGTCCCATTCTGGAGGCTACTTCATTGTTGTGAACTATTGGAGATAACGCAAGTTTAGTTCTAAAGCGCCCCAATCCTCCATGTAATGTGAAAAATTATGATGATAATGTAGGTAAAAGTTTTTTTTGATAAGTATAATTTAATTGTGTTCAGTAAAGTGACTCAACATCAACTTGGGGAGAGGGACCCTCTCTGTTGACACGGACCCTCGTTGGGAATTAGACACATAGAATTCTGCGTAGGGCACCATGGAGGTCAGGACCGGCTCTGTTGGCAACTGAGCACTACGTCCGCTGCACACTTAATTCACGCCACGCAACGTGCCGACAAGCACCGACACAATTTCCCAAAAATGTCTAGTTTAGCAATATTTTTCTTGGAGAGTATCAAGTTTTTAATTAGTTATGTACCTAGTGGGGCTGCCTTTTGCACTTAATAAATTCATAATGTGCTGCTGCATGGGAAAACTACAAATCCACATCCATCACCCCCTTACTAACCTCAATGACATCCGTTAAGTTTGTTAGTTGGAATGGGACAGGTTTGGGCTCACCAGCTAAACGTAGCAAAATTGTAAGTCGTCCCACCAGGATGAACGCCAGCTTCTGTCTTCTGTAAGAAACTCACCTCACTGCATCTGAGCACCTCAAACTCATTGTTAAATGGGTTTATCAAATGTTTTCTGTATCATATAATTCATAAAAGAGGTGTTTCTATTTTGATCAATAAAAGTATCCCATAGCAGAATAAAACCACAATATTAGACACAGAAGGGTGTCTCAATTTCAAGACTTCAACACAGTACTTGATCCAAGTTTAGACCGTTCACAAACCAGAAATGATCACATGCCCTGGCAACACTATAAAACAATATATGAGTGATCTTGCTCTTGGCGATTGTAGGTGATCCCATAATCCACATAATATAGAATACACATATTATTCACCACCCCACAAAAGCTTCTCTAGGACTGACTTTTTTTTGACAAGTAACTGGGTAATCCTGAAATTCACCCAATTGTAATCTCTGATCACGGGCCGATTAGTTTCAACCTCATAAATGAAACCAACCTGAACCCTCCTGGCAGGTGGAGCTTTAACACCTCAATTCTGACAGATAAAGAATTTAACCATTTATTTTACAGAGAATGGACTTCCTTCATTGAACTCAATGAGTCTCCAGAATTATCACCATCTTTACTCTGGGAAACGGCAAAGGCAGTTCTGAGATGCAGTAATATTTGATTCTCCATTCAAAGAAATAGAAAGGACAAGAATGTCAAAATAAAGTAGAACAACGATTAAAAAAATAATGATGATGATATCGACCTCCCTTAACTATCCACAGAGCAGGCTACCACACGAGATCAACCACTTACTTTAGAATAACTCAGCAAAGCTCTCTTCTCTATGCCCAACAATAAATCACCCAGATCAGATGGCTACTCAGTGGAATTCTATAAACACTTTTGGCCATTTACAGTATATCCCCACTATTCATCACAATGGTTACAGAGATGAAGTCAACCCCCACCATTCCTCTGCACATGAATACTGCTCTCATTTTGGTTTTTCTCAAACCCAATAAGGACCCAACCCTCACCTCCAGTTATAGACCCATAATCCGAATTAATTGTGATTTAAAAATCATTAGTAAAACATTAAGCAACAGAATTGAAAAAGTAATTCCATTTATAATTCACCCAGACCAAACAGGCTTTGTCAAGTGGAGACACTCATCCAGCAATATGCACCACTGATTCAGTTGGATCAGCATATCTCAAAGAAACAGCTTATATCAGAATTGAATTCTGATATATATACTGTAATTCAGGACAACTCACCATCTGCTTTTGTCATCACCAATGGTTACACTTGACAGCGTTTCACTCTACAACGTGGCACAAGACAAGGATGTCCGCTCTCCCCTTTACTATTCGCCATCTTTATTGAACCCCTCGTGGTGGCCATCTATCAAAACAGTAATATTGTTAGTACACAAACAGGAAACTCTGTTCACAAAATCAATTTATATGCAGACAATATCTTGTTATATTTACGGAACCCAATATCATCCCTACCGGACGTGTTCAATCTTAAATTAAAATTTTCAGCCATCTCAGACTATTCAATAAACAGTCATAATAGTCAACAGCCACAGTCTTAACACTAAGTGGGGAAGACTGGAATGCTGTAACCCAGAAACTTCCCTTAACCATCACAACGGGCAACATTAGATACCTTGGTATTGATATCTCCACCAATCTGTCAGATTTGTTTACTTTACTACATTGCTCAAAGCCATTGAAGAAGACCTCACTCGATGGAACAACCTACCCATCTCACTAATTGGTATGATAGCAACAGTGAAAAGGAATATACTACCAAAAGTAAACAATTTATTTTCAATGACCCCAGTCAAACCAACAATAAATTGGTTGAATACTCTAGACTCAATAATCAATAAATTATATTGGAAACACAAGAAACCGAGAATTAAATTAGCAACACAAAAAAAAGACTGTGGAGGCCTAGCAGCCCCAATCTTCAGATACTACTATTTAGTAAACCATCTTCAATTTATAATTAAATGATTACAACCAGAGCAATGATTGGGCCATGGATGGTGAGACATTGAACAAACAAAATTTCAGGATATATCAATATCTGATCTCCCATTTCTTACTGAATCTATAAAGAAACATAATTGCTTTAAAAACCCATTCATCACAACAACTCTGTCAGCCTGGTGGAAATTCAACAAACTCAGCGGTTACACTATCTCCAAACAAATTCACTCCACTCTAGCACAACCCGGATTTTTTTTGTTAAAAACAGACAAATAATCTTCAGGTTTTGGAAAAGGCATTTAATTACTCATCTGAAACACATTTTTGAAAACAATTTTCTTATATCTTTCCCAACCTTAATCCATAGGTATAAAATTGGTGGTCACAGTTTAGTGCAATTCCTTCAAGAGCAGCAGTCTCTAAAAGTTAAAATCAAATTAACGACATCTTACTACCACCTCCGATGACTGAACATCTTACTCATATACAGTATGTAATTAAAAAAAGCCCTTTTCCAGAATATACAAACTTTTATTAAAAAAATATGACACTTTATCTTTACCTACAATGGGATGGGAAAGAGACCTTGCTGTTCCCACTGAGATCAACCTGTGGAAGCATTAGATTGTGCACAGAGCTCATATCACCCAACACAAAATGTTCAAAATGGTTTTGTGGATAAAGACATTTGCTCTTACTGTTCCCTTAATCCCAGAGATGACTACTTTCATCCCATCAGGCTCTGCCCACCTATCCAAATGTTCTGGACCAACATTACCAAGAAGCTACAACCCTTCTGGGTCACAGCATTCCAGTTTCCCAATCTGTATGCCTCCTCGGTGGTTGGGGGGCGGGGGTCGAACCTGGCCGGGTGTGCTCGGTGCAGGCTCCCTTTGGTGGGGGGCGAACTCCCTTCGTTGCACCTGCCTGTCCAGGTACCTGTTCTCTGGCGCTTTTGGTGCACAGGGCACTTTTAGCAGTGGGACTGGGCTGTGGGTGTGGGACCGTCTGCTGCCCTCTGTTCTGTGGTCCGCATGTACACCGACTTGTCAGGGGCCTGATGGGGGCATGGGCAGCCTCTGCGCCTGTGGCTGGTCGCTGTGGGTTGGTTGCCTCTGGGTATGTGGGTGGGGGGGCATGATGGGGCACGGTTAGGTCCGGCGTGGGGTCTGCGTGGCTGCTGCCTGGCCTGCTGCACCCCTGTGTTGATCTGGTTGTGCTTGTGTCCTGGCGGCTTGCGTCTGGTGCCGGGTGGTTTCTGGTGTGCTGCTGCAACCTGCGGTGGCTGCTGGCTGCCTGTGGGTGTGGGTTGAGGTGTGGGGGATGGCTGTCGGCCTTTACTCCCCTACGTGGCTTCTCCGCGGCGGGTGCCCTGGGTGATGGGCGTGGTGGAGGGCTCAAATATCTGTGGGCGTCGGTGGGGGGGGGGGGGTGTTGGTGTGGTGGGGGGGGCCTCACTCTTGCGCTGGGTGTTGGTGGGCATGGTGGCCCTGCCTCAAGGCAGAGTGCTCGGGGCTATCCAGCGGTCATCTGTCTATAGCGGTTGTCTATATGGCCGGCGCTACGATATAATACCGACCTCATACACCAGAATCAATTGGGTCGAGTCCTATACACTAACCGGTGGACACATCACACATCACACACATCACATGCACCTGCACACACACACACACACACACACACACACACACACACACACACACACACACACACACACACATAAATACATACTTAGCAGATAGTTTTGTCATAGGGCAGATTTGTCATAGGTCTATAGTCCCCCTAGGTGTGGTGTAGCGCCGTGCCCGAAACTTACTGAAACTGAAACTCCCTCCCAACGAACTATCCAAGGCAGGAGTCTGGAACCTTTTTGACTGGGGAGCCATAAAAGCCAAATATTTCTGAATGTATTTCCTTGTGAGCCATATAATATTTAATATAATTGAATGCAACTTAATGCCTGCATTTTTTAAGTAAAGCATACATTTTTAAGATATAACACATCTCGGAGTACTTAAAAAAGCGCTATACATAATACATTTGTCTTTATTCTTCTTAACAATATTGTTGTTATACTGTAGCTAACCAATAATAAATTAAATATTTTTCACCATTAATGCGACTTCTGGTGCTGCATGGTTTTGCTGATGGCCTTGTAGTCTGGTTCATACATAGTGAGGTTAAGCTTTATGCAGGCGTTGAGGCTTCCATCAGTTAAACGTGAGTGTAGGTTGGTCTTAATGTTTCTCAGATGCGAGAAAGACTGCTCACATGCGTATGTAGAGCCAAACATGGTATGTGGTATGTGACGGGAAGCTTGTCCAAGTTTTAAGAATCAGCTGGTCTTCAGGTTCAAGTTCAAGTTCAAGTTCAAGAGATTATTTGTCACATAAATATTTTTTTTTTTTCCATTTCTGTCCACTTGTGTTCAGCTGATTGGTCCGACTCGAGGCAGGGAGTTTTCTTAATGTTTGTCTGTCTTACAGAGGGGATCGGCGCACGGGCTCGTAAGCAGCCCAGCAGTGGAACGCCATTCCTCATTATTATCCACAATTACTATAATAATCCTCAGTGATATATATAATTGTGGCCTGCGTGCCGCATATTGAAATGAACAATAAAACTCTCGCCATGTGGGTGCACCGCGGCCAGAAAGACTCCATCTCCCTCCCTAAACCCTTAGCTGTGGGCAGAGACTCCCACAAGTGGCGCCTGAGCAGAGACCCAGGAGGGGCAGGTCGCCGAGTAAAAGGCTTTCCGTGGTCCGCAGCCAGTGATTGACTACGCCTCTTTGTCTGCCACATTTATATTTTGAATTTTATTTTCAAAGTTGTAATTTCTCTTACCTGTTTTACTTTAAAATGACACAGAATAATTATTTATTACTTGTTAATTGTGATGAAAAATTTTAGCTCAAAATTGTCTGCGAGCCATATACGGTCATCGAAAGAGCCATAATTGGCTTGCGAGCCATAGGTTCCCGACCCCTGATCTAAGGGGAAACTATTTTGGAGTTCCTCCTGTAGGAAAAGGTCTAATTTCCTAAATCCTGGACACTAAGTTCCTGGTTCCTGCGGTGGTGCTGATGTCCCTCTGATCATCGTGACATGTCACCCAGGTGTGATCACAGTGAAAAAAAAAATGCCTCACCCAGCAACTTATAAAAAGTCAGACCCAACCGTAAGACACTTTGGACTTCTCTTGAATTGAGTGAATTTACATCTCGTTTGGTCGCTGGTGTCACTGAGCAGATCACCCTGACTGCTCAGTGCTTATATTTAGCCGAAGTATGTGCCAGATGTTTATTACTTTGTGATGCCTTCTCCCTCTTTGCTGTGGGAGAAAAAAAACTCAGCTTTTTACATCAATCACTTTAAGCTTAGTTTTTCCTCTATTTTGTTTTTGTTATCTCTTGACACATTTTTTATTTTATCTCTGCGGTCGTATTGTCTGAGCTTTTCACTTGTTTGATCCCAAGGACGTTTTACATAACAATGCCAATTTGCAAGTCTGTTTTTCTTTTTCAGAGGGATTATTGCTCTCTCCGCTGGCCTTCTTCCATAGCTCCAATGTTGTGCATTCTCCATAGGAGACGGTCTTTCATCTTCAACGAGAGATCTGAAGCCGCAGGCTTATATTTACATAACTGGGAATACAACAAAGAGTATTTGTATGCCATTGCATCTAGGACAGAGTTAGTCTGCAAGTGGAGTTCAAGTTCTCAACCTGCAATGCAACTCTTTATTAATTCTTAAATCATCAAGAACTGCTGCAATAACTCTGTCCTGTGGACGACCTGAAGAATGACAAGAGCACAGTTGGGTCTACAGTACAAACAACTGATCACTACTCCAAGAGGGGGAGAATCACCACGGGTGAGATAAATAAACGTAGAACCAAACAACATTTTCACAAAAACAAACATTGGACAACATATATTGAAAAACAGTTAATAAGGTGCAGGAAAACTGAAACTACAACTTGTCACGTGGCCTCTTCCTGTCATAGTTATGGCATGGTTGGTTGGCTTAATGAGGGAGGAAAGGAGAGGAATGTAACCAGGAGGGTGCTGGGGTGAACCGGAAGCAGGTGTGGTGATGTGTGTGTATGTGTGTGTGATGGGACCGCCTGTATATGTGTGTGTGTGTGTGTGTGTGTGTGTGTGTGTGTGTGTGTGTGTGTGTGTGTGTGTCTGGTGTGTGTGTGTGTGTGTGTGTGTGTGTGTGTGGGTGTGTGTGTGTGTGTGTGTGTGTGTGTGTGTGTGTAAGGTCTCCATCGGTGAGTGTACATGACTTAATCCAGTGAGTTCTGGTGTATTAGGTCGGTATTATGTCGTGGTGCCTCCAAACAGTGTAAAGGGCGCAAAGCCCCCCCCCGAGCTCTACAGCCGCATAGACACCCTACGGCTGCAGGAAAGCCCCGGGCACCCTGCCCAGCGGCCACAGAAGACCCCCAGAGAAGCCATGCCGTGGAGCAACCCCCACGCCCGGCCCCGAGGAGCATAACCCAGTCACAGGGAGCATGAGGAGACCCCGCACCCCAGGGGCGCACACATACAACGCACCCCCAAGTGTAGGAACAAGATGCAGCCGCAGGGGCAGAACCTGGGGCACGGGAACCAGGCACGGACCTCAGGCCCAGATCCCAGTCCCCCACCGACAGACCGACACCCCGCCTGAACCACTCACCCCGCCGGCTCGCGTTAGGGTGAGGCCCGCCCCACCGCAGATGACCAGACACCCCACCCGGCATGAGTGCCGAGTGCCCATCCAGGAAGCAGAGTGTGCTCAGTGTAACCTGGATGTTAGGCCCCCTAACATCTGATTAGGAGTTAGAACTCCTAACCAGCCCCAGCACGATGGGCCACCCGCCCCCACACCCCACAGGACGCAGAAGGACACAGAAGCCCAGCCACCCTGCCCACTTAATAACTGTAACCATTGGGATGTGGTGAGATTATCTCTCTTTTTCCAATTGAGTAATATTGTTTCCTTGGCAATTGTTAGGGCAATCAAAATGGGTTGGTGGTGTTAAGTGGTGGGTCGACTGAAGAGAGGTCACAGAGAAGACATATTGACGGGGAGACTGGAATGCTGCGATCCAGGAGGGTTGATAACTTCTTGGTCATGTTGGTACAGAATGCTAGGAATGGTGGGCAGAGCCCGAAGGCATGAAAGCAGTCATCTCTGGTATTAAGGACCAATGAGAGCAAATGTCTTCATCCACAAAACCCATTTTGAACATTTTGTGTTCCATGATATGAGCTCTGTGCAGAACCTAATGCTTCCACAGGTTGATCTCAGTGGGAACAGCAAGGTCTCTTTCCCATCCCATTGTAGGTAAAGATAAAGTGTCATCTGTTTTTAATAAAAGTTTGTATATTCTGGAAAATTGATTTTTTTAAGTGACCAATATGAGTGTGATGTTCAATCATTGGAGGTGGTTGTAGGATATTTTTCGTCAATTTTATTTGAACTTTTGGAGACTGCTGTAGGGGAAGCCGTGGCGACCGATATTATACCTTTGGGTTAAGGTTGGGAAGGATATAAGCAAATTATTTTCAAAATGTGTTCCAGATGAGTAATTCCTTGTCTTTTCCAAGACCTAAAGATTATTGGTCTGTTTTTAACCAGAAAATCTGGGTTGAGCCAGATTGGTGTGAATTTGTTTGGAAATGGAGTGTGACCACTGAGTTTGAGGAGTTTCCACCAGGCTGACAGAGATGTTGCGATAAATGGGTTTTTAAAGCAATTATGTTTCCTTATTGATTCAATAAGGAATGGTTAATCAGAAAAGTATAACTCCTGACATTCTGTTTGTTCAATGTCTCGCCATCCATGGCTCAATTGTTGCTCTGGTTGTAACCATTTTTGGAAGAATATTAATTTTCACTGCTGCTATCCTACCAATTAGTGAGATGGGTAGGTTGTTTCATCGAATGGAAGAACCTTCTTCTTCAATCTTTTTCAATGGATTTGAGCAATAGAGTGAAGTTAAGAGTAAACAAATTTGACCGATTGGTGGAGATATCAGTACCAAGATATCTAATATCTAATAACACATGACTGATGGATGGCCACCGGGAGGGGTTTAATAAAGATGGCGAATAGTAAAGGGGAGAGTGGTCATCTTTGTCTTGTGTCTTGTAGAGTGAAACGCTGTGAAGTGTAACCATTGGTCATGACAGAAGCAGATGGGGGGTTGTAGAGGATTCTGATCCATTAAATGAGTGACTCTCCAAAGCCAAATTTGTTGAGGATTGAAAAGCGATGTCCAATTAACTCTGTCAAATGCTTTTTCAGCATCTAAAGAGGCAATAACAGTATTTTAGTTGTTCCTTTGAGATATGCTGATCAGACTGACTAAATGATGCATAAGTGACCCACCGCGTATTTTAGGGTCATTTGGCGGGTTTCAATTTTTTAAATATTTTTAAAGCTATGACTTGTTACTGACAAGGGTGTGGCAAACCATGTTTCTGAGATACTCACTTCCAAAGTTTTACCCATACCAGGTTCATTCAGCCAGCTCCCAGAATGCAAATGGGGTCGGCGGACAAACAAAGCCTCATGGCCAATTCACATATTGCTAAATAGGCCAATCATGAACAGCTCAACAACACACAACTAATTTTGTTTTTCGAAAAGCTTTTATTTAACAGTAAGAATATACATGTTTTATAAAAGTGTAATTATTTTGGAGTTTAAAAGTACGGACAACACAACAAAATGTATCAGAGTCTCTATCAGAGTCTCAGAGAAATTAACCTGATTTGTCATTCAATTCAAAATGATTTGCTCTTGAGGTATTGTGTCTTTTGATGGATGATATTATCATGTTGAGATGTATTTGTCTGGGGCTCCTTTTGGATTTGTTCAGTTGATCAGTGGGCTTGTAGGGATTGTAACTCCTTCGAGTTATTTTGGCATTCTTGCCCTTTCTTTTTCTTGTGAGTGGAGAATGAAATAATACTACCTCTTAGAACCTTAGCTGTTTCCCAGAGTAAGGATGGTGATATTTCTGGGGAGTCATTCAGTTCAATGATGGAAGTCCATTCTCTGGAAAATAAATGGTTAAATTCTTTACCTGTCAAAAGTGAGGTGTTAAGCCGCCACCTCCCGGGGGCGTTCCGGTCTGTTTCTTTTATGAGGTTGAAACCAATCGGCCTGTGACTGGAAATAACAATTGGGTGGATTTCAGGATTAGTGATTTTGGAGTTACTTATCAAGAAATGGTCAATTCTAGAGAAACTTTAGTGGGGTAGTGAATAATATGTGTGTTCTCCAGAATGTGGGTTATTTGATCGCCAACAATCCCCAAGAGCAAGATCACTCATATATTGTTTTATAGTGTCCAATGAACGCCAGGATTTGTGAATATTTCTGGTTTGGGAACGGTCTATACCTGGATCCGGTACTGTGTTTGAATTCTCCTCTCAATATGATAATTGATTCAGAGAATTCTAAGAGTTTTGAAAATATATTGTGAAAGAAATTTCGATCATCCTCATTGTGGCCATAAATATTTGCTATGGTTAATTTGATGTTACCTAAAATTCCATGAACCATTATGTAACGCCCTTCTGGGTCTGATGTTGTGGTTTTATTTTGATATGGGATACTTTTATTGATCAATAGATATGGTATGATGCAGAAAACATCTGATTAACTCATTTAGCTTTGAGTTTGAGGTGTTCAGATGCATTGAGGTGTAACATGGTATGCTGAGTGAACCCAGGTGCAGAGAACAAGGCAGAGGCAGCGATGCGGTGGCAAAAATAAAGGTTTTACTTGTAACAAGCACAAAAAACGGACAAAAGACAAGTAAGAATTTCATGGGCTTGGAAACAAGAGCGTTGCCAGGAGTCTAGACAAACTCACGACTCAGCCAGGAAGGACACAAAAGACAGGGTTTAAATAGGAAAGACAAAACGAGACACAGGTGAAACATATGACATAATGAGGCTGGGTAATCAGAAACAGGTGAAACAAAGCAACATTGATGAGCCAGTACTGGCGGCATCTAGTGGCCGATGCTGGAAGGACCCGGGCGAACCCTGACATGAGGTGAGTTTCTAGCAGTGAACAGAAGCTGGGGCTCATCCTGGTGAGGACTTTTGCTACGTTTAGCAGGTGAGCCCAATCCTCTCACATTCAACAAACAAACTTAATGGGTGTAATTGAAGTTAGTTAGGGGTTGATGGCACAGCGCATCCAAGGCAATAGCTATACTACCGTTCCTATGCTTTTCCATAGCTAAGTCTGGGATTTCCTCCTTTACATTCCTTTTTGCTGTCCTAGTATTGCAGGCAGTTTGAAGGGATACATATCTACACAAACAAATGACAAGTACACAAAGATAAACATAGAAAATTGCAGGGATAGACAAACATATTGTGAGAGACATAGTAGTGAGAGTAATGGGAGAAGTGACGAGAGAGGGATTAGGGAGGTGAGATGATGAGAGAAGTAGGGAGGGGGGATTAGGAGGGTGAGATGATGAGAGTGAGTGATATTTTAAATCCTGACATAGATAGCGTGCTAATTTCTACATTTTGCATTATATAATTGCCAGAACTACAAGAATACATACATAATGATCAAAATTACCAGGGTGTGATGGAGGAGTCTCGGAATAACAGACCATCTATATATAGTTTATCAACAACCACCGATAAGCGTTTACCCTTCTGCCTGTTCTCCTTCAGAATGGGGTACAGCTCAGTCAGTCGTTGATCTGCCAGGAGAATTGATGGTTCATGTCCAACGTTGTTCCTTTCAGCTCCCGTCCTTTGATTTTAACCAGCTCCTTGTGCTTGAAGTGTTCAAACTTAGCAATGATGGAGCAGGGACAGTTCCCCACGCAGTATCCCAGTCGGTGAACCAGGTGGAAGGTGATCTGCCTTACAGTGTCCGTGGGGAGTTTCAGGGTGGTGTGGAGAAAGTCGTTCACCATGTTTTCTGGGGACTCGGTGTCTTTTTCTGGGATCCCAGAAAAGATCAGGTTGTTCCGCATAGTTCTGGATTGTATATCCAGTATAGTCGCTTTCATTATTTTATTTTTATTTTTTCAACTTCCATCTCCGTTGTGAGATCGTCCATTGCTTTACTTTGTACTTAAACTTTACGGACGGTGTGAGCCAAAATATCTGGAACTGCATTGACTATAGGTGGCTCTTTTCTACATTTTCTACCCTCACCTCTATGACATCCCCCAGGGTTTAGTGATATTCTTTCCTCATTTCCGCCACTCTTCTTACATGCAGTGTTACCAAATTGCTATTGGTTTGTCCGCTATGCAACTGCACAAGAGTCAGGAAGACTATTGCAGAGGAGACAGAGTCCACCATTGTTTTTTTTAATGGGAAATTCTGAAAAGTTAAAGATCATGGCACCAACAGCATAAGACATGGTGTCAGCATAACTGACCAATCTTCACACCTGCGTGTTCATATTATAAAGTGAAACCATCAATCATATTTCCACTTTCATGCTTGTCAGGGATGTATTATCTTCATTCTTTCGGGGAGTGCTGCATGACACTTGGCAGGAGCATTGCTGTTGTTCGCTTTGACAACATATTCCTCGGAAGAACATTTAACATTCTGTGGTTGAAATTCAATTACAAACGTCTAAATTTAAAATGAAAATTATGATATGACGACTCCCCATTAAAGAATATGAGATTCTTGTCTTGTTAGCCATGAAAGTATTGCCTGGAAGCATTGCTGAGATGGTGCTAAATGACTACTCTTGAATTGACTTTGGCCACACAGCTCCTATTTTTGGCTCTCATCTTAAAAAGGAGGGTTTTTTTTAAACAGCAAGCTTAATGTGATATCTTTTTGCACATTGCAAATTTAAGAAATGCAACATGCGGATAATCCTGTGGCATGGAGGTGATACACACACAATGCACTCTGACATCACTGTGTTAGAGTTTTGAGGCAGAGAACAGAAAGTCTTCACTACAACTTCAAGCTCCTCCATCCATCGTTGCGATCAGTTGTTAGATTACTGTTGTGTCACATGCCTTGGGAAACCTCATAAATTACAATTTTCAAGTTAGACATTCACTTGTTACTACAGCAAAACAACTTCAGATGATATTAGAATCATACACGTAAGTTCAACCTCTATCAGACACATTTCATATCGTATTACAAACAAACATGCGCCGCCTCGTAGTGGTAATATATATATAATATTATCCAACATGGACGCCATATTGGGCGGTGTCAAGATCCACCGGTAAACAAGTGCAGTGTTCGCTAGACGGTGTGGGCCCCTCTGTGAAGTTGACTGCGCCTTGCCCGGTTCCGAACTGACTTTCATGAAATTTGGTTTGGAGTGGTGTAGCGGGGTACACCGCATTATTCAATGCACACTACACCTGCCCAACAGTGGATCTTGAGCGCTCCATTATGGCAGACACGCAGACGCATAAGGTGAGAGTTGACGACCGAGCCAAATGCGTTTTCAAAGACAAGACACAGGTAGTAATTTGCCTTTTACTACAAGCACTCCCCTCTGGCAAAAAGAGCATCTGTTTTTCTGCACTTATTTTGGTGAGTAACTTAAAATTCATATAATAAGTTACTTATGTTTATTATTCAAAAGTCTAGTTTTGATAAAGCACTTAACTGTTTAGGTGTGTTGTTTAAATATTCTCATATTTTTGTTATGGTTGAGGTCCCGTTAGAACCGGGACGTTTCAGACATATTTTCTTTCCAGTTTGATCAATATCAATCTACATTTGGAGCAGAAATTAGTGAAAAACTGTCATAATTTCATTCGTTTCTGGAGCTTGCTGCTTTGTGACATCATCATCCGAAGGTATATAAATCCAAGCATTGTCTCTCGGAAGCCATTCCCATCCAATGACTTGAAGCAGCCACTTGGACTGCATAGTGTACACAAACAACCCACGTAGATAGACAACCCGAGCAGGGCTCAAGACTAACGGCGTCCTGGGGACGATACAAAATGTGTTTGGAATGAACAGAGATCTTGCCCGTGATGTTTCAAGGGCCAAAGCCCGCCAGGGCTATTTTAACGCCAAAAAATAAGCCAAATATCCATTTATTATCCAGTACCAGCTGCTAGTGGGGTAACGAGTCATTGCCGGGCCCCATTTCAAGATGGTCAAAGCGGGCCCCCATGACAATGCATCATGTTCTGCTTGCTATTCAGTCTGCGACCTGGCTTCCTCCTGCCTTCGGTACGGATTGTTCCGTTACAATTGCAGCCTCGTTCACTAATTAACTAACCTCACCAGAATTGGGATCATGTATTATATATAAGATAATGTTAAATGTTACAGTAACATAATGTAATTTCAGTATGAATGAAAGAAGTGAAAGCACGCAGCTTTAAAATGACCGGCAACAGCGAAATTCACTGCACAGTTGATGCCTAAATTAAATATTTACCAAGAAAACAGACTGCCGTGCTATACTTGATGAAATGTGGTGTCGGAACATCATAACATGAAAACATAATCGGTGACAATGCACCTTGACACAGATGAAAACATTTTGGTAACAGTGCACCTTGCATGGCTCCTTTGACACAATATAACGTTTGACATTTGTGTCTACCTTCTCAGGAAAATGCCCCCTGTCTGTGGGATACTTATGTAGAGATGCGATGGCGGCAGTTGTTGTAGCAATGGGCTTCTGCTCTGGTACTGGCACGTCCTCTTGGGTTTCAGTACGAGTTCTGTGTTGTATTTACTCCGTAACTTTCACTGATTTCACCTTACCAGTAAGAAATTATCAATCCAGTTGCTGAGTCCTCACTCATATTAGATCTACAAGATATAATTTAAAAGTTTGTTCTGACTTTCATAAGGCACATGCTCGCATCGGGACACCGCACGGGGTTTTTTTTGTTTCAAACATCGTAAAATGAAATAAATACGTCAACAATCATTTTTTTATTTTATTTTTATTTGTCTTTTTTTATCACCACTAAGTGTCCATGTGCTGGTCCCCACCAAGAGCGATGTGACTTGACCAGGCAGACTCAGTCCGAGGGACGGTGGTCTTAGGTCTGGACCAATCACCGGCATTTACATCACTGACGGATGCCCTGGGGTAGGAGCAAAATAAGTTGCTCAATCGGGGTTCTGAGAACAATGATTGTCTGTCATTAATCTGTGCAATGTGGACACAATAAATGAGACGGCGGTTCCCGCAGTATGAAAACGCTCAAAATGGGCAGTTTTGCGATACATTTATTATTGCGATTAAATTTATTGCGATATTTTGCAATTATTTTAAGTAAAATAAAATTACATAGAAAATATCTAATTTAAGGTGTTCAAGGAGTTGCGGTTCCCATGTCTGTCTGAAGGGCTTTTAGAAATAAACTTTAACTGTCTGAGCTGCGCAGTGTCTGAGTTCCAGATCAGATAGGATGGGACTGATGGAAGAATAGATCCGCAGGGAAGTGCTCTTCACCCAGGTGGAGGAGCGGGGTTCGGTCAGGGAGGTGTGCTAATTGTTTGTGCTTCATTAGTTTCATTCAATTAAATACAGCTACAATTGAAAAAAAACACTGATTAATTGATTCTTGAAAATCAGTTGTTATTTAAAATCAGAGATGTATATGTTGATTCTATTAGATGTACAGAAAATATGTTCCGTTCCAAAACATGTCTATTTTTCATTAAACAAACACAAGATTATCCCATATATGCGAGTTGCTTTACGTTTTGAACCACTGCACCTCCCGGTGGACAGATAAAGCATTGCAGCTGCTTTTCCACAACTGCAGCTTGGGGGCGTTCCTAGGCGCCGGCATGTGGATTACATCATTGAGGGGGATATCATTACAGGCAAGATCCGGGCAGGGACCCGACAGAGATCTGAGAGTGATCCTGCATAGGTCAGCGTCGACCCAGCTATGGATCTGCCTGGCCCCTGTCATGTTCCAGCTGCCCTCTCGATGGGGCTCCTACTGTATGTGGATTGATTTGGATGAAACTTGAACCACAAGATGTTTGCGATGTCTAACGAGGTTCTAACGAGAAGTAAACCACTCCTCGCTTATAACAACAATCCAACATTTGTGGGAACGGTGGCACAGTGCATTGCACTGTTCCCTCACAGCAAGAAGGTCCTAGGTTCGATTCCTGCCTTGTGCAACGTGCTCCAGCGGGTTATCTCTCAATTAGGGTCCTTTCTGTGTGGAATTTGCATGTGCTAACATGGGGTTTCCTCCATTTAACATCAGTAAGACCCCCACCAAAAACATGCACAACATCATCATCTGACCAGCGATGGACATATGTAACCAGGTCCCTGGGCCCGCTGCCCCCCTGGAGGAAGGACAAGCCAGGATGGGTCAAATGCAGGACCCATTTCACTGGCCAACATCCGAAGTGTGCGTGTTGGTTGCTATAAATGCATGTGTTGTGGTGTACTGGGTGACAATTAAAGATTCTTCTTCTTAACCCTGCGGGCTGGACCTCTAAAAATGGAAGATCAGGAAGGATTCATGACAGCATTGATCCATACGATCTTCTGTGTTGGGTGGATTACACTCCAGGTCTTAGCATCCTGTGCGAATAATGTGTAAATTTTTTCAGTTTAATTTCTTGAAAGTATGCCTTCTATTTTTTCATATCTTTACTTTGACATACTTTAAAATTGGCTAAGGTAATGAATAATAGAATAAAACCAAGGGTGATTATGTGTGTGAAGTGAGCATATTCATCCGGAAGAGGAAAATCGCCATTGTCTCTAAAAGCGTCAGCCCCTGAATGCAGTCTTCTATTTAGCCTTAATATTTTTAAATTACAAACTCACATTCAAAAACCGCTTTTGTCTAAGCTTAGAAGTATCAATTGAATTGTCAAAAAACACTAAAAGCAAGTTACCATCCCAAATACGAGGATTAACTCGCTTGGAGAGAGACACTGCCGGTGAAATTCACAATTTCTCGTAAAACGCAGGACATGCTTGTAGGTACTTTTCTATTTGCATTAATCAATTCCCCCAATCCCCCCCCCTAAAAGCGCCATTAACAGTCATGTGGCTAGAATACATCTCTGAGGCAGAAGGTAATGTGCAGAGCTGAGTCCGCCAAACTAGCATGAACAATGAGAGAGCAACATTAGTGTGGTCTGTGCCACACTTACCATCTGCAGAAGTGTGTGTGTGTGTGTGTGTGTGTGTGTGTGTGTGTGTGTGTGTGTGTGTGTGTGTGTGTGTGTGTGTGTGTGTGTGTGTGTGTGTGTGTGTGTGTGTGTGTGTGTGTGTGTGTGTGTGTGTGTGTGTGTGTGGGGTCGGGTTTGTGTTGGTGGTTGTGAGGTACAGAGAGAGGGAAATGTATCTGTGTAAATATGCATTGGCTTTAACAACAGATTCCTATCTAGCGGTGTATGTGTTGCTGTGTTTGTAGCTAATGTGTTTATCGATAATTTTCTTTCTTTCACTGTGTGTGTGTGTGTGTGTATTTGTGAAGGACTCCCGGAGCACACTGTTTTTCTCATTTGCGGTGACAAATAGGCAGCCCGTGGAGAAAGGGTGGTTTGCAGTGCGCTGCAGTTGACCCCTGACATCTAATTTGGGCCTGATAGATGGGCACACTCGCAGGGAGTGCCAGTTCACCCCTAAGGAAATGGCAGAACGCCCCCCCCTCGTTGACTTACCAGTCTTTGCCACTTCACCAGCACGAACAAGCAGCTTTGATTTTTCAACAGCAATTATCCGTTCATTATTTGTTCCTAATGCCGCCGATATACAGCAAGATTTTATTTACCAGTCAGCAAACAAACATACCATCAAACATACAGTATGGCAAAAGGAACTGAGAGTTACTGAAGTCTCTTCAAAATATCAGGCCACAGACTTAAATCAATACAGTAGACTGGTCGAGTAGTCCCGAAAAAACAAATTGTTATAAGAGTTTTGGTCGCATTACAATTTGTCTGTTTACAAGTGGTTGTACAACTGGTTAGGTTTCATAGCCCCATATCTGTGTCCTGCAATTCCTTTTCTGCCAGTACATTGTATGCCGGGAGCAGTTTTCAGCAAATAATTTTGCGCTTCAAAGCCGCTTCCTGTTATCAGCCAATCAGCTTCCACTTTGTTGATAGCACATCAATGGGCTGCGTAACTTTACTTTACTAATCTTCTAAACACGGTATAAATTCACTGGGCCGACAGACCACTTGGAAAGGTACATGAAAGCATTGCTATTGGTTCATGTGTTTTTTATTAAAAAGTTGTGCCATTGATTGTCTGTAGAAGATGGAGAAGGATCACTGCAAAATATTTAGTAGGGATGCTGAAATATAGTGGGCATAAAGTCACTTGACAGCAGATCCCAAGTCAGGTTAACTGCACCTGAGCAGTCTCTGAGCGCTCTAAACCAGGGGTGCCCAATATGTCGATTGCGATCGACCGGTAGATCGCAAAGGTAGTGCGGGTAGATTGCGCGCCATTCAAAAAATTATAATATTTTTTTAAACCGATCTGACCAACATGTTGAATGAGCTGCAAGGAAAAGACAAAACGGTGGTCAATATGATCAGCGCAGTTAATGCTTTCAAATGAAAAATGCAACTTCTGTCCTCAAAGCTGCAGCGCCATGGTTTAGGGAACTTTCAAAACCTCGCATCAGAGCTGGAGACCCAAGGGAAGGCATGTGCGCAACTTGAGGTTGATTCATGGCATCAAAAATTGCAACACTGTTTCACCTGAACTGGTCTGTAGTGGAGGATGAGATGATGACACTACAGGATGACATTCAGCTGAAGACCAGGGCTCATGGACAGTATGTGAGTAAGGAACTTACTCACAGAGGAAAAGTACCCAAACATGAGGAAATGTGCCACCTCCTTGACTGCATTATTCGGCTCTGAGTCAACCTTTTCCCGCATGAAGGTTATTAAGTCCAAATACTGTTCCACCATGACTGATGATCATTTGGAAGCCTGCTTGAGGCTGGCTACCAGCAGCTACACTCCGGACTATGCAACTCTGGCCAACTCCATTCAGTGCAAGTCATCAGAGTAAGGTAGAGACCATAAATGTATTTAATTGTATTGTGCCGTAAGGGTTCATGCAGTGATGCCAACATATATTATATATATAAAGTATACTCAGTATTTATATAAATAAATATATTTAGCATTTTTTAATGCAGATAGATCATTTTGATCTGGTCATTTTCAAAGTAGTTTGCATGCCGAAAAAATGTTGGAACCCCTGCTCTAAACTAACTGCTTCTCCCGGTCACATGCAATGTTTCATTGTCCAGAAATAGTTAAATTATGTTACATTTGATAGAACTATCGATGTTTGTGTCAGACTACGTTCAAAATTATCGGAGAAATACAATATTTTGTACATCCGACAATGCTGATCAGACGGTTGCTTGTTGGTTGGAGAACAAACAAAGCCTCATGGCTACTTAACATACTGCTGGGCCAATCATGAACAGCTCAACAACACACAACAAATTTTGTTAAAAAAAAAAAAGCTTTTATTTAACAGTAAGAATATACATGTTTTATAAAAGTGGAATTATTTTGGAGTTTAAAAGTACGAACAACACAACAAAAAAATCTCTCAATATTATGAGTCTCATAAAATCTGAAATCTGAAAATCTGTCACCAACCTCAATGGACCTCATCACGTCATCGACTACTTCCGTTGTAACACGTATCTACGTATCGTCGGTCTCCTCTGGTGGTTCTTGAAAATATTCAGACTTATTGCCACATTAAGTTTGAAATCCGCTGTATGAAATTGAAATGTTCTCCAAGTCTGGAGTAATATCAGATTCAGCAGCGCTGTCATTCTCCGCGAAGCCGTCGGAGAACTGACTATCATCGCGGAAAATGAGGTCCACTACGCACTGCTAACACTGACTTGGATCTATCGCACTGGTCAGATTAAGGTCCAAAATATGATTCAGAGCTTCCACCACCCGCTTCGCGTAATCCATAACGATACGGAGAAGAACGTTTTCACAGACAAGTGAGACTGAAACACCCCCGTGCTGCGCTTTAACTGCTGCTACGGAAGTGTCGTAGGTGCGTGACGCAAAGGGTTTTTCTTCTTTGCTGTTTCACAACAATGTGTGTGTAAAGGTAGTACGAGTTAAAGGTTGAATTCTATCAAAACAGTATCACATTGTGACTTCATCTCACATGGAATAAGGAGGAATGATCTTCACCTGGACTCTCGCTTTAAAGGAAACGATCGTTTGGCGTTGTTAAGTGCTGTTCTGCGTCACAGTAAGTGAACTGCATTTCCCCATGTAATATAACGGGAATATTTAACTCCAGGGTTTTACATTTTTCTACTATTTATAAATCAAATATGGTTTTGAAAATACGTTGAGAGATTAAAAAAAAAACACAAAGGAACACGAATCTGGAAAAATCTCATTTACCTTCAAGAAAGGTTCTTTTATTTGGCTGCTCCTGGTGATTTTAGAAATGCGCGGATGGCCGCTTTTGCTGTGGTGGGACACATATATAAACTACTACTACTACTGATGCACTAAGACACATCGTCAGTGATGGAACCTGGGGTCAATGGGTGTTTCGGGTGTTTCAACATCATACACCCTCTTCCAGGCGAGCCAGCCAGTATGGATCAAGTCCCAACTTGTGTCTAAGTAGCATATACCCACGGATTGCCCCTCTTGATAGACAGCCATCTCTTAAGCCCACGGCCGCTTTAGCCCCATCCGATGCTCCTCCCTTCGGCCAATTCCAAACACTTGGGATCTATTACCTTCTTCATCACCGCAGTATTTATTCTCCAGCTCCCCAGTCACTCAGTGCCAGACCATTAGCGAACCTACCTGTGTTCATGTCTCTCCTGGCCCCTTCAGAGTCCATAGTTCCAAGTCTGTTTCCAAGTATCTTGTCGTGCCCTAA
This sequence comes from Zeus faber, assembly GCF_960531495.2. Classification (NCBI taxonomy): domain Eukaryota; kingdom Metazoa; phylum Chordata; class Actinopteri; order Zeiformes; family Zeidae; genus Zeus; species Zeus faber. The sequence continues at coordinate 4,954,289 of NC_137205.1, forward strand.
CCTGCCTGCCTTTCCTCCATGCTCATGTCGTCCCCTCCTTCTCCGTCCAGCCCGATTCTCCGCCTCCCCACTGGAACCACCTGGATCCCTTCGTCAGAGTCCTCATCAGTCCCGTCCTGTCCTGCTCCACCTGGTCTGCTAGCGCTGCCGGCGTGGACCCATTCCTACCCGACCGGACCCCCTCTGGCGTCTCCACTGTGTTCCCTAGTAAACCTTCTTCGTTTTACCCCGGTCTGTCTAAGGTCCCCTTGTCGTGCATTTGGGTCCCTCCTAGCTGCGATCCTAACAGTACGGTCTGGCCAAAAAACATGGACCCAGCCGACAGAGGTTCCACCGCACTGTCCGCGACCGGGGCGTGCTCTTAGGCCAGCGTGGCTCCCGGCCTGGACGTCCCCTGCAGACACTAAGGACGGCTCGTACCCTGCACCCAATCCCAGCGGTCAGACGTGGGGTTGCAGCCCTGGAGCCGGGCCTTGGCCGAGCCCCTGCCAAGCCGGCCAGCCCGATACTTGCCTGCCCCAATCCTGCCCCAGAGGATCCCGAACAGGCCCCCTGCTGGAAGTTCCACCTCGCGTTCTCGGGACCCCCAGACATCCCCCGGGAAGGGGTGCGGTCCAAAGGGTATCTCCCCAGTCTCTGCTGTCCAGCGCTCCCCGGTCTCCACTATCCAGCGAGTTCAGTCCCAGTCCCAGGTCCGTTCCCGGGTTCAGTCCCGGTCCCAAGTTCAGTCCCGGTCCCGAGTTCAGTCCCAGGTCTGGTCCCGAGTTCTATACCATTCCCGGCTCAAGCCAGTGGCCTCCAGTCTTCTTTCCCCTCCTGCCCAGGCCCAACCACCCATCATCAATGACCATCGTGCCTAGACGGATACAATTAAGAACTTGATCCGGTAAGGCTCAGCCTCGTCCATGCACCGGGCTGTTGCATCCCCACCATCTGGCTAGCACACAGTTCCTCCACACCAGCCCTCATCTCCTCTTGGACCAGTCGACATCTGTCTTTGCCCAGGGCTTTGTTGTAGTGCATGGTTTGAACGCTACCAAGCCCTGCTTGTCCAGATGCCACTGCTCAGGACAGGCGGGCCCTGCGGAGGGTGGTGCGTTCAGCTAAACGTACCACTGGAACTACCCTCCCCTCCCTACAGGACATATACACCAGGAGGTGTAGTAGCAGAGCCTGCAGGATCATGAAGGATCCTCACCACCCCAACAACGGACCGTTCCAGCTGCTGTGGTCAGGCAAGCGCCTCCGCAGTCACACAGCGAGAACAGAGAGACTGAGACAGAGTTTCTTCCCGCAAGCCATTAAAACTGTCAACGCTGACCTCACCAGGGGTCCTAACTGAGCCACACACATAGGCTCCACTACCTTACTGTACTGTATGTAGCATACTGTACCGCATACTGTATCACTATTCTGGGTTGTTCGGTGTTATCGTATTGCTGTGCCGTACTGTTGTATACTGTGCTGTATATCTCACAAATGCTACCTCACTTTATTCACATGCCACTTTAATGCACATATTGCCACTTTAATGCACATATGTATCCGTATATATATAATTGCCTATCCCATATACATAAGTGTATCCCATATACGTAAGCCTATTCCCCTTATCTATTCTATTTTATTTTATTTTATTCTATATATTTTTATTTTATTCTATCGTATTCGACTTACTGCATTACGTTTTAAGAATCAGTTAGTTGGTCTCTTGGAAATTCTTAGGTAGCTACTGTGTTCAGTCTAGGAAATATTGTGTGTAATCACTAGGTGTGTTGCATTGACAATTCACTGCATATATGTATGAAACTATGTATATGTATGTGACGAATAAATCTCTTGAATCTTGAATCTTGAATCTTGACTTCGGCTGACTTGACCAACATGTTCATGGCCAAGGCCAAGAGGATCACTGAAATCGTGTGATGATCCCTTTCTCCAGCCGATGCCACTTGGTGACTGAGGTCCCTGAGGTGACTCTCAGATTGAAACTCTTGTAATTGTCCAAGATGAGGTCCCTGATTTTGCCTGGGACATGGTGCCGATCTAGTGCTGCTTCCACCAGCTTATGTAGAATGGATCCATAAGCATTGGTGTGGTCAAGCAACAGCACTGCCAGGTCTCCATTCCCTTCTCTTGCCTCTCTGATCAATTGCATGACCACTCCAGTATGCTTGAGGCATCCTGGAACCTTTGGGATTCCACCCTTCTGTACAGAGGTGTCAATGTCTTCATTCTTCCAGAGGAACTCCGTCAACTGACGGGATATGAAATACGTTATATATATATGATATGGCGAAGAATATCTTCCCCTCAACGCTGAGCAGCGAGATTGTCCTAAACTGCTCAAAGTTCTTATCATTCTCCTCCTTGGGAATCCAGACACCTGCTGCGAATCTCCATTGTTGGGCTACCTTTCCCCTCCTCCAGATAACCCTCAGGATCTTCCACAGCTGGTGAAGGAGTCTGTGACACTTGGGACACTACACTCTTGTAGACTTTGTAGGGCACTCCGCTGGGTCCATGGGCTGAACTGGCTCTGGCTGCCTTTAACGATCTCCTCCTTCCAACTGGGCTCCTTGCTGTTGAAGTCTATGGTGGGTCCTGGTGGGTCTATCAAAGGTCTGTAGGGCCCAAGGTCTTCCTCCCTCGCAGAATCCCTATGGATGTTGAGGAGATGGTGGTCGATTTCCTCTTAAGAACAAGCGAGGTGGCCGCTTCTTTTCTGTTTAACCAGCTGCTTGGTGACTCTGAAAGGGTTTGGGATGAAGGCAGACCGTTTCTTGGCCCTCTTGTTCCCCCGCCGTCTTCGCCATTCTGCCCTTCAAAGAAAAGTGAGTTTCTTCCTGAGGATGCTGTGAAGTTCTGATGGTGCATTCCTCACTTCTTCTCGCACTTCCTTGTACTGCCGCTTTAGGACCCACAGCTCCTGCCTTATCTGGCTGATCTTCTCTGCCCTACGTTTTTTTCACATAGGGTGTGTTAGTACCCTTCTTCACTGTACCAAACCTCTCGGCAGCAAGGCTGATGATGATGATGATTGCCATGGTTTGGAGCTTCCTGTCTGCATTCGATGTTGTCCACATCATCATCGAACCGGAGCCACTGTTGATCCGCCTGGGGATGGGGCTACTGGTACGTGGAGGTTTCGGGCACTGTGGGGTAACTCCGGGGCCTTCTCCTCCTGCGTCTCACCAGGAATGATCCTTATCCAAGCATTTTTAGGCACATTAGGCACAATCTGCCATCATCCATTCTGTACGGGTATAAGTCCTACAGGGGTATAAGTCCTGCAGGGAGGGGAGGGTAGTTACAGTTGTACGTTCGGCTGAACGCACCACCCTCTGCAGGGCCCGCCTGTCCTGAGCAGTACAGTTCCTAAACCAGGCAATGATGTTGCCTGTCATGATGCTCTCCACTGCGCCAGAGTAAAAGGACTTGAGGACTTGAATAGCTATCATGCCCATGTTTTCCCATAGATAAGTCTGAGTTTTACCCCTTTAGATTCCTTTTTACTGTCCTAGTATTGCAGGAGGTTTGTCAGGATACATATTTACACAAACAAATGAAAAATAGACAAAGATAAACATAGAACATTGCAGAGTTAGACTTACATATAGTGAGATAGTAGATAGAGAGTGAGAGGGATGAGAGAAGTAGGAAGGGAGGGATTAGGAAGGTGAGACTATGGAGGCGAGAAATATTTTCAATACTGACAAAGATAGGATGCTCATTTCTACATCTTGCATATCATAATTATCAGAATAACCAGGGTATGGTGGAGGAGTCTCTGAATAACAGACCATTTATATAAAGTTTATCAACAACCAGCGATACCCGTTTACCCTACTGCCGGTTCTCCTTCAGGTTGTGGTACAGCATCTTCCATCGGTCAATGATCTCCCGGGGGAATTGGTCATACTCTTGGGTTCCTTTCAGCTCCCGTCCTTTGCTTTTAACCAGCCCCTTGTGCTTGAAGTGTTCAAACTTAGCAATGATGGAGCGGGGATGGTTCCCATTCGATGTCCCAGTCGGTGAACTGGTGGGAGGTGATCTGCTTCACGGTGTCCATGCGGAGTTTCAGGGTGGTGTGGAGGAAGTCTTTCACCATGTTTTCTGGGGATTGTGAGACGCAGTTTTCTCTGTTGTGAGACACTTCGCGTAGGTTTTTTTGATCCGCATTGTCTTTTTGCATCTCGCCGACCGTACGGAGCGGGAAATAAAGGCTGGCTTTGATCTCGGAAATGCCTCGGAGAAGCGGACCATTTATGTCCAGCTTCTTGTTAATCTCATCCAACACTAAATATTACAGTGCTGGGGATTGGATCATCTGTGTCAGTTGCTGAGTCTGCTTTCTTCCTTTTCACTGGATAAATCTGGTCCTGGTCCTCTTCCATCATGTACTTGTTATTATATAATAATATACATTATATATTGACTATAATATAAAATATCAATATAATCCTCGAGGTCCTCCACTTTGGTTTTGCTCAGTATTTTTTTTTCTTTATAAATAATATATATAAAGAAATATATCTGTTTTGCAGTTCGCTTTGTTATTTGTGAGTTGGAGCGGGTTGTTGGTGTTTTAGTTTGTCCCTATCAGTCACATTCAATATGAATTATGCCAAAGGCTTTTGACCTTTTTTGTCTTAGCCTTTAATTTTATTGTCAGTTTTAATTTTCAGTTCCTGCATCGAAGATTCAATAGCTTGGTCAACACTTTTGTCGGCGTGACTTCCGACTCTTGAGTCAATTCAAAGATTGGTTTACTACAAATGAATCGTTCTCAAGTCTTAGAGCTTATTGTGCATAATCACCGGGTGTCATGACATTTCACTGCATATATGTATGACCTTATGTATATGTATGTGACAAATAATCTCTTGAACTTGTATCGCTATTACTGTAGTAGGTCATGCTGGTTAAGGGAGATTTATGATGGCACCTTCTGACGTACTCTCCTTCAGCGTGGGGACAATAGGGACAGTTGTTTGGCTAGACTGGGCTTCTGTGTGTAGCGCCCTTATTATTGTAATAGAATATTGGTACGGATCTGCTTTTTGGCTGTTTGCGTGTTCATGCGTATGTGTGTTAAGTTTTGTAGACCAGGCGATTGAATAACTTACCACTCTTGCAGCTTCTCATTGTGCTTAAATGCCGTCCAACAGACGCATTAAAAAAACAATAATCTCTTAAAATAATAATCTAATCTTAATAAAAATATATATTTTTTAACTGAAACCAAACTGCCCTTGTAACTCAGCAGGGACCATTGATCCCCATTGCCAACCACTGTCATCTTGTGGTTTTAGTAGGTTTGTAGGTTACACCGTTTCAAGCTACAATGGCTGTTTGTAGCTAGTGTATTAATTGTACGTAGGCTGACAGACTCATTAGTGCCATGATCACTGGCACTGGTATGATCACTCAATAAGTTAAAGACGATGTTCTTCTGTTGTACTTGAATTCACTCATTAATCACATGGGTGATTATTTCTAGTGCTTTGACAGCCATAGCAATAAGACCAAAGATAAACAGCAACTAATGGTCATAAATTTTTCCTTTTGTTCCTCTACCTCCTTTCCTTAACATTGCCATCATTCCCTCCCTAGTTTGTGATTAACCAAGTAAGAGGCTTTTTTTTCCTTCCACAAAGGTATTTATACTCCAAAGCAGTGATCTGTTTGTTGGGGCGAGATCAAGAGTCACTTTCAGCCTCTTCCCTGAGACGATGATGATAATAATAGACTGGAGAGATAAGACAAGAACAAAAAATTTTTTGAAAACATTTGAAATTCAAATAGGAGGAGCTGTTCCTGAGGGAGAAAGATGGCGAGACAGGCCCGCAGAGGGGGGAGAGAGAGAGAGACGGAGAGATAGAGACATCAAGGGGTAGAGGTGGAGAAAGGGAGAGAGACGAGGGGAAGGTGTGTGAGTGGTGCACAGAGCAAAGTGTCACCAGGGTCGAACTGCAGCCGTCAGAATGCTGCGGTGGGAAAAAAGCTGTTTCTAAATAATGGCATGTTTCCTGTCCAGGGAAATACTAAGACGGTCCTCAAGAAAAAAAAAAGTGTATTTTTAGACTCATCTTCATAACTGAATTGGACTTTTTCCTTTGGTGTTAGGAATTATGTTTTTTGAGACAGAAGTTCAGGCGACCCTTTAACCCTGCGGTCGGTTAGATGAGTTGAAAGCACAGCTTAAGTGCTCCCTGAGTGGCTTTGGGAGAGTGTCACAATAGGGAGATTTCATTTCTTTCATGTGGGCCGCAGCATATGCACTTTAAAGTTCTAATTGTGGCTTGAAGTCTGCGGCTTTCCAGATATTTTTTGGAAGGAAAGAGATAATTAAAACGACACAAGTAAACACAACATTAGACAGCTGGGTGGGCGTCCCAGACTTCAGCCCCAAATGTTTTATGAATAGCCCCCGATCTAAAATAGCCCTGTAGAAGCGGCTCTTCCTATAGGCGACATAGGGGACCACCAATTGCACCCCGATCGCTCTCTCTCTGATATAGTGACTGTGACCGTGGCATGCCAGTGATGAAGTTCCCAAGATCAGTGCGCTGAAACAGTGTGTTTTTATTTTTGATGTAGGTTATTTTATTTTACCTCGCTTCCTTATGAAACGAAACAAGCACCATGCATAATGGAGACGCTTTTTCCACTTTCAACATTCAACTGGACTATGGATAAATGGAAGAAGGTGGCCTGGTCTGATGAATCACGATTTCTTCTACCTCATGTGAAGGGCGGGAGTTGGGGTCCGATCCAATCAAGCATCTGTGGGATGTGCTGGAACAACCAGCCTGATCCATGGGGTCCCCATCTCACAACTTATAGGACTAAAAGGATCTGGGCCAAATACCACAGGACACCTTCAGAGGTCTTGTGGAGTCCATGCCTCGATGAGTCAGAGCTGTTTTGGTGGCACTAGGGGTAGCTTCACAATATTAGTGGTTATTTGTGGTGGTTTTAATGTTGTGACGTATCTGTGTGTAGTTGCGCATTGCCGTGTAGATGCCGTGGCAATATTCTCCTGAAAGACAGGGGGCGCTGTGCACAAACCACCAGGGGAAACTGAAAGAACTTCTGTAAACATTACAGAGAAGTCCTGAGGGAAGGATCTGAATACCTAAAAAAGAGCAGTAAAATTAAAATAGAAAGGGTTCAATGTATGAACAGTATATCTTTTATACACCGTGTTCCAAATTATTATGCAAATGATATTAGCGCTGTCTCTGTCCAAATGATTGGACAGAGACAGCGCCATGTGGTTATTTTGTGGTCACGCATGGATGGATCGTACAGATTGCACCTGTGGATCTCTTCACAACCTTTCTACGGACGCGTCCATCTTGAATTACCTGAAGCGCATGGCGCAGAGTTCGTCGCGAGTGTTGCAATGACGTCATTTCTTTTATGATGTTCTTATATGATGTTCCAGACACACCCCCTATTCAGGTAAGTCCTCTCTTATGTGGGCGTGCTCTTAGCCAGGTGCAACCCTAATCACATGAGCAGCTGTATTCTATCACCTATTTATGGTCCTGCCCTTGAAGCGTTAGCTTCAAGCGTTGGCCCATTTGTAGTCGCTCTCGTGTGAAGACGCACGTCTACCTCTGCACGTCAACCGAAGCAAGGACACCGAACAAGGCAAACCTGCCTTCTTTCTCTCACTCCATACAAAATGTGCTACTACCGCATCACTACAACTTCAAGGTCACCCAGAAAGCCTCGTTATACCATACGCCGATGCAATCCGGGTAACCTCAGGTCCCTGCAGCAAACATCTTCTGCAAAGACCTCCTTCTCTGTTGGCTTGTGGAATTGTCGATCGGCAGTTAACAAGGCAGACTTCATTTCTGGTCATGCCAACCACCTCTCCTTGGAGCTCCTTGCTCTCACTGAGACATGGATTAAACCGGAAGATAGCGCAACCCCGGCTGCACTCTCCACTAACTACACATTCTCCCCTCTAGACAGGTTACAGAGTACCTGTCAAGAAACAGCCTTCTTGATACACTTCAATCTGGCTTCAAAAGTGGTCACTCCACCGAAACAGCCCTGTTGTCTGTGACAGAGGCCTTAAAAACTGCTAGAGCTGCTGCCAAATCCTCGGTTCCCCAGCTGCTAGACTTATCAGCTGCTTTTGACACTGTCAATCATTGCATACTCCTGTCCATACTCTCAAGTATGGGCATAACGGGCAGTGCACTTTCCTGGTTCGAATCTTACCTTACTGGGCGCTCGTTCAGTGTGACATGGCGAGGCCAGCTGTCTGTGCCTCACAACCTCACCACAGGGGTGCCCCAAGGCTAGGACCCCTCACCTTTGCCATATACACCACCTCACTGGGCCCGATCATCCGCTCACATGGCTTTTCAAACACTGCTATGCGGATGATACTCAACTCTATCTGTCCTTCCCGCCAGACAACCCTACTGTCTCGACGCGGATCTCGGATTGTCTCGCTGACATATCCACATGGATGAAGGATTATCATCTTCAACTAAATCTGGCGAAAACGGAACTGCTGGTCTTCCCGGCCAAACAAGGTATTTATCACAACATTGATATTAAAATCGACTCTCTATCTCTTGTTCCTACCAAGGCTGCAAGGAATCTTGGTGTCATTATTGATGACCAACTGACATTCTCGGACCATGTTTCCGCCGTCTCCCGGTCCTGCCGCTTCGCACTACTCAACATCTGAAAGGTCAGGCCGTACCTGACCCAATATGCCACTCAACTGCTGGTACAAACCTTGGTGATGTCCCATCTCGACTACTGCAACGCCCTCTTAACAGGCTTGCCGGCCTGTGCGGTGAAGCCACTACAGATGATACAGAATGCGGTGGCGCGATTGGTGTTCAACCAGCCAAAGAGGGCACATGTCACTCCGCTGCTCATCGAGCTCCACTGGTTACCTGTAGCCGCCCGCATCAAGTTCAAGTCTCTTATGCTGGCCTAGAGAGTGATTGCTGGGTTTGCTCCCGCCTACTTAAATGCTCTTGTAAGAGCACATGTTGCCCCCCGGATGCTGCGCTCGTGAAATGAGCGTCGCCTGGCTCTGCCGGCCATACAGCCACGGCAATCCAGGCTATTCTCATTTGTAGTTCCACGTTGGTGGAACGAGCTGCCAAAAATGACCAGAGCGGGGACCTCCCTCTCTGTCTTTAAGAAGCACTTGAAGACCCAGCTCTTCAGTGAGTACCTCCTGTCCTAACCTACAATTACTTAGCACCACCTTGCAGTATTTATTGTTACACGAATGTTGTTGTTACACTAATCTCTGTCACAATGTAGCTTGAATGTTATTCTCCCTTGTAAGTCGCTTTGGATAAAAGCGTCTGCTAAATGACTAAATGTAATGTAAATGTTATTGATGCCACTGAACGACACTACGGCTGCAGCGAATATAAACCAGGCTTAAGCCCCTGATTTATTTTAATCCTAGCAATGCCACTGCCTTTCATTATACAAAACGTCCTGCTTTTAGGATACTTTCTCAGGTATATGATGGCCATATGTCTTGATGTTTTAACCCACAGTAAACCTTTTCCATATGTTTGGCATCATACAAATACACAAAAAAAACAAAATTATCTGAAAACAACAAATAAAACACATATTAAAATATTTAACGATGAACATCAACATTATGTGCCCGCACCTGTGTATCCATCTTAGTTCGGCCAGTGTATGTACGCTCCCTTCTGTCTTCTTCCTAGAGGTAAGTTTCATACATCACCAGGATCTGTTGATTCATAGTGATCAATGGCTGATCACCTGGTTTCCAGTGGCAAGAGAAGCACCTCTTTCATTTTCAATTATTCATACTTTTATCCTGTTACTATATACATAATAACCTGGAGCCACAACTTAATCACCAGACCGACCACGCCCACAACGTTACTGAAGCACAAAGTCACCAGTCGGCTCCTGGTCTTTGTCCCCTCTTAGAAAGAAACAGGAATTTCCTTATATGGAGAAATCAGGCGTGGTTTATGCTGATTAGTTGGTGTGTACGGGTCTTGAATCGGATTATGGTGTACAAAGCCCAACAAATTCAGTGCACAAACTGTAACATTATTGTGAATGAGGCCGAGTGTCTTTGTCCACATGGGGTTCGAATACTGTCTTATTTATATTGTATTCCCTGCACAAAAGGTTTAGATCTGGAGAAAACACGTTGGACCATTGGATAAGCTTTAACAGCCCTTGCCCATTTGGTCACATTTTCATATTATATGTGACCCACCGCAGCAAAATTCGCATTGTCATGCATTTTTTAAGTTGCCAGGAGCAGCCAAATAAGGAAATGAGGAAAATTAGATTTTTCCAGATTTGTGTTCCTTTGTGTTTTTTATTTTTATCTCTCTACATTTTTTCAAAGCTGAGTTTTATTTATAAATAGTAGATAAATGTTAAATGGTTGAGTTTAATATTACCATTAGATTACATGGGTAAACATGGTTCACTTACCGAGACGCTGAACAGCGTGAACGCTGATCGATCTTTACTTTTAAAGCGACCGTCCAGGTGAAGATCATTCCTCCATATTCCATGTGATGTGAAGTCACAATGTGAAACCGTTTTGATAGAGTTCAACCTTTAAATCTTATGTGTTTTTACACACACACACACCTGGATTCATTGTTGCCTAAGCGGCGTAACGCACGAATAAGGAACGTGACGTCACTTCTGTAAACAAGACGCGGCGCCCTGGGAAAACTTTGAGGGTGTATATCTTAGAAACACAATTTGCCGCACCCTCGTCGTTAACAAGCCATAGCTTTAAAAATATTTGCTTGATTCACACAAGCTCTGATTCTTCACTTTCAAATGACATGGAAAAAAAAGTGAAACAGTACCAAAAGTACCTAAAATCTGCGGTGGTTCACATATACGTATGCAAAATTCCACAGCCCTCTGATTTCTGCACCTCATCTGCTTTTTCCCTCCTCCTATCACAATACTGTCCCCTCCTCTCTCTTGCTCTCTCTCTCTCTCTCTCTCTCTTTCTCTCTCCTAATTACTATTCTACTGCCACCGCTGCCTTTCCCTCAAGCTTCAAATCTAAGCTGCCTATTCTCATGCTCATCTAATCCAAACTTAATCAGGGACCAACATATACTGCCAGAGAGGGAGGGAGAGAGAAAGATAGAGAGAGAGAGAGAGAGAGAGAGAGAGAGAGAGAGAGAGAGAGAGAGAGAGAGAGAGAGAAAGAGGGAGTGATAAAGAGCGAAAGCTGAAGCAATATGACTGCAGTTCAATCACAATAAAAGAGAAGATAAGTTTAAGTTGGGGCACGCCAGAGAAAAAGGAGAGAAAAAAGTGTAGCAAGTGATAAGAAAGATGGATTGATGGGGTGAAATTAGAGAGAGATTAGACAGTTCCGTATAATGACTAGCAGGTAAACAGCTGGCATGGTGAAAGACAAGATGAATCCCCAACCGGGGGGGTGAGACACTGGGTGTGATCGAGGGTGAGACCCGGTCGGGCTAGATCGGGTGAACGGGTCCTGGAAGGCGGCACTACCGGACGCGGCGAGGCAAGACAGGACGGAAACGGCTTGGACATGGAATGGAGGAGGGAGAAATGCAAGGTTAACACAATGACTTGTTTACACAAATTCTCAGAACTGTGTAGGAACCACGAGCGGTACTAACTAGGTTAGAAAAGCTGATGATCTGACGATGAGTGGAGGGAAGAATAAATACTGCAGGCAGAATGAATGACGGACCTCAGGTGTATGGGACAGGAGGAAGGAGTGGCAGAGGGGACCAGGAAGGGGTTATTGCCTGGCGACCTGTCCACGATAAATGACAAACAGACAATGTGCTCCTAGTGGTACTAGGAGGCTGTGGGCATTTAAGTCTCTGATGACCCCTTCCTCTGGAACGTACCCCTCCCAATCGATGAGGTACTGCAGACCATGCCCACAGGGACGCACATCTAAGGTGGTGGACTGTGAGGGCAGGGTGCTCGTCGATGGTGCGGGGGGGCAGAGGGGCCGGGGCAGGGGGGTAAAGGGGGCAGGAGGCCACTGGCTTGATTTGGGAGACATGAAAGGTGGGGTGGACATGAAGGGAGGGGGGGAGACAAACAGTACAAGGGTTGACGATGGACTCCAAAACAAAGGGGCCAACATACCAGGACACAAGCTTGCGGGACTCCACCATGAGGGGCAGGTCCTTAGCCAGGAGCCAAACCTTTTGGCCAGGGACTTACAGTAGCGCTGGGGTCTGGTGGCGATTGGCTTGCTGCTGGGACCGGGTGGATGCCTGCAGCAGGGTTGAGAGGGCCTTGTTCCAGGTGCGCTGACAGCGGAGGCCTGGATGGAGGGAACAGAGATCTCTGTTTCCTGGGATGGGAACACAGCGGGCTGGTAGCCGAGGGAGGAGGACAGACCAGTGGACACATCGATGAAAGTGTTGTGGGCGTACTTTACCCATGAGAGTTGGGTGCTGCAGGAGGAGGGGTTAGCGGCCGTGATGCAGTGGTGCATGGCCTCCATCTCCTGATTCGCCCGCTCTGTTTGGCCATTGGTCTGGGGTGGAAACCGGAGGAAAGACTGACCTTGGTTCCCAGGGCAGAGCAAAACGCTCACCAAACCTGGGAGATGAACTGCAGCCCGCTGTCTGAGACCACATCCGCCGGTATACCATGGCAGCGGAATTCCTGGGCCACCAGAAGGTCGGTTGTCTCCTTCGCCGACGGCAGCTTGGGCATGGTGATGTAGTAGGCGGCCTTCAAGAACCGGTCAACTACGGTGAAGTCAGTGGTGTTGCAGGGAGGATGACGTGAAGTTGGATGGCGGGAGACCGGTGACAAAGTCCAGGACGATGTGGGACCACAGGCGACCGGGGATGAGTAGGGGACGGAGAAGCTCGGAGTGGGGTCGGGTGGAGGTCTTGTTCCGAGCGCAGGTGGAGCAGGCTGTGACAAAGGCTTGTGTGTCGGGGACCAAGGTAGGCCACCAGAATCGTTGTCGGACGAAGGCCAAGGTACGAGTAATCCCAGGGTGGCAGATGAGGCGGGATGAGTGGGCCCACTGGAGCACCTGTGAACGCACACTATCGGGGACAAACAGACAGTTGGGAGGTCTGATACCTGGGTCGGGCTGATGTTCCTGGGCCAGGGTCACCAGACACTTGATCTCCCATGTCAGGGTGGAGGCAGGTGGGTGGCAGGAAAGGGTCCAGGTCTGTGCTGCTTTCCTCCACCGCAAATAGGCGGGACTGGAAAAATTGAATCGACCAAAGAGCCCACTTCGCCTAACGGGAGTTGAGCAGCTTTGCAGACTGAATGTAGGCCAAGTTCTTGTGGTTGATCACAAATGGCTGGTCTGCCCCTTCCAGCCAATGCTGCCATTCCTCCAGAGCCAGTTTCACTGCCAGGAGCTTCAGATTGTCAACATCGTAATTCCTCTCTGGGGGAGTGAGGAAAGCACAGGGGTGGAGCTTACCATCTGAAGGGGAGCGCTGGGACAGAACCACTCATTCCCCTGTGTCCGAGGCATCCACCTCCTGGGCTGTTCTAGGAGAGGGGCAGAAACGAAGCTACGTTTGAAGCAACACCAAAGCAGTCTCCCCGCGGAGGTCCACCTAGTGGTGAAGCAGTAGGGGTGAGGGCCGAGAGTAGGGCTGCGATGCGGCTTAAGACACGTATAACCGCGGATAAAAGTTGCCGAAGCCGAGGAACTGCTGGAGTTGTTTCCTATTGGTGGGGGTTGGCCACTCTGCCACAGCAGCCACCTTCCCAGGATACATCTTCATCCTTCCCTGGCCGATGATAAAACCCAGGAAAGACACAGAAGGAACATAGAAGACAAACTTCTCTGCCTTCACATACAACCTGTTCTCCAGGAGGCATTGCTGGACCTGGCGTACATGTAGCTTGTGCTCTGCAGGGGACTGAGAAAAAATTGAAATATCATCGAGGTACAACAAACACAAAATGACTCAACATGTCCTGAAGAACGTTGTAAATCAAAGCTTGGAACACCACCGGAGCACTGGACAGACTGAAGGGCATAACCGGGTACTCAAAGTGGCCTAGAATGGTGTTGAAGGCAGTCTTCCACTCGTCCCCCTTGCGGATGCGAACTAGGTGGTAAGTGTTGCGGAGGTCAAACTTAGTAAAGTGTGTGGCACCACCAAGGGGAACAAAAACAGAGTCAATAATATACTTGTTAATAAGAGTCAATAAGAGACTTATTTTTAACGGTTATATCATTAAGGCCCTGACCTAGTCTAGACCTGGTATTGGTAGCCGGAACACCAAGTCTGTGCAGGGGCAGAGGGTCTTTTCCTTCTTTTACACAAAGAAAAACCCTGCGCCCACTGGTGAAGATGAGGGACGGATTATCCCGGCAGTGACAGAGCCCTGAATATAAACATCTATTGCCTCTGCCTGAGTCCATGATCCAGATTGTACTGTTACGACCAGGGCTAGGGGGACTCAAATGCACCACAGAAAGACTGCTGGCAGATGAGGTTCAACAGAGTTCTATTGAGAGACACTGGGCATGATGGAGGGTGAGACCCGGTCTGGCTGGATCAGGCGGACGGGTCCTGGAAGGCAGGACTACCGGACGGGAGCAGGCAAGACAGGATGGGAACGGCTTGGACGTGGAAGAGAGGAAGGCAAGGTTAGCACGATGACTTGCATAAACAAATTCACAGAACTATGGGCGTGACAGGGGGATTTGGTTCTTTCTCCAAACGCCACTGGAGATAAACAGTATCGGCGTAGGCGCTCTATTTCCACTCAAAAAAGTCTTCTCAAACCTCACTTTGTACTTGCGTCAAGCAAGATTCCCTCATTCGCAGTGACCGTAAAGGTAGCCAGGGTTGTGATGAAAAAAGACTCTTTTTGAAGATTCGGCTCTTTGAGTGACAAGGTAAAAAGATTTGTTAAATTTTCAGACTCTTTGTTCATTTGATTCAGTTGGTGTAACTTAAGACTCGTCGTTCGTGATCCGGTTCACGAGTCATTGCCTCTGCTCTCAGGTCTTTTCGTTCGAGATTCGAGTCTCTGTTCGGACGACTGCAGTGTCAGAGTCGACAGAGTCGACAGGAAATTACTCTTTTGCCAGAGCGACCCCCAACTCCCGAGTCATTTAAAAGATTTGTTTGTTACAAACAAATCATTTGTGAGTCTTGCATCACTAAGCCAGTGTTAAGTAATGGATTCGTAATATTTGGCTCCAAAGAAATGCCTGGGGACATTTTGGAAATGGATTCATCGTGGACAATTCTGCTTCATTTGTAACTTTTTTTTCAGTTCATCAAATTTACATTTATTTTATTTTTAAAGAAAAAACATAGCACCTAGTAAATGACAGGTTCGCTATTTTTAAATACAGGTACCAATAGGAAGTGGCACAACTGTTTTTTCCCCTTATAAAATATGAAGGCTGGCTGACTATATTGTGAGTTTCCTGTTATGGAAAAGGAGATTTAACTTTTTTTTTCAACTTGAACATTTGCCCCATTGGACTGAATTTAAGCACAGTGAAGCTGTAGCAGAGTGGTAAGTTTCTTGAAAAATGGCCTATCCTTTAATGCCGAATAATAATTTTGTGAATGAAAGTTGAGTATAATAGTCGTTGCTGTATAAAACTAGCCCAAAGGTTGAATGTACAACTTAAAAAAAATAAAAGACCAGGCTTAGCAAGATGTTTTTTCCACTTATATCATGAAGACATTTCATGTAAATGAGAAAAATACTAAAAGGAAAATAATTCATAAAATCAATGCAAGCTACGCGTCCTGCTCAAGCAATTCAAACAAACTGCTTGCGGAGGTCCATTGATTTTTTGCTTCTTCTATTGTACTGACTTTCTGATACACATTTATTTTGTTATATTGGTTAACTTTTGTTATACTGGCTATATATGTCGGTGTGAATAATCCTGCCGTAGCTTCAGTCTCAGCTGCCATCACCCATCATGTATTAGGTACCCATTTCCGTTTTTAGATGCTCTGATGGAGAATTGGATTATTGTTATGTTGGCAATTTTGATCTTGCAACACAAACGCTGATTTCGACAATTTTCACAGCACAGCAATTGAAAAAACTCACACCCCAAAAGCAAAACACTATATTATGACTAGGACATTATTGAATTCTCCCCATATTGTCAACATTCTTTAAATCGGCAAGTTTGAGTACGATTTTGAGATTATTTTCAATTTAGGAAAATTATCTAAGGTGTTGTGCTACCTGGGTCCCAGTGAGAGCGTTTATTTTTGTGTAGTAATATGCTCAGAAATATTTCACTGTATCATGCCATTGCCATTTTTACCCAGGCTAAATGATGAGCGTTCTGCTGGCAAGACATGAGGGAGATAAGAACCCTTCCTTGGGAAAAGGCGAGCTATTAAAAGTATATTAGCTGTTCAAGGCCAAAAATAATTACTGCTCTCGTGCCATTGTGTTTTAGAAAATAGCTGTGGGCTGCAATACAAAGCAGCAGCCACACCCACACACACACACACACACACATACAACATACCTTCCAAGGACATAACGGCCTCCTCACATTGTGTGCAAGTGAAGTTTGTACACACACACAAACACGCTCGGGCCATCGTAATCACAACACAACCATTCGAACCTCCACATCGAAAAACACACACATGTCCTTCATTTGGAAGGTCCGCTTTCATTTCACACCTTTGTGTTCGGTGCTCTATGAAGTTTGACGAAAATAGGATCGTCCTCTGCATATTAATGCAGTGTTTGCAATGCCGAGTATTTCATATTCACGTTGCCATGAAACGAATTCCCCAAATGCGGAAATTGTTGCATGCAAGAGAGACATTCACGCTTGTATATTGATATAGGTTGTATATTTATGTCAGCGATATCTTTGGGCAATTGTCATTTACCTCTCATTGGCATTTTGGGACGAATGTCTAATGATGTGCATTTCTCACATTTCCCAGCAAAACTGAAGATAATTTTTTTATCCTTAATTGAACAGTGAGGAGAGATGATAAGCAATAAATGGCCATGTGCTGGAATTGAACACAGGCTGCTGCAGGGCCTTAGTATTGAAAATGGTGCGCTCTACCAGGTGAGCCAACAGAGCTCCCAAAAAGATTGAGAAAGTGGAAAGTACGAAGCCATATCGGCAATGCTAACCTTGTTACGCTAACTTTAATCTCGCTATATCTAAATGACCTGGGTCTGGAGAACTTCACGCAGAATAGTTGGGAGGAAAAGGGCGGAGACACTACTGTCTCCGACAGTGCGTACTGTCGTCATGCTTTATTTTATTTTATTTTATTTATTATTTATTTTTTAACCTGTGCTGTCAGCATGCTAGGTATACAACACAGAGTATTTGCATGCTATTGCATCAAGGACAGAGTTGCAGAGTTGCAGAGTCTGCAAGTGGAGTTCAACTTCTCAACCTGCAATGCAACTCTTTATTAATTCTTAAACCATCAAGAACTGCTGCAATTACTCTATCCTGTGGATGAACTGTAGAATGACATGAACTGCAAAATTGGAGAACTATTTTACCATGTTTGGGTCTATAAACAACTAATTAGAACCAGACAACATGTTCATCGAAAACATAAATATCGGATGACAACATGTATTGAAAAACAGAGTTTATCAGATCCTGGAAAACTGGAACAGCAATTGGGCACATGGCCTCTTCCTGTCATAGTTATAGCAGTAAATGATTGAGGAAAAGGAGAGGAATGCAACCAGGAGGGTGCTGGGGTGCGTTAAAGCAGGTGTTGGTGGTTTGCGTGCGTGTGTGTGATGAAACCGCCTGTGTGTGTGTGTGTGTGTGTGTGTGTGTGTGTGTGTGTGTGTGTGTGTGTGTGTGTGTGTATGTGTGTGGCTGCTGCTTTGTATTGCAGCCCACAGCTATTTTCTAAAACACAATGGCACAAGAGCAGTAATTATTTTTGGCCTTGAACAGCTAATATACTTTTAATAGCTCGCCTTTTCCCGAGGAAGGGTTCTTATCCGTCTTGTCGGCTGCAGTGGGGTGGGCCTCACCCTTGAGTGGGGCCGTGGGAGTCTCGCTGGCTCGACGGTTTGGGCGGGGTGTTGGTCTGTTGGCACGGGGCCTGGCTCCGGCCTGCAGTCCGTGCTTGGCTGTGTCTTGTGCCGGCACTTGGGGGAGGGTTGTATGTGTGCGCCCCGGGGGGTGCAGGGTCTCCTCGTGCTCCCTTGGACTGGGTTATGCTTCTCGGGGCCGCGCGTGGGGGTTGCTACGTGGGTTTCCGGCTTCTCTGGGAACCTGGGGATCTTCTGTGGCTGTGGTGCGGTGTGCACAGGGCTTTCCTGCAACCGTGGGATGTCTATGCAGTTACGGAGCTAGGGGGGCCACAACATAATACTGACCTTATACATCAGAACTTATTGGGATAAGTCCTGTACACTCACTCACTTTTCCCATCACTATTGACGTGAGAGGACAGACTCTATACTGAAACTATGGATTTCTCTATCTCACGTAATGCTTTACGGGCTCTTGGCCAGGTTTGATAAATCAAACTTTTACCTCTCGGTAGACACGGCTGTTTTGGAGCCTTCAAGTTAAGAAGAAGAACTTTATTCGGATACGAGAGGTCTGGCATGGTGAGATTATGTTAATTTAAGTCCCTTTCCCAGTTGGAATCCATAACATTGCTGGATAAAAAATATTCAGCAAAGGCAGACTGTAGGTAGTCATCACACATTGGCCTCCGTTAACGGAAAAGTTCCATAAGGAGTCTGTTCCCACATAAGATGACTGTTAGGGATGCGCTACGCAATGGGTTCGGATTAGTACATTATGTCCAGTGAACAACAAAAGTCGTTTGGACAATCTGTCGGCAACGCCCTCCCGGACGGACTCGGTTCTCTCCACTGATGGAGCTGGGACAGAGCCCCCCTCCCCAGAAGCAATAACCTGAACCCATTGTTATTTAATCAGTGTGATCATTTCCAACCTGTCCTACACTCTCTGCCTCCGGAAATGGAGCCTTCTCCACCTGTTCTACTTCTCCCTGTCTGCTCATTTCTTCCATGTCTGTGCTCTTTTGCAGCTGGCGGGCAAGCAAAGCACTTGTGCCCGATCTCACTGCACCGAAGCCCGAACTGTAAAAAACACGTCTAGGGTCTGAGTGGCATTTTTAAGAAGAAAAACAATAAAATGTAATTATATAAAGACCTGTCTTTGTAGAAACGGGATGTATTTCAGTTTCTTGTCTTTGCAGCCGAGCATCATGGATCGTATCGGAATTGCTTTTTTTCAGAATATTTTTTTTCTTCCCAAAAATAAATAATTAAAAAGATATTTGTAAATTAATATTTGTGAGAACCCACTATTTGCGCTTTGCCGGTATTCTGATTCGGCTCCACCCCTACTTTACGTGCTCGTCCCAGCAATGTTACTGCTTCCATTCACAGACACACTTCTATTCACAGCTGTATCAGTATTTTTTCGGAAATTATATTAGTTTGAGAGTGGGGAAATTTACAGAACGACTTTTACGGAACATCGACAGCGATTCGTTTTCCCTTATTGTGCCAATACGGAACATTGCCAGTGGATTTACGGCTTTCATTCCATGTGGGAAAGGGGCATTTGACTGTTCGTAAACGGTTCCTAAAAAATAGGGCAAATGTTATTTTTGAAAATACTGTCTTGACAAGAGATGAGATATATTTGTAAATGAATCACGATCCCTCATTCGGAACGTAATGAATGTGGATTTGTAAAGGATGAAGTCTGTTTGATAGCAGCATTCTTTCAGACCAGAGAACCAAAAGAACAAAACGCAATGATATGGCAACTGGGTTTCCTTAGTGAATGCCTTTTTTGTTTGTATGTCAGACTTCACTTTCACACATCTAATTTATATTTGATATTGCCTTTTAATGTGCGCATACTTTCAAAGGATTTTTTTGTGTGTGTGTGTGTGTGTGTGTGTGTGTGTGTGTGTGTGCGCACATGCTCGTACTAGCGAGGGAGGAAGGACTGTGGCTCGCCTGGAGGTGCTTCTCTGCACTTCAACAGCATTTGGTCCCAGCAGATTGGAACTCGTCCTTCACCATAAAATGCTAAATATACCTTCTGCCGCACACACACACACACACACACACACACTCCCGCACACACACACACACGCACACACACACACACACACACACACACACACACACACACACACACACACACACACACACACACAGGGACCCCCCCTCAGCTCTGCAACACTTCTAACAGATAACATGTTACAATGTTGAGTCTGATACTGATTGTTGTGTGGGGATGGTGTGATTTGAGCTGGAGGAGGATTAAAATGCCATAGCTCAGGGGTGGGGGGGTTGGGGGTTGGGGGGTACCTATCCCAGATCCGCTGGCGCAGGTGCCTAGTGCAGGCGAAGAGAGGTCCGGGGCGCTCATGGGTGATGCAGGTACACCGCTCCAAGAAATCGCTCTTCTTCTGTTTCTGCCGCAGCCCTCTACCGCCCCGCCCAGCCTCTGTCTTCAGGCTGCATCTCTCCTTTCTCTGTTAGGCCCACGGCCTCCCAGCGCCACTAGAGGCCGCTCTTGCCCCATCTGCAGCTCCCCCCGTGAGCCAATTGCACACACCTGGGATCAATTACCTGCATAACTCCACACAGTATCTAGTCTCCAGATTCAGTGATTCAAGTCATTCATTGCCAGACCGTCAACTAGCTTACCCGAGTTGTACAGCTACTGGCTTTATTCCTAGTTCCAAGTCACTAGCTCCTAGTGCTTGTTTCAAGTCTCTAGTCTATGTCTCTTTGTTTCGTATTCCCCTTACCTGCTTGTCTCCTCTCGTCGACCCAGTCTGTCCGTCCCTCTCCAGCCAGCCCGGTTTACCTGCTTGTCTCCGCTCGTTGACCAAGGTTGTCCGTCCCTCTCCATCCAGCCCCGTTCCCCGTCTCTCCACCCGGATCCTGGACCCCTCCTCCCGATCATCGTCATCCCTGCCCAGCCCTGCTCCATCCCTACCTGACCGGGTCCCCCTGGCCAGCTCCACCGTGTGGGCTAATAAACATCCTTCGTCTGCCTCCTGTCTCCCCGTGTTGTGCGTTTGGGTCTCTCCTAGACCTGGTCGTGACAGTACGGTCTGGCCGTAAAACATTGACCCAGCCGACACAGAAGGGCTCCGCCGCGCACTCCAGAACCAAGAAGTGTTGCTTGGTCAACATGACCAGGCCCTCCAGGACATCGTGGAACACCATCTCGGCGGTAGTCAGCAGCCTGCAGGTTCCTCCGGCTCCAGTGGCCCCCCCTGCTCCTCTGGCCCTCCCTCCTCCCTCCACCAGGGCTCCCAGCGCCTCCCTCGTCCCCCCTGAGCCCCACGTTCCAGCTCCAGCGCCCTACGACGGCGAATTCGACACCTGCCGTGCCTTCCTTTTGCAGTGCGTGGTGGCTTTCCAGCAGCAGCCATCGTCGTACGCCTCCGATGGCACCCGCATCGCATCCTCATCCTCCATCTCCTGCCTGAGAGGGGTAGCTCTCGGCTGGGGTTCTGCGGTTTGGAGTCAGGGGGGCCCCGTGAGTCTCTCCTAAGATATGTTCACCCGCGAAATGAGGGTTAGAGTCTTCGACCACCCAGTTTGCAGCAAGGAGGCCGCCAGAAGACTCCTCTCCCTCAGCCAGGCTCCCCGTTGCGTCGCCTCCCTTGTCGCCGAGTTCCGGACACTAGCCGCAGAAAGCAACTGGAATGACGGCGCCCTGCAGGACGTGTTTCAGCGCGCCTTGAATGATGATTTGTGGGACGAGTTGGTGCGGCGGGACGAGCCCACAGATCTGGACCAACTGGTAGAGACCGCCATCTGCCTGGACAACCGGCTACATGAGTGCCGGCGCGAGAGGGGTCGAGGTCGAGACTCCAGCCCGTGCCCACTACTCTCAGGCGCCTCCGAAATCCCTCGACTCTCTCCGATGCCGAGCCCATGCAACTCGATCGCTCCCGGATCTCCCCCGAGCAGCAGGCCCGCCGCATACAGACCAGCGCCTGTCTGTATTGCGTCCGGCTGGGACACCTCTGAGCCACCTGCCCGGTCAGGCCGGGAGAGGCCGACTTCTCGGTAGGGTTACGTTCCAGTCACTCCAGCTCCAACCTTCTCACCCGTCCTCTTCTCCCAGCTACCCTCTCATGGGGTAGCTGGGAGCTACTTCCTCTCTTCCTCCGCTTTCATAGATTTCGGGGCGGATGCGAGCTTCCTCGACCTGGGACTAGCACGCCAACTAGTGCTGACACCCGTCCCTCTCCCCACACCACTCAAGGTCAAGGGGCTGACCGGTTCACTTCTGACCCGGATTACTCACCAGACGACCCCCCTCGAGCTGCTACTCTCCGGCAACCACCGTGAGTCCTTGAGGTTCCTCCTCATCCATTCCTCCCTGAACCCCCTGGTCCTGGGTTACCCCTGGCTCTGGATCTACAACCCTCAGTTGGACTGGCACTCGGGTAGCGTGAGCGACTGGAGCACACACTGCCATGCCCACTGCCTCCGCTTGGCCTCTACCCCATCGCTGGACGCGCCGCCGGGGAACCCCAAGAGCCCCGATCTGTCCTCGGTTCCTTCACAATATCTGGACCTGGCCCCTGTTTTCAGCAAGCAGGGCACGCTATCCCTCCCACCTCATCGCCCCTACAACTGCGCAAACAACCTCCTGCCAGGAGCCCCCCTCCCCTGCAGTCACCTGTATAACGTCTCCCGGCCCGGACAGGAGGCCATGGAGACCTACATCCACGACTCTCTTGCTGCTGGGATAATTTGACCCTTGTCGTCTTCTTCGTCGCCAAGAAGGACTAGACCCTCCGTCCCTGCATTGACTTCAGGGGACTCAACATCACAATCAAGAACAAGAACCCCTTGCCCCTGACGGACTCGGCCTTCGTCCCCATCCGGGGTGCCACCCACTTCTCCAAACTCGACCTCCGCAACGCTTACCACCTGGTCTGCAGCCGCGAAGGGGATGAATGGAAGACTGCATTCAACACCCCGCTCGGACACTTCGAGTATCTGATAATGCCTTTTGGTCTCTCAAATGCCCCAGCGGTCTTCCAGGCCCTAATTAACGATGTCCTCAGGGACATGCTCAACTCGTTTGTCTTTGTGTACCTCGACGACATCTAGATTTTTTCCAAATCCCTCTCCGACCACGTAAAACACATACGCCTGGTGCTGCAGTGGCTCCTGGAGAACCGTCTATTTGTTAAGGCCGAGAAGTGTGTCTTCCATGTTACGTCCGTTCCCTTCCTAGGATTCATCATTGGCCAAGGGAGGCTGGGGATCGACCCCAAGAAGGTGGCCGCCGTGATGGAGTGGCCAACCCCAGCCAATAGGAAACAACTCCAGGGATTCCTCAGGTTTGCAAACTTCTACCGGCGCTTAATCCGAAACTTCAGCTGTATCGCCGCTCCCCTCTCAGCCCTTACCTCCACCGCAGTGGGCTACAAGTGGACCCCTGCGGCCGTGGCTGCATTCCTCAACCACCGAAGCCACTTCTCGTCGGTCCCAGCCTTGGCCCAGCCCGACGCCAACCTCCAGTTCGTGGTAGAGGTGGATTCTTTGGACAAGGGGGTAGGAGCGGTACTGTCGCAGCACTCTCCAACTGACGGTAAGCGCCACCTCTGTGCCTTTCTCTCCCGCAATCTCACCCCACCCGAGCGCAATTATGACGTGGGCAACCGGGAACTCCTGGCCGTCAAACTAGCCCTCGAGGAGTGGCGCCACTGGCTTGAGGGAGCAAACCACCCCTTCGTCGTCTGGACCAATCAAAAGAACCTGGCCTATTACCAGACGGCTAAGCGGCTCAACCCCGGGAACCCAGTTTGGCGTTGTTCTTCGGCCGGTTTAACTTCTCTCTATCCTACCGCCCAGGCACCAAAAATACCAAGCCTGACGCCCTGTCCCGTGTGTTCGCGTCAGAGGAGAAGACAGGGGATCCAGAACCCATCTTTCCACCCCTGTGCCTTGCCGCCACGCTCACCTGGGAGATCGAGTCCCTTGTCACCCAAGCGCAGGAACACCACCCCAACCCAGGTACTGGACCCCCTAACCGCCTGTTCGTCCCTGACTCCGCGCGCTCCCAGGTTCTGCAGTGGGCCCATGCCTGCCGGTGGCCGAGGTGTTCCGCCGCCATGGCATTTGGCAGACGTGGTGTCGGACAGAGGTCCTCAGTTCACCTCCCAGGTCTGGCGGGCCTACTGCTCGGCCCTGGTGGCACAGGTCAGTCTCTCCTTCGGTTTCCACCCCCAGCCAAAAGGCCAGACGGAGCGGGCAAACCAGGAGGTGGAGGCCATGCTCCGCTGCCTGACAACCACCAGCCCCACCTCCTGGAGCGACCAGCTGCCGTGGGCCGAATACCCCACAACACCCTGGTCAATGCCTCCTCTGGCCTGTCGCCCTTCCAATGCTCTCTGGGCTACCAAACCCCGCTGTCCCCTGCCCAGGAGGTTGAGATAGCCGTACCCTCCGTCTAGGCCCACATCCGTCGCTGCAGGAGGACATGAAGGAGGCCCCGCTGTGCCCTACTCCAGGCCTCAGCCAGGTCCCAGCGGCAGGCGAACCGGCACCGTGCGCCTGCACCCACATACGTCCCCGGACAGATGGTATGGCTCTCCACAAAGGACTTGCCCCTCAAGATGGACTCCCGAAACTCGCTCCCCGGTATGTTGGTTCCTTCCCCATTGTGTCAATCATCAATCCCTGTGCCCTACGCCTTCCTCTCCCTCCCTCCCTCCGTGTCCACCCCACCTTTCATGTGTCTCTGCTTAAGCCGGTGGTTTCCAGCCTTCTCTCCCTCCCCGCCAAGGCCCCACCACCCCCCCCGCACCATCGACGGTCACCCGGCCTACACAGTGCGGCGCCTGCTGGATGTGCGCCGCTGGGGGAGGGGCCTCCAGTACCTCGTGGACTGGGAAGGGTACGGTCCGGAAGAATGCTCCTGGGTCCCCTGGAGACAGATCCTGGATGCCTCCATCATCCGGGATTTCAATTGGACTCGCCCTTCCAGTTCCAGATGTCCGCCAAGGGGCGTCAGTAGAGGGGGGGGTACTGTTAGGCCCACGGCCTCCCAGCGCCACTAAAGGCCGCTCATACACCATCTGCACCTCCCCCCGTGAGCCAATTGCACACCTGCATCACTCCACACAGTATTTAGTCCCCAGCTTCCCAGTCATTCATTGCCAGACTGTCAACTCGCTTACCTGAGTTGTACAGCTACTGGCTCCATTCCTAGTTCCAAATTCCTAGCTCCGAGTGCTTGTTTCAAGTCCCTAGTTGATGTCTCTTTGTTTCGTCTTCCCCTTACCCGCTTGTCTCCTCTCGTCGACCTAGTCTGTCCGTCCCTCTCCAGCCAGCCCGGTTTACGTGCTTGTCTCCACTTGTCGACCAAGGCTGTCCGTCCCTCTCCATCCAGCCCCGTTCCCCGTCTCTCCACCCGGATCCTGGACCCCTCCTCCCGATCATCGTCATCCCTGCCGAGCCCTGCTCCATCCCTACCTGACCGGGTCCCCCCGGCCTGCTCCACCATGTGGGCTAATAAACATCCTTCGTCTGTCTACCGTCTCCCCGTGTTGTCCGTTTGGGTCTCGCCTAGCACTGGTCGTGACATTCTCATTTCTTATTTTACCACACCTCTCGCTCTTCGCCGTTCAGGAGCTCGTCAGCGGCCAAGCGAGGAAATATCAGTCTCCAGAAATATCATCTTTTAGAACTTTTGGTTCCCATCATTTAGAACGGTTCATAGATCAACGTCCTCGAACGCTGTACTGCCCTGCCATTATATCTGGGTGAGATACACAGTGCAAATGTTACTTCTCTTTTTCAATGCAAATTTCATACATATTCGACATCATGCAAATATTGTTGTAAAGATGTTGCTGTGTTGTAAAAGTAATACAATTTCTACACCCGACCCTAAACTATGATGGGGGCCGCTATCCTGCTCCAACTGATGTTTTAAAGCCTCTTGGTGAGAGAAGAAGTTGATCATATAAATTGGAATCTGATCTGCTCAATTCTTTGGGTCATAGTATGCAAGCATATTGCTGCCACATTATAACGTGAAAGGTTTATTGTTATGAAACGTATCGGATTATAATTTGATAAATAGTATATTGTTATACCGTGATAATGGTCTGTGCAAGAAGTATAATTCATTTGCAGTTGTTCACGTTGTATAATGAAAAATGCCATTTTTTAGGGTACCTCATTTCATTGTCCTACTTGTGCAATGCAATTCAGCATGCCAAAGCATTAGCTTGTTCCATTATCCAACTTGTACAATGAATTATTAAAATTGAACCAGGAAGTTGAAAGCCGGAGACAGAGACAGCTCGTAAAAGTTGTGCGTATTCGTCTTCAAAGTAAAAGTTGTGCCTTTTGGAGAGTGTTGGCTACAGCGGTCAGTTTAAGGAGAGCTAAACTAAATCAATAAACAAGTTGGTTTCTTCTGAGCAAAGACTGAAGTTGAGCCACATGAATGTTTCCATGCACCGATAAGAAAAGCGCCATTTTGGTGTTACACATAAAAAGCCCTGTCCTTGACTGGAATGATCTGCAAGATCAACAACATTTATCAAACTTTAGCTGCCTTAATTCTGTCATTTATCATGCTGGCCATATTGAATTGGAAGCTCCCATCAGTCAGGCTGTGTCTAAATTAGAGGCTGTAATTGGACAAGAATGGCATACTACGTACACAGGTGACCCCTCTTTCCCCTCCCTCTGTGCTCAGAAGCACAAAAGCAAAAGCGATGATGCTTTGATTGATTTGGGCTCTGGCTAGAAGAGTCGAGAGCTGGTTTGTGCCTTTAAAAAAAAACATACCAGGCAGCGTACACATAATTTCGATACGCAGGTAGAGATTTCTACACACCTGCTGTGTGCGATGACCTATGAACTTAAAATTAAAAAAATCTGTCCAGCCGAAACATATTAAGTCGATGCTGCCTTTTGTAACTGGCTGTTTCATTGCCTCAATATGGCATTTTGGAACATGTTCAGATTATAGAATTTTCAGCCAATCACGTTCCATTTAGCTTCAGAGCACCCTCCATACTTGATATAAATTCACAGCACCAAAGAACAGCTTGGAAAGGTACCTGAAAGCATTTCTATATTTATTCTATGATGTTTAAAGCTATAAGTAAAGGGAAGAGTAATTCAGGAGTTTGAGATTTAGATTTCTTTTTTTAGTGTAGTGATGAATTCCCTATGGGGAAATAAAGAGCCACTGCAACATATCCTGCATAAAGTTTTTGCAAGCAAATGTACAAGCAAATCTTAACAAGACAAGCTCCCAAACACAGACACACTCGCACAGAATTTATAAGGCCAAATTTGTTATTTCAATGTTTTTAGTATGTCGAAACTACACTATGCATAAAGTACCGAGATGACATACTACATCTGGTGAACTATTGTAGTGCTCAAGCACTGCACTATGCAGGCAAACATGTCTGCAAACATTTCATGTGCCCCTGTCTAAGTCGCACCCAATCAATATGTGTACACAACAGCAATCCACATTTTTGTACAGGTTTACAATGAGAACATGTCAAATTTCAGAATCGGTTTACTGGGAAACGGACATTTTCATATACAAGGAATTTGTATTAGTGGGTGCATTATGAACAGACAGACAAGTAGCATCAAAATAGAAATGCTTAACAATTTAAAAATAACTATAAAATAATTTTGTGGACTCCCTGCAATTCCTAGATGAGCCTGAAGGGGCCATGCACTCCAGTTTGTGAACCCCTTTGATATTAAAAGAAGTCTATACAGGTACTCCTCACTTAACGACCTACCTGTTTAACAACCCTTTGGACTTACGACCTGCACTATGAACAGTCTGTATTGTGCATTGCGTATCTTATCACCCTTTATATACAGGCATATACATACATACATACATACACACACACACACACACACACTACTGTGCCCCCACCACACGGCACCCAAGTGACGTTTTCAGGGCTCTCCGACACAGATGACAGGGGGTTGTTAACACCAGTTTATTGTAGAGAGAAGGCTAGGTGGAACTAGCCAGGAGCAGATTGAACATGTCATGACACGGGCTCCAATCCTGAGTGTGTGTGGATGGGGTTTTAAACCTACTGCTCGTTAACCCAACCAATGACCATCAGGTGTGGCTGCTCAAACCACCCCATCCACACGCCACATGCCCCCAACACCAAACTGAGGCCAGGAAGAATTCCTGGCCAAAGCCTACGCCCCCCCCCCCACCAAGCAGAAAACAAAAGTGAAAAAAACAGGGTTCCTATACCTTAAATAATAAAAACACCACTCTGAAACAGGGTTCCCACACAATTATACAAACAAATGTCCAAAAAGACAATTTATTGGTCCCCTGAAACATCAACGTCGACCGACTTCCTTCCACCAGAGCAACGATACAGACTCCCCTCCTCTCTTCTGAAGTGTGGGACCTCGAGCTGCTGTGTTGGCTGGTGAAGGCCTGGCCGGTCTTGGCTGTCCTGGGTGCTGCTTGGAGGGATGGCCTGGCTGCTGGGCGGAGAAGCTAGCTGCCATTGGTTACCTGTAGTGGTTGCTGCGCTGATTGTTCCCCAGTCCTCCACTGGAGCTCCTAGGTGCTGCTGCTGCCAGTCGGGAGAGGGTTGGTGCTGGGGCCGCCAGTTGAACCGGGGCAGCCCTTCTGTGTCCCTTCCCCGTGCTGGAGAGTCCCTGTTCAGGCACCAGTGTGGCAGTTTCACCACCCAAGTGGCCTTTTCAGGGCCCTCCAACAAAGAGACACAGACGACGGGGGGTTGTTCACACCAGTTTTTTGTAGCGTGAAAGCTAGGTGGAATTAGCCAGGAGCAGATTGAACATGTCATTACATTACATTTAGCAGACGCTTTTATCCAAAGCGACTTACAATTGTTCAAACACCGACGGACGCAGCCATCAGGAGCAATTAGGGGTTAAGTGTCTTGCTCAAGGACACTACAGCATGCTAGCAGGAAGAGCCTGGGATCGAACCAGTAACCTTTAGATCACCAGACCACCAGCTCTACCGCCTGAGCTACCATCCCCATGAAACCTCATGAAACAGGATCCTATCCCGTGTGTGGATGGGGTTTTAAACCTACTGCTCGTTAGCCCAACCAATGAGCATCAGGTGTGGCTGCTCAAACCACCCTATCCACACACCACAAACTATATATACTCTATAGACTATATATACTATATACATTATATACATATCATCTCATCACGTTCTCAGTCTCAGTCTCGTTCCCGCAGTTTGTCAGTAATAACTACACAAGTGTTCGCAATCGCCACGTCCCCTTACTGTGAAATAACACGGGTCCTCGCTGACCGACCAATTTGCTTAATGACCTGGTCCTAGGAACGTTTCTCGGTCATGAAGTGAGGAGTAACTGTATATAACATGAGGCCTTTCATATTTCAGCGTTTGTAATTTGGTTGTTGGTTACAAAGTATTGTCATCAAAGAGTTATTGGGCTTAGAAAACTGTGTGGAGGAACTTTTAGACGGTCCCTAAAGGCTCTGTCATAATCAATGCAAGCAAGCAGTGTGGCTCCTGGCATGTGCAGTACCAGGGAACACGAGTATATACTTTACAGTATAGTTGGGTGTTGCTGTGTAGATGCCATGGCGATATTCTCCTGGAAGATAGGGGCCACTGTGCACAAACCACCAGGGGAAACTAAAATAACTACTGTACTACTGAACTTTACAAAGAAGTCCTGAGGGAAGGATCTGAATAACTACAAAAGAGCGAAAGTGTTAAATGTATGCATATTAATTGTAGCCAGTGCAGGTTTTTTTTATATATATAGTCATGAATTTGTGCAAATTGTCGGTTGTAAACGTGACAAAGAAGTCCTGCGGGATTAAAATAGTCCAAATCTTTGGACAGAGATAGTGTTATCTTCTTCCATGGATTGAACGGAATCTGGTTTATTTGGTTATTTTTGAGGTCATGCACGGATGGATCGTGCAGGTTGTACCTGTGGAACGCTTCACACATCCTTCCTTTGGAACGCGTCTATCTTGAATTACCTGAAGTGCACAGCACAGAGTTCCAAAAGTTGAGTGGTGCGCGCCCTTGTGCAAAATTGCTGTGCAGTGTTGTCCCAAGCGTCACAATTGTGTAATTTATGGCGTACACACTAAACTACATTACGGCTGCAGTGACTGTAAATCAGGCTTCAGAAGCCTGTAGGGGGCAATGGACCCCAGTTTCAGAACCCCTTTGATATTAAAAGCCTATAACATGAAGCCATATTTCAATGTTGGTAATTTGGCTATTGGTTACAAAGAGTTATTGGTAGTCAAAGAGTTATAGAGTGCTGCAGGAATTAATCCTAAAACTCAGTAATTAAGAGAGCAGAGTTTTAGCATTTTTGCACATTTTTGCATTTTTTGGAAGTCAATGGGTTTTTGAATGGGGTTTTGGTTAGACGCCTGAAGGCATAAGGTCTGTGGTTAACACAAGCGTGGTGGTGGAGCCACACCTGACATGGATCTAGGTGAATGGGTCAAGGTGGCTGCATACCTGTTGCTCGTTGGTTGGGCTAACGACCAACAGGTTAAAACCCCGATCCTCACACTCACTCAGGATAGGAGCCCTGTCATGACATGTTCGATCTGCTCCTCGCTAATTCCACCTAGCCTCATCTCTACAATAAACAGGTGTCTGCAACCCAGTGTTTTCTGTGTCTCTGTGCCGGAGGGCCTTGGAACCGGCACTAGGGTGGCGTGTGGCAGGCGGAACTGCCACAACAAGCTTAAGAGATTTTTAACCTTTTATTCTAGGACATATAATACGTCAGTAAATACCCCACTCGTGAATTTGAAGCTTTTACATGTCTTAAAAAATGCGGTTGATAACAAGTGGCTAAATGAGACTACAGAGGCTGCCAGGGATATTAATCACCATCACGCCAAACATGGAAAGTCATCTACTAACTAGTTCACCTTTACAGCCTCTAATTGTGTTTATACAAACTATTGTAACTCAAACTTTCTAACTTGTATGTGTATATATATATATATATATATATATATTAGTGGTGGTGACGTTGATGTCATGCGACCATGGTGTAGTTCAAAAGTATTGTTAATTTGTGAAGATTATCTTTCTGAACAAAATGTGTAATCCTGAAATTTTGTTTGCCAAAGGGCGTATTTTCTGCAATAAACCAAAGTCCAATGGAAAAATCCCAATGGGTTTTTGGCAAGGGAACCAGGGTGATACTAGAAAAATACTTCATCCCGGCAGCACTCTATTGCACTTTGAAAATTGTCTAATGCAACATTTAGTTGGTCCTAACAATAAATTGAACCATTGGCTCTCAAGTGCAGCTGCTATCTATAAATCAACAGCTCATTCTCTTGTGAGTAAAGGACACGAAGGAGAATGTCTGTAGTACATCTTTAGGAATCAGGGAGCAGTTTGCTGAGTGGTTTTCTCTGTTATTCAATGATAGAAAGTCAACGTATAACAACAGTTGTGCAAGCATTTGGGTCATGACAGAAGAAAAGACCACTGGCCTCAAGAGTTAGAAGTGGTGGCAAAGGCAAAACAACAGAAGGATAGAGAGAGATAAGACAGTGAGGGGAAAAAAACGACAGGGTAGCAGTAGTGGTTATGGCAAATAGTTACCCAAAGGCTAGCTATTTTTCAGACATCAAAGTGTTTAAAGTGGTTTATTTCCATGACCTTGAAATGCAACTCCTGGACATCTTCCACAGATGAAATGGATATAACCCACACATACTGTGGTATCTTGGTATTTTGCCGTCAGGTGACAGAGACCAACTCCTGGTTTGTTCACCTTTTATTAACAGTCTTCAGCAACATGTGGCGCGGCCGTAACATGCCAGGCTGGCTATCAGTACAACAACTGACAGAGCGATTGAAGGAGCATTTACTTAAGATAGAGTCCCTCTACTGGCGAAGTCATATAACTGCACTCTATCACATCCCTCCCTTCTTAGCTCTTGCTTTTCTGTCCTTTAGTTAACCAACGAAAATAATAATACACCACAGCATTTTCTTTCCCGTTTAGCCAGTAACATCTAAACTTATATATATATTTTAGCTTGCTGTACCCTGCTTCCTTTATATAACTTTATGTAACAATCACAATGTCAGAACACCTTTTATTTCTTCCGAACACTTTGTTATATACTTATCTTTCTTTTTATTTATTTATTCAAATATATACTCCCCCTAAAGGAGACTAGGCACATTCTTGCCCCTAAAGGCATCCACTTTATGTGGAGTTGTCTTTCAAATGGTTTGGAGGACGTTTGTCCCTTCTTGATCTGCGCAATCCGTCGGCTGATGAACCCCCTGGTGCAGTATCCTCCTGGGTCACCACCGGCACAGCACTATCCTCTCTTTGGTGAGAACTTGCACCCTCCAGTGCTCCAGCAGTTAGTGGACTGGGTTCTGTTATGTCGTCCCCTGTAGTACTGGACACCGGTGTAGGAAGCTCCTCTTCCTGCCTGCTGAACAGCTGATCGACATGTCGCCTGACCACTTTTCCATCCCCCAGCAACACAGTATAAGAAACTGGTCCTGTTAACTCCTGCACTCGTCCAGGTATCCATTTAGGTCAATATCTAAAGTTCTTAGTGTAGACAGGGTTACCTTCCTCAAAGTTGTGATGTTTGGCATGCCTGTCATGGTAGTTTTTCTGACTTGTTTGTTTTGACTCGACTTTTTGTTTTAAATCTGGGTGCATATTTCCAAACCAGAAACCGTGGGTTGATAAATCCATCCGCTGCGCTCTGAATGCTCGCACGGCCGCTTACAACGACGGTCTTGTATCTGCTAATATGGACAATTACAAAGCGGCGTCGTACAATCTGCGGAGGGCGGTGAGGGACGCCAAACGGACGTACAGGGAGACCGTGGAGCTACAGATGGAGCGGGGGGACACAAGACGCTTGTGGCAGGGGCTGCGGACTATTACGAATTACAAGAGCAGCTCCCCCCCAGCCACGAGTGTGGACGCCTCCCTAGCCAACCAACTGAACTCCTTTTATGCGCGGTTTGAGTCTGGCAACAGCACCGCTAGATCGCCGGCTAATTGGAGTTACACCGCTGGGGATGAGTGCGCACTCTCAGTGTCCGTGCACAAGGTCAGGAGGGCTCTGATGCGTGTGAACACCAGGAAAGCTGCGGGCCCAGATGGCATATCTGGGCGAGTACTGAAGACCTGTGCTAACCAGCTAGCTCCGGTGTTCACTACAATACATCTCCCTGGCTGAATCAGTGGTCCTGTCCTGCTTCAAGAGGTCCACCGTCGTTCCTGTCCCGAAGATCGCCTCTCCAACCTGCCTGAATGACTACCGTCCAGTGGCCCTCACCTCAGTGGTCATGAAGTGTTTCGAGAGGCTGATTAAGGATATCATCTGCGCCTCCCTTCCCCACACCTTGGACCCGTTGCAGTTCGCGTACCGGCAAAACAGATCCACGGATGACACGGTCTCCCAGGTACTGCACACCACGCTCACGCATCTGGATGGCCAGAAGGGGGCCTATGTGAGAATGCTGTTCATTGATTATAGTTCAGCTTTCAACACCATAGTCCCCACCAGACTGGCTGTCAAGCTGATGGAGCTCGGACTGAATGCTCCGCTGTGCGCCTGGATCCTGGACTTCCTCACAGCCCGCCCCCAGGTGGTCAGGGTGGGGAAGTACATGTCAAGCTCCCTCACCCTGAATACAGGATCCCCCCAGGGCTGCATCCTCAGCCCCCTACTGTACTCCCTGTACACACATGACTGTGTGGCCAGGTCCAGCTCCACCACCATCATCAAGTTTGCTGACGACACCGTGGTCGTGGGCCTGATCACCGACTGCAATGAGAAGGCCTACCGCGAGGAGGTGGCTGACCTGTCACTCTGGTGCCAGGACAACAGCCTCCACCTGAACGTCAGTAAAACCAAGGAGCTGACTGTGGACTTTAGGCGTCGATCACAATCGAGGACGCACGCACCCTTGTGGATTAATGGGACTTCTATCGACAGGCTGAGCAGCTTCAGATATCTGGGAGTCCACATCACAGAGGACTTAACATGGACTGTACACACAGACACTCTGGTGAGAAAGGCGAGGCAGCGTCTTTACCACCTCAGGCAGCTGAGGAAATTCCGGGTCTCGGTGAGGATCCTCAAGTCCTTCTACTCTGGAGCAGTGGAGAGCATCCTGACAGGCAACATCACTGCCTGGTTTGGGAACTGTACTGCCCAGGACAGGCGGGCCCTGCAGAGGGTGGTGCGTTCAGCTGAACGTACCACTGGAACTACCCTCCCCCCCTTGCAGGAGTTATACACCAGGAGGTGTAGTAGCAGAGCCCGCAGGATCATGAAGGATCCTCATCACCCCAACAACGGACTGTTCCAGCTGCTGCAGTCAGGCAAGCGCCTCCGCAGTCACACAGCGAGAACAGAGAGACTGAGACGGAGTTTTTTCCCGCAAGCCATTAGAACTGTCAATGCTGACCTATATGTAGCATACTGTACCACATACTGTGTCACTGTTCAGGGTCGTTCGTGATGCCGTATTGCTGCACCGTACTGTTGTATACTGTGCTGTATTATCCCAAACACTACCTCACTCTAATCACATTCACATGCCACTTTAATGCACATATCTGTATATATATAGGCATATTCCCTCTATCTATTCCATTTTATCTCATTTTATTTTTATTGTATTTTATTCTATATATTTTTATTTTATTCTATAAGTATTCAACTTACTGTATTACGTTTTAGGAGTCAGTTAGTCGGTCTATTAGAAAGAAATTTCTTATTTTTATTTTTTTCCTAGGACATAGTGTGCTATCACCGGGTGCGTTGCATTACATTTCACTGCATATATGTATGAAAGTATGTATATGTATGTGAAAAATAAAAATCTTGAATCTTGAATCTTGAATCAAGTCAAGTGTACACCTCAGCTTCCTTCCCATCATCATCTCAGCTGGTGACAATCCAGTAGTCGACTGTGGAGTGATGCGATAGCTAAACAAAGCCCTATCCACCCTTGTCTCTATTGTCCCAGCTGTGCTCTTCTTCATCAGCTGAATGTTTGCACCGCCGTCTCCGCTAGACCATGATGAGGGGTGGTATGGTGCTGATGTGACATGTGTGATTCCGTTCCAGGACGTAAACTCTTTCATGTGTTTGCTGACAAAACACTGAGCATTGTCTGACACAATCATTTCTGGAATGCCATGTGTGCTGAAACTGTTCCTCAAACAATTTACAGTCACTGCAGAGGTGGATGAAGTCACTGGATGAACATCCAACCACTTGGAATGCGCATCCACAATTACTAAGAACATTCTACCCATTAAGGGACCTGCATAGTCTATGTGGAGTCTTCTCCAGGGCTTTTCAGGCCACTCCCATGGATGTAGTGGTGCACTCGAAGGTGCTTTCCTATGTTCTTGACATGTAGCGCATGATTTTACTTTAGTCTCTATATCCGCATCCATGTGAGGCCACCACATGTAACTTCTTGCCAAACCCTTCATACGGCTCATTCCTGGGTGTGACTGGTGTAATTCTTCCAGCATAGAGAGCTCGTCCTCTTTCTGGTATGACTACCCGGGCTCCCCACAACACACAGCCATCTTGCGCACTCAACTCACATTGTCTCTGCATCGCAGATTCCGTTCGCTACGAAGAAATGATGCAGGATCTCGCAGTACTCTTCCCAGCTCTGCAACTCGTTGTCAAAGGGTGCCACCGACCCCACTGTAGCAGCCATGTTTTTGTCTTTGTCTTTACTCCGTGATAAAGGGAGCGCCCAGCTTCTTCACGCTTGTAGCAGCACGCCAATATCCCGTTACCGCGATAGCTTTAGCTTTAGCTTAGCTAGCTACACTTCACTCGGTAACAACTTTCTGCTCAAACTCACGCCACGGTTTTCCGAACATTCTTCCGGTTTATCCTCGTCGCCATATGTGGTATCTTGGTATTTTGCCGTCAGGTGACAGAGACCAACTCCTGGTTTGTTCACCTTTTATTAACAGTCTTCAGCAACATGTGGCGCGGCCGTAACATGCCAGGCTGGCTATCAGTGCAACAACTGACAGAGCGAGGAAAGGAGCATTTACCTAAGATAGAGTCCCTCTACTGGCGAAGTCATATAACTGCACTCTATCACACATACAAAGGCAAATGCAAATGATTTTCTGTCTGCGTACGTGCGTAAGTGACCATGAACCTGCACGTGTGTGTGTGTGTGTGTGTGTGTGTGTGTGTGTGTGTGTGTGTGTGTGTGTGTGTGTGTGTGTGTGTGTGTGTGTGTGTGTGTGTGTGTGTGTGTGTGTCTCCCTGAGGGGTGTGACCCAGTGTATTTGACAGCAGGACTGCTTCTCCACATATAGAACCAGACTGCGTAGGAGGGAGAGAGAGAGAGATCTGCAGAGAGACAGAGTAGTGAGGAAAAGTTACTCTTTTTAGATATTTGACTCTCTACGAGTGACTCAGTAAAATTATTTCTTCAATTTTCCAACTCTTCATTCATTTGATTCAGCTGCTGTTACTTCGGGTGAACGGAATTCTCACAGACTGATGCGCATGCATGACTCGCGACTCAGGGAACCCCGTTCGTGAACGAGATCCGGTCGTGACACTTCCTGGAACTTATTCGAGATCCAGTTCAGGAATCATTGCCTCTTGTTGTTTAATTTGAGATTCAAGTCTGCTATCGGTGTGCACCCACCAGGTTAGCCTCAGAAAACTACAAGGCTACTCCATGGATTAGTTATGGTGTGTGTGGCGCCAAGGCAGGGTGATCTGAGACATTACCTTCCCGTTCTCCTGGAGTAGCCATGGTAGCGAACCGGGACAGGTAATCCACCATGATTTTGGTCTTGCTCAATTTATGCTGGAACCTTAGCTGGTTGCAAGGCAAGATACCATTGTGGGATGTGATTATTGTGGTTTTTCATTGTGTTTATCCAATAGAAAGCTTGGTGATCGACCCCTAGATCAAATTCTCTTCCGAAAGGATAATGATGTAAGCTATCCAATGTCCATTTGATGCTAGATCCCTCCTTTTCAATGGTAGAATATCGGGTTTCACGCGGTAACAGCTCACGACTGTTGTATAATACTGATCGCTCTTCCCCTTCGCCTCCTTGAGTTAAATCGGCTCCAAGTCCAACATCTGACGTGTCCAATGAATCGCTTCTTAAAATCAGGACTGCACAACACAGGAGAACAACACATGCCATTCCCGAGGGTGGTAAATGCCTGCTCACAATTTTCAGACCAGGTTAGCTTTTTGGGTGCGGTTGATTAGAGAGGATAAGAGGGGTTGCAATGGTAGAAAATTGAGGAATGAACTTACTATACCAACCCACCATTCCCATGAAATATCTCATCTGCTTCTTGGTGTGCGAATGTCGGGTATGCAGGACAGCCTCAACCTTGTCCACCAGAGGACGGATATCATTATTCCCCAGCTGGAACCCCAGGCACTGAGCTTCGCCTCTGCCCCATTGACACATCTCGGCAAGCGTCAATCCAGCTGTCTCAATGCAACCGAGGACTTGCTGAAGGTGTTGGGGATGGTCTATCACGAGGAGCTGAATATGACAGCATCATCCAAATAGGCTGCGCTGAATGGTCAATGTCCGTTAAACTTAATAATGTTGCAGGTGTCAAATGGAGACAAAGGGCATGACTGTGAATTGGAAAAGTCCAAGTTGTGTTCTGAAGGTGGTGTACTGTTTGGATCTGTCCTCTAATGGGAGGGTTCCATCCTTCTCTGGCACCATAATCATAGGACTGGACCATTCACTTTCTAAAGGCTCGATCACTCCCAGGTAGATCATGGTTATGGCGCTCCCTTTTTACAGGTTCCACCAGTTGCTCTGGAATCCGGTATGGGCTCTGCCTCACCGGTGTCTGGTCCTTCATGTGGAGGTGAGGCTTGATGACCTTAGTTCGTCATGGTCCTTCCTGGAACAGCGGCAGCAGACCCCTGAAAAGACCCCTGAGATAATGCTGCTGAGAGATGGTAGATGCTCCAAGTTGGGAGGTTTTAAGTTGGTCAGCTGCTGTAGGTCGGTTTCCACCTCACCATCTTCCATTTATTCAGGACACACTCAAAACACTTCACCTGGGGAGCTCTCATACTCCTTATGGCAAGCTTAGAGTAAACAAGTAGCACAATCCCAAGTTACAAGAATGTATTGATGTCCAGAGCTGCTCATCTCAAACCTTCCGACAATGTCCATGGCAATTCTACGTAAAGGGGTAGTAATGATGGGCAGATGATATACAGTAATGGTACAAGGTGGATTTAGTATGTGTGGTGACTTGGCATTCTGGGTATGTGGTGCGGAAGTGTTTTATATCCCAGTATATGGTAGGCCAGGAAAAAACATGACCCCAATCTCAAATAGGATAGAACATGCCAGATGAAACACCAACTGCAGCAACAGCAGTTGGTGTTACATCTGGCATGTACCATTACTCGCCTCTCCCATCTCATAAAGAATGTCACTCTCGAAGACGTACTTCTCACCCCAGGCTCCAGTTCCCACCCCAAATTCAACCTAATCATACAATGTGGAAGGAGAAGGATCAGATATTTTTTAATTCGTTTATGTCATCTGGAATGTCCCATGTGAGGTCAGTTAGATCAGAGGACATAACATGGGGCCTTAACATAGGACCTTGTGACGACAGCACACAGTTTATGTTTCATATCAGTGTCACTCAGAAGGTCAAATAAAATTGAGAAATCTGACAAGTTCTCTAAAATCCCAACATGGATGAAAAAGGAATGACCATCAACACAGATGGTCACTTCCAAGGTAGGACAGAGTTTTTTGTAACCGTGTACGCATTCAATATCCATTTGGTTCCCATAGTTAATAAAATTGTTCTCAAGAAAGCACTGTCTTATTCAAGTACTACCACAGTGGAACTACCACTGTCCAAGAGTCCACATACTGGTGTGTCATTAACCACTATAGAACAGAATGGGATCCTAAGTCTGTGGCGCTTAAGTCCTTAGGCTCTTTTTTATGGAGCAGCTCCCCAACCAGGAAGTACTGCAGATGGTAAGAGCAGAGACAAAATGCAGCAGTGACAATTGACATCACATTGATCATTCTGTGTACCAAATAAATGTTAAACATTTTTTAATCATTTCCATCCTTTTTAACTTTACCAATAGTAGAGGAGATTGCAAGATGTTATTGTACATTGGTAACCCAGTGTGTGCACCCACCAGGTTAGGCTCAGCAAACTACCAAACAACTCCATGGCTTACTTTCGGTGTGTGGCACCAAGGCAGGGTGATCTGCCACAGACTCTTTTGCCGGAGTGAGTCACGACTCCCAAGTCATTAAAAAGATGTCTTTGCTTCGAACGAATCGTTCATGAGTTTTACATCACTAACAGATAGAGAGAGCATGATGAAGGTAGTGTGAGATTTAGGTCCAGAGGGATTTGGCACAAATGTCCAAAAGTGTGATGCGATGATGGAACGCAGGTAAGCAGTATATACTGTACATTTAGTTTGATGCAGATGAACCAGCTAATTATTTTTAGGAATAGAATTTTAAGAATTGTCTTCTGTACCTGGAGCACACCTTAATTACTTGCCTATTCCTTGTTCTCACTATTTGAGCATTCCAATTGGTTACAAAAGAAAAAAACTGACCGTCAAGGCAGTCGATCATATCCAGCGACACGAGAAGACATGGGCTACTAGTGAGAAAAGGCTCAATCTTTATTTGACACGTAGGTGCGACAATTCAAGCAAAACAAAACACAAGTCCCACCACAAACATGGACATGTCTGTCTTTGTATTATTTATAATATAAATAATACATTTAAAGTTCATTAAAGAAAATGCTAATAATATTTGCAGTTTCTTTAATGAACTCTAAACATAGTCAGGTTGTTTGCAAAAATGGCTTTCAAATGACCAATTGTTTGGTGAAGAACGACTTTTGATGGTACAGAACAACTATATAGAACTGTTGCCACAATGATTAAAACTTAAAGGATATGTTTGACATTTTCTCAACCGAGGCCTTTAAAATGGATTATAATGTCTGTTCCCACCCTTTGTCTCTGTTCATAGCAATAATTGCCATTGCCGTTTTTGAAAAGGAGATCTAATGCTCTGTTTAATTTCTTTGTTTGATTGTTTTTAGTTGAATGGTTTGCCCCATTGGAGGCAGTTAAGCACAGTGGAAAGCTACAGCAGAGTGGTAAGTTTCTCATTATTAGAGTGGTCACTGAGGTCCTTTTATGAACAGTTCTAAATTACATTTTCATGGCCTGGATTGAAAAAATAAATTATTGGTAGTTGGCTGTAGCTACGTCGAAACGAACGTTTTGTGACTGAGATACAGACGTAACATGGCAGCAGCGTCTCTGTCATGACCGGAGCTAGGAGGGACCCAAACGCACGACACAAAGAGACGGAAGGCAGACGAAGGATGTTTATTAGCCACACGGTGGAGATGGCCGGGGGGACGGATGCAGCAGGGCTAGGCAGGGGTGTTGATGACTGGGAGAAGGGGTCCAGGATCCAGGTGGAGAGACGGGGAACCGGACTGGGTCGACAAGAGGAGACAAGCAGGTAAGGGGGAGACGAAACAAGGAGACATAAGTTATGGACTTGAACAAGTGCTAAGGGCTAGGAACTAGGCCAGTA
Source organism: Zeus faber (assembly GCF_960531495.2). NCBI lineage: Eukaryota > Metazoa > Chordata > Actinopteri > Zeiformes > Zeidae > Zeus > Zeus faber. Next base: position 4,995,031 of record NC_137205.1, read on the forward strand.
GCAGTACACCTCGGGTAAGCTAGTTGACGGACTGGCAATGAGTGACTGGGGAGCTGTCGAATAAATACTGTGTGAGTGATGAAAGTAATTGGTCCCAGGTGTACCGGACCTGGCGGAGGCCTGGAGTAGGGCAGAGTGGGCCCTCCTCTACGTCCTCTGGCAGCGACGGATGTGGGCCTGGACAGGGGTTGGTAGCCCAGAGAGCATTGGAAGGGCAACAGGCCGGAGGAGGCATTGACCAGGGTGTTGTGGGCGTATTCGGCCCACGGCAGCTGGTCGCTCCAGGAGGTTGGGGCTGGTGGTTGTCAGGCAGCGGAGCAAGGCCTCCACCTCCTTGTTTGTCCGCTCCGTCTGGCCGTTGGTCTGGGGGTGGAAACCATTGGAGAGACTGAACTGTGCCCCCATGGCCGAGCAGAAGGCGGGCCAGACCTGGGAGGTGAACTGGGGACCTCTGTCCAACACCACGTCTGCCGGGATGCCATGGCGACGGAACACCTCGGCCACCAGCAGGTCTCCCTTGCCGATGGTAGTTTGGGCAGGGCGAGAAAGTGTGCCGCTTCAGAAAAATTGTCCACCACCATGAGGATGGTAGTGTTGCCCCGGGATGGTGGGAGACCGGTGACAAAGTCCAGGGCGATGTGGGACCAAGGACTAGTCGGGATGGGTAACGGGCGGAGGAGGCCGGAGCGGGATCGGGTGGAGGTGTTGGACCTGGCGCAGGTGGGACAGGCAGAGACGAAGGAGTGCTGGGGTGCGGGTGATCCCGGGATGGTAGCTGAAGCGGGAGGCATGGGCCCACTACAGAACCCGGGAGTGTGCGGAGTCAGGGACAAATAAGCGGTTAGGGATGCATTCTCCTCTGGCGTGAACACACGGGACAGGGCGTCAGGCTTGGTGCTCTTGGTGCCTGGGCGGTAGGATAGAGAGAAGTTAAACCGGCCGAAGAACTACGCCCACCTGGCCTGCCGGGAGTTGAGCTGCTTCGCTGTCCGGATATAGGCCAGGTTCTTATGATCGGTCCAGACGACGAAGGGGTGGTTTGCTCCCTCATGCCAGTGGCGCCACTCTTCCAGGGTTAGTTTGACGGCCAGGAGTTCCCGGTTGCCCAGGGCATAATTGATTTCGGTGGGGTGAGCCTGTGGGAGAGAAAGGCACAGGGGTAGAGCTTACCGTCGGTTGGAGAGCACTGAGTAGTACCGCTCCTACCCCTGTGTCTGAAGCGTCCACCTCTACCACAAACTGGAGGTTGGCGTCGGGCTGGGCCAAGACTGGGGCCAACGAGAAGTGGCTTCTGAAGTCGAGGAATGCAGCCTCGGCCACGTGGGTCCATTTAAAGCCCACTGCGGTGGAGGAAAGTGATGAGAGGGGAGCGGAGATACAGCTGAAGTTTCGGATTAAGCGCCGGTAGAAGTTTGCAAAACCGAGGGAGCGTTGGAGTTGCTTCCTATTGGCTGGAGTTGACCACTCCATCATAGCGACCACCTTCTTGGGGTCCATCCCCAGCCCACCTCGGCCAATGATGAATCCTAGGAAGGAAATGGACGGAACATGGAAGACACATTTCTTGGCCTTGATGAACCTGATGACCTTGATGGCCTTTAAGTAATTTCCCCCTGGGATTGTTAAAGTTTTTCTGATTCTGAACAGATGGTTCTCCAGGAGCCGCTGCAGCACCAGGCGTACGTGTTTATGTGGTCGGAGAGGGATTTGGAAAAAATCAGAGTTTTATCTACCAGTTGGTCCAGGGTCGTGGGCTCATCCCGCCGCGCCACCTCGTCCTGCAACTCGTCGTTCAGGGCACGCTGAAACACGTCCTGCAGTGCTCCGTCATTCCAGCTGCTTTCTCCGGCTAGTGTCCGGAACTCGACGGCGAGGGAGGCGACACTACGGGGACCCTGGCGGAGGGAGAGGAGTCTTCTGGCGGCCTCCTTGCCGCGAAATGTGTGATCGAAGACTCTCCTCATTTCGCAGGCAAACCGCTCATAGCAGAGACTCTCGGGGCCCTACGACTCCAAACCGCAGAACCCCAGCCAACAGCCACCCCTCTCAGACAGGAGATGAGGAATGCAATGCGGGCACCATCAGAGCTGCTACTGGAAAACCACCACGCACTGGGAGGAAGGCGCGGCAGGTGCCGAATTGGCCATCGTAGGGCGCTGGAGTCGGAATGTGGGGCTCCTGGGGGACGTGGGGGGGGGGGGCATTGGGAGCCCTGCTCGGAGGGACCCAAACGCACGACACAGGGCCTAACAGTCTCATTCGTCCTCACTCTCTTCTTGGTTTTTTTCTTCCTTGTTTTCTCCTCTCACTTTCCCCTCAATCCTCTATCCCTTTTTCCTCTATCTCGCTCCCACCATTCGTCCCGATGCTTCGCTCCTCCGGAAAGACTTTTGTTTTACTTCACTCTCTAATTTACTCTCCCTCTCTGCTGTTGGTCACCCTCTCTCTCTCCACCTCCCTCTCTCTCTCCCTCCCTCCATTCCCTCTCTCTATCGCCCCATGTCTGCTGAATCTTCCCAACTCTGAGGATGGCAGAGTTTTGTGGATCTCTATCTCTGAGATATAGTTCTCGCCAATGCCACTCCACCTCTGTCCGAATTTTACTATTGACGAGGGTAGGGTATCGAATTTGACATGTTTTGACATGCCAAATTCGGACATTCGGAGCCATTATTTTTTAAAGAATAGTCTCCTGAGAATGCACAATATATAGAAATAGGAATATCAGATGGTATAAAACATGGATAAAAGACAAATAAAATAACTTCGATTTAGACGGACGAACCATAAATTGTTTTATTTAGAACATTAACACATTAACATTTGTATTGTTAATGTGCTAATGTTCTAAATAAAACAATTTATGTCTTACATTGTTTTATCAGAAACCAGCTCAACAGTATATGGCTGCACTTTACTGAAAAGTAACCCTCCTTTTTTTTTCCTAACCCAGGGGTGTGGCGCACCATATGCTTGATTTGAATGCAGCCAAGCTTGGTAATATCATACACACTCACATATAATAATTTAATATGTATGAAAAGTTTGCTATGCAAATAGAAATCACTCCTTGCCTGCAACTTTATTTGTCAAGGGCTGAAGGTAGTACCAGTTAAGTAAACAGCGATTACAATAGAAAATAGTCTCCCCCAAAACCAAAGATAGGATAGCATTGGCAACTGACTTAATCTTTGATGTTCTCAAAGTCTGATGTTTGACCACGTGCTTGGGCTCTGCCTCCACCTTGTCCTGTGATTCAATCTTCCCTGCATTTTTACACACTATACTGCAGAAAATCCATCCAATTTGAAAGACCTCTTCGGTATCAGTTGACACAACTGCATTTTTTGATTATTTTATACCCCTGCTGTCATCATGCTGGGCATACAACACAGTAGTTAATTGTATGCCATTGCATCCAGGACAGAGTTAGTTGGCAAGTGGAGTTGAACTTCTCACCCTGCAATGCCACTTTTTATTCATTCTTTAAATCATCAACAACTGCTGCAAAAACTCTGTCCTGTGGACGACCTGTGGGATGACAGGAGCACAGCTTTTTGTTACACAGAACAGCCATCGATCCCCCTATTTGAAAATGATCTTACCATGTTTTGGTCTTTAAACAACTAATCACTACTCCAAGAGGGGGAGTATCACCACAGGTGAGGCAAATAAACTTAGAACCAAACAATAACATGTACATGGAAACGGGTAAACATAGAAGTTCGATGACAACATGTATCGACAAAACAGAGTTAATTAAGTCCAGGAAAACTGGAACAGAAATTCAGCACATGGCATCTTCCTGTCATAGTTATGACAATAAATGAGGCAGAAAAGGATAGGAATGTAACCAGATGTAACCAGGAGGGAGTTGGGGCTGTGTTCAAAACAGGTGGTGGTGTTTGTGTGTGTGCCTGTGATGAGTCCGCCTATATGTGTGTGTGTGTGTGTGTGTGTGTCTGTGTGTGTATGTGAGATGTGTCCAGCGCAGAGTGCATTTCTAAAATTGCCACGAGCCACCAAATGAGTTGATTTGTAAATAGTAGATAGATGTTAAACCGTCGAGTTAAATATTCCCGTTAGATTACATGGGGAAACACAGTTAACTTACCGAGATGCTGAACGCCGATCGATTGTTTCCTTTAAAGCAACACTCCAGGTGAAGATCATTCCTCCTTATTCCATGTGATGTGAAGTCACAATGTGAAACCGTTTTGATAGAGTTCAACCTTTAAATCGCACTCGTTTTAAACACACCTGGATATATTATTGTGTAGGTGGCGTATACCAACAAAAAAGAAAAGCTGACGTCACTTCTGTAAACAGATGGTTAAAGTGCAGGATGAGGAGCATTCAGTTTCACTTGTCTGTGAAAACTTTAATCTCAGTGTTGTTATGGATTACGAGAAGCGGGTGGCGGGAGCTTTAAATCATATCGTGGACCTTAATCTGACCAGTGCGATAGATCCAAGTCAGTGAAAGCAGCTCGTACTGGATTTCATTTACCGCGCTGATAGTCAGTTCTCTGACAGTGGTGCCGAGAACGACAGCGATCCTGAACCTGATATTGCTGTTATCCCAGACTTGGAGAACATTTCAAACTGTGGATTCCAACCTGAATGTGACGATGAAACCGACGATACGACGATTGTTGTTACAACGGAAGAAGTTGATGAAGTAGTAATGGACAAGATTGTCACGTTTACCTCCAAATGCGGCCAGGGGCGAAAAGAAAATGGCAGGCTTGACCAGGATTTATGTACAAAGAAGCAGGATCCTGATTTTATCTATAGATCACGCTACATCATAGAAGACTTAACAAAGCAGGAAACAGACATGTTTATTATGGGACAGCTATTCTGGAATGGGAGATGCAGTGAAATGACTTCAGACAATCAGAAAACGCCAACCAAAAGACAGAGGCAGTGGACCCAGTACTCAATGGATGGTGTACAAATCTGCAGTGTTTCCTTTCTCTTCATTCACAGGTAATTATCATTTTATCACAACGGTGCCATCCTTTAAGCCTAAATCTATAAGCTCACATATTGATGTGCATATTTCCTGCAAAATGTAATATATTTTTGCAATTTTATTAACAGAATTAGCAACGACCGCATCAGGGCGATCTACCGACACATGAAAGAGAATGGCATCATGGCTCGTGTAAGGAAGAGAGGTCAGCGGACAGACAAGGGATTTCCACTGCACGAGGAAATACGAAAAGTGGTGAACTTTATCACAAACTATGCTGAGGACATGTTACCGGGACGCCATCCGAATCAGAACTAATTCCTTGGAAAGCTGTAGCCATCCTGTGTCACAAAGGCATCTGTGTGGCGTGACTACAGAAAAGTACTGATCTCTATTGAAAGGTTGAGTTGCCCCGAGATAGATGGATAGATAGATAGATAGATAGATAGATAGATAGATAGATAGATAGATAGATAGATAGATAGATAGATAGATAGATAGATAGATAGATAGATAGATAGATAGATAGATAGATAGATAGATAGATAGATAGATAGATCACCCTACTCACACAGAGATATGTCTTAAAGTAATTATCTGTTTTTTGCTTTATTCATCTTTTAGAGTAGAGGACAGTGCAGGTTTCTTCATTCAGAGACATTTGGGCAAAATTGCTGCCTCACATCACAAGCTGCAAACCCATGTCCGATCTATTTTGGCAGTGTCAGAAAAACAACTACCAGGTATGAATTTAAAAGTTTAAATTGAAGTTTAATTAATTAATTTAAAGTTTAAATGAATGTTATAGTGAAACAAATAAATGTATAAATACAATTTTTGTATTTCATGTCTTCCAGCTTTGATGCCAAGGATCCTAGTGTCTTCTGGCAGCTAGGAGACGAGATTCCAGCTGCTCCATGATGTCCATGCCCTGCCGTCCAGAGATGCACTTCCTGTTTTGCAACCACCTTGACTGGACAGAGCCAGACAGAGCTACCTCATCCACAAGATCAGAGAGTTCTGTGAGTAGCCCCAAACAGGCTCTCAGAGTGTAGCAGGGTTGGGGTTAGCCCACATAATAACACATAATAACTCCAAGAACTGAAGATATTTGGCATGCGCACACAGACGCACACATATATATATATATATATATATATATATATATATATATCAGATCTTTCAAACAAGGTGTCGCTTGTGCAAATCAAGCAAATATTTTTAAAGCTATGACTTGTTAATGACAAGGGTGTGGCAAACTGTGTTTCTGAGATAATCACCTCCAAAGTTTTACCCACACCAGGTTCATTCAGCCAGCTCCCAGAATACAAATGGAGTTGGCGGACAAACAAAGCCTCACGGCTAATTAACATACTACTGGGCCAATCACGAACAGCTCAACAACACACAACACATTTTGTTTTAAAAAAAGCTTTTATTTAACAGTAAGAATATACATGTTTCATAAAAGTGGAATTATTTTGGAGTTTAAAAGTACGGACAAGACAACAAAATGTAGAGTTTATCAATATTATGAGTCTCAGAAAATCTGAAATCTGAAATCTGATAGTCTGTCACCAACCTCAACGGATTTCATCACATCCTCAACTTCTTTTGTTGTAACAACGGCATGTCTTTGGTCTCCTCCGGTGGTTCTTGAAAATATTCAGTTTCATTGTCACATTCAGGTTGAAATCCACTGTTTGAAGTGTTCTCCAAGTCCAGGATAACGTATCAGATTCAGCGTCACTGTCGGAGAACTGACTATCATCGCGAAAAATGTAGTCCAGTATGCGCTGCTTACACTGACTTGGATCCATCGCACTGGTCAGAATAAGGTCCGCGATATGACTTAGATCTTCCACCACCCACTTCTCATTATCCATACCACAGAGATTAAAGTTTTCACAGACAAGTGAAACCGACCGTTGGTATACGCTCCCTACACAATTATGTCTGCATGTGTGTGTAAAAGTAGTAGGATTAAATGGTTGAACTCTATCAAAATGGTTTCACATTGTGACTTCACATCACATGGAATATGGAGGAATGATCTTCACCTGGAGTGTCGCTTTAAAGGAAACAATCGATCTGCATTGTTCAGCACTGTTCAGTGTCTTGCTAAGTGAACTGGTTTTCCCCATGTAATGATATATATATATATAAATATATAAATAATGAATTATCATATATATAGTGGCAGTTTCTCCTACCACATGCTACCAAAGTGGCGATTTCAGGGCCGTCCCGAATAGAGATACAAACGACAGAAGTTGTAAAAACTAGTTAATTGCAGAGAGTGGGCCAGCTGGAATTAGCCCAGGAGCAGATAGACACGTCATGACACGGGCTCCTATCCTGAGTGTGTGTGGGGATGGGCATTTTACCTGCTGCTCGTTAGACCAACCAACGAGCACCAGGTATGCAGCCACTCTGATCCCAATCACCTAGATCCAGGTCAGGTGTCGCAGCTCAAACCAGACCATCCCAACATCACATATATATATGTATATACACATACACACCCACAGTGTATATATGAATATGGTTTTATACAATCTGTATGTCTTTCATAGTCAAATGCAAGTTTACGGTATCTTCAATATTGTGGGGCAAATGCGATGTCAGAGAAAGTTAAGTTACGATGTCTGAGGGTAAAACTCTTTGTTTGCATTTCCAGTATACTATATACAGTAGGAGAAACTTGGAGAGAGCAGCTGGAACATGACAGAGCCCAGGCGGATCCGTGATTGGGGCGCGGCTGACCCATGCAAGGACCGTGATGTGTCCCTGCTCGGACCACACCTGTAATTATATCTCCCTCGATGACATAATTTCGCACCGGCCCCTGGGAACACCCCCAGGCTGCATTTGTGGAAAAGCAATTGCAATGCTTTACCTGTCAACCGGTTGGGAGCAGTGGTTCCAAACGTAAAACAACTTGTGTATACTGGATAATCCTGCGTTTATTTAATGAAAAATATAAATGTTCTGTATATCTAATAGAATCAATATATACATCTCTGATTTTAAAGAACGAATGCTTTGAAAGAATGAACGAATCCGTGTTTTTTTTCTTGTAGGTGTTTATGTTTTGAATAAAATGAATGAAAACACTGTGTGTAACAGGTGTTTTAATTTACATAAAATAAATGTGAAATATTGGAACAAATGTAATCACAATACTTAACGTATCGCAAAACTCGCCATATCGTGCGTTTTCGCACTCCAGGAACTTTTTCATTGTTCTAAAGAAGTTTTGGAGGAACCGTCCTTTTTATTGTCTCCGCACTGCAGGCACCACTGTGGGAACGATCGTAGTTCTTAGAACTCTGTTTTGAGAAACATACTCAGCTCCTGCTCCAGGACAGGGACTGAGCCTTCAGTGATGGATGTGCCGGTGATGGGACAAATGATAAAAAAAAAAATGTTTTTACTGTCTATGTATTAATTTTACAAAATTAATTGATTGAAACCGAAAATCGCGGAGCATGCCAGCCCGTGCTTTACGACCGTGGAAACAAAGTTTTAAATTATATCTTGTAAATCTAATGTGAATGAAGATTCAGCAACCGGGTTGATTACTTCTCGCCTCAGATTTCTTCAGAAACAAATTTTAGTGGACTGGTAAGGTGAAATAAATGAAAGTTACAGAGTAAACACAACACGGAACTTGTGGTGAAACCCCGCTGGATGACATCTCATTCGCGTCACCAGTGCCAGGTTCTTGGGGAGCTCCACCAGGTCCTAGTGCCCCTCGGGGAGTCCCCCTATGTCTGAAAATACGTTGCGTCTTATTGTGGCGTCCCAGATGATATACTGTATGTTCCCATATATATATATATATATATACAGTATATATATATATACAGTATATATATATATATATATATATATATATATATATATATATATATATATATATATATATATATACATACATACATACATACATACATACATACACACATACACACATAAATATATAAAATACTACTAGTCTATGGAATACTTATTTTAAGTATATTATTAGTATCTGTCGATCCCTTTTGCTTTTTAGAACGACAATTAATGCACATGTACACTCACAAGTGTATTTGACTATCAACTTGTCTCTAATTGACACGGTTCACATTTTTTGAGTGACTATGAAGCAGACCGCAGCTGAAGCGTTGGGCCATGCGTTTGTTTACACTTAATGGCCGATCATTGTGGGACACAATAGGTCTGGAAGCCCTACCACCTAACCCATACATATGCAAACAAAGACCCATTGACAAAAATTTCCACATCACAATGGAGCAATCCACCCCTTTCTCACTGAGAGGTGAAAATTCCACTCTGTAGAGGGGCAATCAAATATCCAGTTTACTATTATAGTGCGATTAAGTTAATAGTTGGCAACTAATCAGTGAAATAAACCATGGAGTTTAAACTGTATCAACAGCAAAATAATCTTGAGTGTTCAGAAAGACACATAGACGTTAGTCTCTAACGTTTGTACAAATTATTATTATATCCCTGGTGTTGATTTTATTCGATCAACTTTTATTGATTGATTTTTAAGATGGGGGAGGGGGTGATGAGGGACCATTTCTCCGACAGAGAAGCTCAAATGCAGAAATTTGTTGTGATATTTCACAATTATTTTAGGTAAAATAAAAATTTGATAGTGAGTTCAAAAAAAAATTTGAGTTCAAAAACCCTCACTTTGAAATCAAAAGGCAGAAGACTAGAACCTATAAATCCACTCTTGGCCACTTGAAAAAGAGGCTAGTGAAACTTTAAAACTAGTCACTTTAATTGATCAAGTATTGCATACCTGTTTGGTCTTACCTCTTGCAGTATATTGCAGTGTTTGGCTTACAACACTGTCTATCTTACCATTCAGTATGACACTGCATTGTTGTGGCCCACAGCTATTTAAGATGTCCACTATCAAGCTGACTCACTGTCAATGTCTGCATTTTATTTTGTCTTTCTTTTAGGTAAAGACTTTTATATGACTTAATCTACACTACCTCTTTCCATTTTAGATGTTTACATTTTGTTTAAAAATTAACTGTTTAAATACTCTTTAAATTGTAGATTAAAATAAATGTAGATGTAGATTAAAATAAATCATTAAGACCTGTTCTCATTCATATCACAAAAAACAATTGAACTTTGAACGATGACCTCTGGTCAGGGTTCAAAAGACAATATCTCAGGTAATGAGTCAGGGTTAGGGGTGATAATCTGAAATCTCTCTGGAATTTGATTGTGTTTTTGTGAAGTTAGCACCATCTCATGGTGACACACTGCAATTGAATAAATTGGCGTGTTTACAGTCTAGATAGAACTTGCCCTGTCAAGACACATGAGAAGGAGGGGGGATTCCAGCTGAATGGCAACTGGCTGGGAGGTGCCTGGTGGTTGACTGAAAGCTGGTTGCAATTTGGCTGTCAGTCAGCTGGAAGAGGTCTCTTCAAGTGGCTCCTACTGTATATACACCACACTACATGCAGCAAGTGTAAAAGTGTCCCTGTAAACGTGCTTGTTTATTTCCTTGTCATTGACCTACTTTTCTGGTTGCCGCCCCATTAAATAATGGATTGTTCCGAATAAGTAATTTGTGTCAAGAGGCTGATCATCGGACCGAAACACATTGAGATAGAGGGGGTGAGACAGAAATATACAAGTTCGACTTAAAGTTCAAAAGATTATTATGCACAATAAGCTCTATAAGTGTTTAAAATACTAAGAACACAAACACAGACATGTATATTGTATATTCAGTATATAGTTGTTAGGGATGGGGTCAGGATGAACCGAAATGCAGGACACACACGGTTTTAGGAGTTTGTACAGGGGTTTAATGGGTAGACAGGCAGGGAATCAGGAACAGGCAACAGAAGGGGGATCAGGACCGGCAGGGACTTCTGACGGGGAAGGCAGGGACTCACGCACAGGCAGGGACTCAGGAACGAGGAACCAGGAGCAGAGGAGCCGGTGGGGGATCGGGAATTGAGAGTTCGGGGCACACACCCAGGGAAACATGCAGGAGACATTAAACATATGCGAGGACACATGCAACGATCCGCCCCCGACAGAGTGAATGGTACCACTTTAAATACAAAAGGAGTGACGAGGAAGGGCGAGACAGGTGGTGAGATTACTGACTGGGGACAGGTGTGCAGTGACAGGGATGTGCAGTGACACCAGACACAGACATAGGAGCCAGAGAGGGACAGAGGGACCTAGAGACAGACAGGCAATCAAGGCAGGGCAGGATCCTGACAACAGTATATATTTATATATATAAATATATATTTATATATATGCACACACATTACCAGCCTTAAACATAATGCAGACATACTGGCCCATGTGCACACATTTGCACAGACGGAATCGAACGAAGAATTTGCTCGACTGACTTTAAATGTACTGCGATAACAGAGCAAAGTGTGTAGTAATGAGTACATCTTTACATTTACATTTAGTCATTTAGTCATCCAAAGCGACTTACAATTGTTCAAACACCGACGGACGCAGCCATCAGGAGCAATTAGGGGTTAAGTGTCTTGCTCAAGGACACTACAGCATGCTAGCAGGAGGAGCCTGGGATCGAACCAGCAACCTTTAGATCACTAGACCACCAGCTCTACCGCCTGAGCTACCATCTTTGCTTCCCTTTAATGTTGTTTTAGTAGGACACAGCTGAGAACAAACAGTTGATCATAAGAAATGTCTTTGAACAATAAATAAGTAAGGCAATAGAGTCGCCACAGAGCAGGGACCCTCCTATTTTTTTCTATAACATTTTGTGTTGCATTTTAAGCATGGCCTATAATAACATATTTATAATAAGGTCACCCTGTGGGCCCACCATCTGCAGGGATAGGCGTTGGGGTCGGGTGCAATGCCAGCAGGCGGTGGGCAAAGGAGGGGGCCTGGGCTGGCTGATCCTCGGCATCGAAGACTAGGGACGTGGAATGTCACCTCTGGCGGGGAGGGAGCCGGATCTGGTGCGGGAGATGGAGCTGTACTAACTAGATATAGTAGGGCTCACTTCTACGCACAGCACTGGTTCTGGACCCAAACTCCTGGAGAGGGGCTGGACTCTCTCCTCCCCACACCCGCGCCAGGCGGGTGTGGGGAGGAGAGAGTCTCGGGGTACCCCAGGAAGAATTGTAAAACATTGCCGGGGAGAAGGGGGTCTTTGCTCAGCCTGCTGCCACCGCGACCTGGCCCTGGATAAGCGGAGAAAAATGGATGGATGGATGGAAGTAGCCTAGGTTCCTGTGTGCTTTCATTTTTTATTTAGATTTATTTCCATTTACTCTATATTATATTTATACTATTTTTTTGGCTAAAATATATATTTTTTATTTTTCACAAAAATAATTTCAACATTTGAAACAATTGGCGGACTCCCTGCAGTACGGTTGAAGTATAGTTGAAATATATTGAAATATGGGAATATCATGAGGGAACAGTGTTTTAGGATGCACCCATTATTGTAAAATGGCTTGATGGTCATTGGCTTTTATATGGCCATGCAGAGCAATTATTGCTTTGGATGGTCGACTTGGAAGTACTTGAACTCATCCACCTTCTCCACTGCCACTCCTTGCATTCTCAGCTTTTCTCTATCCCCCCTCCCATTCAGGCACATGTATTCTCTCTTACTCCTGCTGACTTTCATTCCTCTTCTCTCTAATACATGCCTCCACTTCTCCAGGCTCTCCTCAACCTGCTCCCTACTCTTGCTACAGATCACAACATCATAGTCCACGGAGACTCCTGCCTGATTTCATCTGTTAATCTGTCAATCACCACTGCAAACAAGAAAGGGCTCAGAGCTGATCCTTAATGCAATCCCACCTCCACTTTGAATGCTTTCGTCACACCTACTGCACACCTTACTATTGTCTGACTGCCCCCATACATATCCTGTACCACTCTTACATACTTCTCTGCCACCCCCGACTTCCTCATGCAATACCACACTTCCTCTCTCGGCACGCTATTATATGCTTTCTCTAAATCCACAAAGACGCAGTGCAACTGTCTCTGGCCTTCCCTGTACTTTTCCATCAGCATTCTTAAAGCAACCATTGCATCTGTAGTACTCTTTCCTGGCATG